>NC_084947.1:17936511-18254181 GCF_949316205.1 Platichthys flesus
AGGCAGTTAATACACAGTGGGGGATAACAACCACTCTTGGAGAAACCCTATTGATGTGTTAGACAGTGGCATCTGGGCTAATATTGATCGCTTATTGACTGCTGCTCCACTTCCCACTGTGTTTCTTTGCACATGCATTCAAAGCCCTGGTTGTAATTGCACACACACAGAGGAGGACAAAAATACAAAGCTTAAGCCTGAAATGAACACTTTCCAAACAAACACACACACGTCCAGTGCAAATAGCGTCAGTGATCATCAAGCTACAGCACAGATATCTACAAGAGTGACTGAAGAGGAGAGGAGCAGTGAGAGCCACTCCTTCCACAGGACCGCCATCATCACTGGTGGACATGAAGTAACCCAGAGATTAAACCCTCTCCTGATAAATGGGGATATAGTCGGCACTCTGTACTGCAAATAAAGTGCTTTCTCAGTTTCGGCTGAAAGCACACACACACAGTGCCTCCTGCTGGGAAGCAGCTGAAACCCCTCCCTGGAGTGCCAGCCTCACAGAACAGAAAAAGACAGAGCCACCCACGGACCAACACTCCTCTCACACAACACTTCATACATCTTTCCTGCAAGTTAATAAAGTGAACAGTGAAGGAAATATGATGTATCTACAGCAGGCACTGCCCCCACATACTTCCATCTTGTATCCATCAGGACCCTCGCCTTAGTGCACCGGGGCTTTAACACGTCGCCCTCGGTGCGTTCACTGCTCACCTCACAGGCGAACGTCTTTTTTCAACAGGAGACCGAGGCTCACCAAATGGCGCGTGAAATAAAATAGTGACACACGCCCCAATGAAACCTAATAAGACATCACATTACAGAGATGAGAAACTCTCTCATTACCATGGCAACTGTGAGGAGCACAGCTAGAGGGCTGGCTGGGTGACAAGAAAAGAAAGGGTGGAGGAGAAATGGATGGAGAACGAAGGGATTTGTAAAGAAATATGTATGAATGAAGAAATGGATATAATTGGCAGAGATGATATTGACAAAGTCGCCCCCCCGAAGAGTGATGAGTGTGTAAAAGACGGCATTAGCAGCCAGTGTCGTCAGTGTTCCGTGTCCCATTATAACACACCAGTTCACCATTTATCCTTGACACCGCCAATGCTAACCACTAATTAGTGCAGAGCATAATTCCAGTGTAAACCACTGCCATTCTCAGGCAATGTCCTGATGAGTGGCAGGATTAATTGGCGTGGTAGGCTCAGATGACCCCCTCGCTGGACCAGCAGGGACTTCATGTGTGAGCGAATGTCAAAGTGAGAGAGCGGAAAAAAGAGACGGATCCTTTACATCTTATCGGTGTTGTAGTAATTGGGCCATTTTCACGAGGCCCTGAAACATTAAAAAATCCCATCTGTGCCCCAACGCCCGCTTCATTCCTTATCTAATTCAAATGTGTCGAGAACAGCCTTTAGAAGGGAGCGCCGAGCGGATTCGGGCTGTGCTGAAACTGCAGTAAATGTAGTTTAATTTTGTGCACGCTGCCCGAGAAGAAACGCCGACTGAGCGTCTAAGAAATCCCAGCCTTTCAGTGGCAGCTGCGAGCAGTCTGGGGGAGCGAGGGGCGGGGGAGCGAGGGGAGGGGGCTGCAGTGCGGATGGCGTAATTTCGGAGCATCTGGAGCAGCAGGCAGCTCTGTACGCAACCTCCGACCCACCAGAGCAGAGTGGCACTGCCAGGCACAGAAACTAGTAGCCCTGTTTATTTTTGAACCAGCTGGTGAAGGAACAGGAAGCTGGGCGAGGTGGCCAAGTCTTTCACAGGCTGAACAATAAGTGGAAAATGGGGGGAGGAAGGTGAGAGTCTCTGTGTGAAATGAAGTGAAAGAGAGTGAAAGAGGCCGTGGGCCCTGCTTCCAGTTACAGGAAGCCAGAAAAACAATGGGAGAGCTGGTGATAGATGAGGCGCTCGGGATGTACGTGGAGTAAAACATACTGAAACTGAAAGTAAGAGCACTGGTTTGAATTATTTATCTTCTAATGTGATGAATCAAAACGCTGCAGCTCCCAGACAGGCGGCGGGGCGAAGAGGCCAACACATTACATCGCTGACCAATCAAAGTCAAAGGACAGTTGTTATTGAATTTATTGATACGTTAAATAATGGAGCGGACATTTCTGTTGCTACATCGCTCCAGGGCTGCGGCACAACAGGGGTACGAGCACATGACACTACCGCTAATGTGACAGACGGATGATGCGGAGGCGCTGGCAGGCGTGCGAGGGCGTCTGTCTCCGTGTGCACCGCTTTACCCCACGTCAACACCGTCTCCGGCTAAAGACAAATACGAAGCAAATGCAAATGAGGCGAAGGCGCTGAGAGGGCCTGAGGTAGGCAGCACTCTGTCCTGGTGTGAAAGAGTTTTAATATGTATGCAAAAAAAAAAAAAAGGAAAATGTTTACTGTGCAGATAATGAATTTCATATGAGGTCACAATGCATTACTGCGAAATGCATTATTGGCTGAGAAGTGAAACTCAATTAAGAATATGAATGGCGCAAATGTTGAGAGTGAGAAAACGCAATTCCATCTTCTATATGAGAATTTGTGGACACGCTGCCGACCTCAGTCTACACAAATAATCCCATTATCAGTTACCTCTACGGGTATTTCTACAGCTAAATTCACCTCTAATACCCGAGACGCCACACGTACAATGAAGTAGGCTACTGAGGTCAGAGAAATACTGTATTTTTTTTTATAAAAACTTTTAATTGTTGCGTTGAAGTTGAAATACTACTGCTTATACCAGTAATGGAGGAAGTACTCAAACATTTTACTGATGTAAAAGTAAAAAAATTACTAAAGTAAAGAGTACTGCATTGATATTTCTACTTGAGTAAAAGCAAATATTTGCGCTTATTTATACTGGAAGTATTAAAAGTAGAAGGTGGCTGAGTGTAGCCTGTTCGCTAATGCAACATTCTAGTACATCATTAACTGTAGCATTGGTTACCACAATCCAGTGCCAATCTGGCAACCGTCCCGCGTATTGTTTTACACTTAACTCTGGAAACAACACACTCTTCATGGCTCTGTCAGCACATAACGTCCGCCTACAGTGAGCTAGTAGTCCAAAGTGGGGCTGTATTACATGCAATTCTGTATTACAAGGACTCAGACAGCGGAACATGCAGCAGATGTCCCAGCTACAGCCAAGAGCCGGGATCCGGCAGCTGCTGGCACACAGATACATTTGAAAGAAGAGAGATGCTCCTTGTTTGAGAACTTGTGTGACCCCATGTGATGCACATCACCTGGCAGTGTGGGCGACCCTGGCCGGTGGGGAGACGAGTGAAGAGATTGGAGCTGGAGTATTTTGACTGTGTTGTACTTAACAAATAAATGTAATTATTGCAGAGCTAAAAATGATGAAAATTCTTGTCACTGTCATATAATATTTATATGTATTCAAATATAGAGAGTCTGACCGGTGGTCACTTCTGAATCCATTTTATGTGTTCCCTCTTCACCAGCGATGCTGCTGCTGCAGGAGGCGGGGTCTATAATGAACTGCTCTGCTCTGATTGGATCAGAGAACCAATTTGCCTCTCGTTGTTGGCTTCTTTTGAAAATATAAAAAACTAAATACAGAGGAGTAGAATGTACAGTAAGGTCATTTCCTCTGTCCTCAATCAGCGTGTATTTCTTGTATAGATTTTATGCTGCTATTTCTGTATACCTTTCTTTAACTGCACACTCCTTTAGAGCTGCCAAACAGATTTCTGCTGGTTCCAACAATCACAAGAACATTTCTAATCTATTCTATTCTAAGTACAGGTTAAAAAGTACTTTGGTACGTTACCTAAGTAAATGTACTCTGTTTCATGCCACTACAATGTAAATAATTGCTTAGTTCACAAACAGAATAAGTGAGGTGGCGAGTGACTCAACTTTGTTCATCTCTGACACCGAGAGATGAAAATAAAATCATGACATGATCTTCTCCCTCCACAGAGCGTGTGAAGTCGTTGCTGTAACAGTTCTCGCATTGCATCATCAAGTGAGCAAAAATTGTCCGTGGTAATATCAGCCGCAGAGAAAGACTCTCCTACTGTACCCTCCATTCAGCCACTGTTAAATTACAGCTTTCATCAGCTTTCTGATCATCCTCTGCATCTCGCCATCTCCTTGTGCAACACTCTGCTTCCAGCATTAAAGAGCAGATGCTTTGGACACATGCTGTATCAACATGCTTTTGTAAATAAAACAACACAAATCCCAAGAACAGGATGTCAGAAACACAATAAAGTGATTATGACTTAGAGCGTCAGTGTTTAAGCTCAGCTCAGACAAAAAGGAAAATAATCTGTGTCGGTGCGGAAAAAAAATCATCATTAAGACGAGAACATTTGCTTCCAGAGCAGGTTTGTATGCTGCTGCAAGTTTGTGTTGAGGTGGAGGTATCTTTGAGGTCAGTCACTGTCACAACTCTGACAGTAATAATGCTGGAACAAAATTTGTTTCAATGGAATCGCTGCAACAGGAGCAACACAGCACAGAGCTTCCTCGCAGAGTTGTTAGCTGCTCGCCCGACACACTGCAGCAGATACAGCCACAGTGTGTCAGCCAGCTTCAAGCACCATCTATTTTGAGGAGGTGCAAGAGAACTTCACTCTGCCACTTCCTGGCACTCGCAAGACTTGTGCATGCCAACCGTAACAATCACACAGCATTTAAACTCTGTGTTTTGATGTTTTAGAGACACTGACACCAAGTCCACTTATTATTTAATTTGATTTCAATTTTCATTCAATTTTTTTCATAAATTTTGTATCTTCCATAAACTTACCATTTTAAACGTTGTATTTTGTATTCATTTTGTATTCATTTTAATTGGTATATCCATTAATCATTTAAAAACAGTTTATTGTATTCACTGAATTTTTGCATTCCTGTGCCTTGGCATCATTGAAAATAAGTACCTCAATGTGTCTCCCGAGGCTTTAAATAAATAAATGATACATATCTTGGTGCATGAATGCCAACTGTATATAAGTGGTCAACAGATACCGGTCCATTCAGCATCCCCTGTAGTAGCCTGACAACCTGAATGGGGACAGGAGATCAGTGTGGCAGCCCCCTCCCTCTGGATCTCATCACCTTAAAACCCACCTGTTCTAAAAGACAGGCGGGTTCATCTCCAGCTACGTTTCCACTATTGTCTTTCTGTCCATTTTTTTTGTCCATTTTTCTGTCCATTTTTTTTTTTCCAATTCCTAACTCTATATAGCGGCCCTTGGTACTTTGAAAGGTGCTACATGAATTGGTTATTATAACCTCTTTTTTTTATCAGCGTTTGTCTGAATGGTAGTTAGAAGGATCGCACAAAAACCACTAAACTTGGTGATGTGGTATGTGTCAGAGCGAAACCCCATTACATTTTGGTGCAGATCTGGATCAGGGGGAATATTCACTTTCTTTTACATTGCAAGACAAAGCGTTTTCTTGACATTTGCCACAAATTTACTAAGGAACTGTCCATGGATCTTGATTCAGGCATATTTAGAGAACTGATATCTATGAGTGTGTATTATGTGGTGCAGCTTGATTAAATTAAAGGAGACTATCGGGCCTTGGCAGAGGTATGTGCTCTACTGAGTGCCATTGTAGTTATTCTTAAATTGATTTAAAATGACTTTGGAGCATTTAAACGCAGAGCTAAGTCCACAGAGACTCTATTTAGTGATTTGTAGGTCAAAAGTGATTTTGGATCACTCGGTTACATATAACCATACCAAGGAGGTTATGGTTTTAAACCTATTTGTATTTGGTTGGCTGGTTAGTTAATTAGTTTGTTTGTCAGCATGTTTAGGTAAAAATTATTCCCAAAAATCTTGGTGGAGGATGAGAACATGGACCAAGAGAAAACGTATATAATTTTAGTTGCGAATTGGACAAAGAGAAGATTCCAGGAATGTTTTTATATCCTTCTTAAATATTTCGAAAGTGTTTTTTTTTTTTTTTTTTTTGTGATTTTCACTGATTTCATTGGGATAATTCGTGGTTCTCGTTCTCCTGGTTCGTGCTCAGGCTTGTGCAAGAGCGAACAGTGCTGCTGGTGGTGAGGAGCCCCACAAGGCAGCTTTAAGTTAAGGTCTGGTGTGTGCATCCATCTGTAAGCTATGTGTCCTACTGGACCTAATTAGACTCAAGAGTAGTTCAAAAAGAAATCCAGCCCACGACAGAGACTCCACATTTGCATCAGTCAGAATAGCAAGAACCATGTAAACTGCAGATGAGTGCTCCAAGTTCATATACACAACCACAGGCACACACACACACACACACACACACACACACACACACAGGGAGGTAGCGGCCCAGCAACTGGGAGCTTTAAGTAAGGGAATCAAGATGGGTTTTCTGAAAGAGGGTCCTGCACTGCATCAATAATTCATTGGCTTGGCTATTTACTTTTGCTGGGATGCTAACATCAGTTCATTGTTCAACAGGCATGGCTCAAACTCCATTTAAAAGACGGACAATAAAGGGAGAGGAGGAGGAAATGGTCCAAGGACAGTGCAGGATGAATAACAGAAGAAAAAAAAGACAGTGAACATTTCCAAGACAAAACACTGCATTTAATCACCTCAGAGGACTGACGCCCGGATTCTTCTGAGCAGACCCCGGCTGCTCGCCTGCTCCCACCCCGGGGCCAACCCACACGGTGTAATGGCATGTTATTTCCTGAGATATATGTACTACAAAATGATGAGGTCTATATGCAATAATATGATGTATGATGCCGCTGCTCAGGAGACATATTGCATGTCTTGCTTTGCAGTGCGGAGGCAGGAGAGAGAGGTGACATGGAAAGAAACATTATATAGAAGTGGCAGGTAGGAGAGGGGCGGTTTGTGTGTGTGTGTGTGTGTGTGTGTGTGTGTGTATGGGGGGGGGGGGGGGGGGTATTCCCATGCAGGCTGAAATGGGGTAGAAAAAGCTTTCTTTAAACACTTGACTGGAGCCGAGTGTGTTGTGCCACGTTTAAGGGTCATCTCAACCAGACCCCTTCTTTCTACTGGTGTCATCACTCTCCATTTCACACTGGCTGTCATTCTGGCACGCTGTGACTCAGTGTTTGGACAACATGGAAGCTTATGATCTATCTGGTTGAACACCATGTCCTTGTGCCTGACCGAATATGAAGTCAGAGAGCTTCATGAATGAGTAATGTGCACATGGGACTGCTTGTATTGGTACTTTACATGGAGACAAAAGTGGATATGAGAAAAGAAAAGTATTTTAGATTTTATTATTTCATATCAGGACACATTGACTTTGATTTCCATGCTGACATAAAGCAGACTGTCTCCAGGTGAAGTGGCACCGCTACAGATGCATTTATGCAGATTGTTTGGTAAATATAAAAAAAATATTATATAAAATATAATAAAATATTAAAAAGATATGATTTTTACAAAAAATTTCAGCAACACAACCCTCATCAAAGCCTATTTTTAGAAGTGTAGTGCAGGGTATACACAGGTATACGGCATATACCTGTTTATGTTTCAATCAGCATAGCATTTACCCACTTCTGAATCGCCTTAGGTGCACTTCAGTCATTCTAATGTGTGCTCTAAGCCAACTCTGCCTCTGATTAGTTGCTCCTCGCTGCCTTAGTTGGTTGATTTGGTATGAAGGGTGGTGATTGGTTAGTTATAATAAGAATATTAGAGTAAGCTAATCAGAGGAGTATATACTGTTTATACAGGGGTATTTCCAAACTGCCCAATGACAAATAATATTAATTTTATAATGGTGGCACACACTGGCCACAAGTGAATTACTTTAACACAATATCAACTTGAAAAAACTAACTTTATTTGTGTAAAGTTCTTCAGTTAGATTGTTTTGCATTTATGAGCCCAGTTCACTAAAAGTCAACCACATTGATATTTGTATCTTGTAGTTTGATATGATTTGTCATCTTATTTAATTTCAGGTTACTACTGATTTATGTTATATCTAATCCAATTAAAATGAACATCAGCTGTTTTTATGAGAGCAGTGGACATTGGGCTGAGGTATTTAAAAAAAACGAGCACCAACTATTTTCCTGAAATTTTCCGGCGGCACTGTATGTGAGAAGACAAATATCTGAGCCATTTGCATTGGACATTTCCCAGAATTTCTCCTGCCAGCCCACTGTGAAATGTCGGGGAAATGCCTGACTGAGCCCTTGTGAAATTCACTGCTAGAAATGGGGCATTTTGATGAGCTTTCTAACACAATATCAGAATGAAAAAGATGAGTCATACACGTGGAGGACGGCTATAAAGATGTAAACGAAACACATGTGAAAATTCCCCAGCATGTATACACATTGTCCTGCTTCCTGCATGCACTACCCAGGAGTCACAGCTCGCCTGAATGTTCCAGATATTTTCCTGTTTTCGTTAACGTATCCAACCCGGACAATCTCCTTCTGCGTTCTTCATTTGTGAAAGGCAAAGTTTGAAAAATGTACAATTTGCCTGAAAACGGCTTTACCTCTCCATTCAGGCTTGTTCCACCTCTCAACAACACTAACTGGCTTTAGGTTGTGACCGACCGAATGAGTCAATGGATGAAACCTTGAATTATTTTTGCAGTCGGGTTGTGGGAGAGCCCTCGATGGCAACAACCTGCCAGGATTGACTGGCGCTGCTTTAACTCCCTTTAACAGAGCGGGCAGAGAATCACACACAGCACCGCTCAAATCAAATCCTCCGCTCCCTCTTGCAGTGACACCAAACAGCTCACTGTCGGCTGCAGACACACTTCTCACGTCTGCCCTCAGAATAAACACATAGGAGCGGAGAAAAACTAATCCGACCTGACTTTGCAAAGAGGAGGTATGTTCAATGATTGCTCCCATTAATGGCAGCCTAAACCCCTTAACAACACTGAATTAATACACAATCATGAAGCGGACGACTGTGAGGGAGCAGGAGGCAGGTTGTATTCACAGTAATGCCTTGTACGTGCCAATGACCTAATGTGCCTTAACTACCATTCCTCTACTGTGTGGAACTTCATTATGACTGGAAACAATTAGCGAGAGCAACGTATGTAATGGGCTCTCAGCTTCCAACAGCATAGTCAATAGCCTGGAAATGGAAACTCTGCTCTAATCACTAATGAGAAAATCGTGGCGGAGCAAGAGGGAGGGAGAGAGTCCCTGGGGACTGGGGATAAGACAAAAAATATAATACAGAGCAGCTAGATACTACAGAGGGCTGCGTGATAAAGGTAGTGTTACGTTAGGATAAGTCCTGCTTTCATCATCACAACATAGATCCATGCCATTGTCGGATTTATACAAAATAAAAAAACATAATCATCTGACTTATTACTCCTCATCTGATCGTGATATCCCTGTGAGTAACTCATGCGTCCACCGCCTGCTTTGTAGTTGACCCAAACCTTGCATATAGGGAATGACACAAATAACACTGGCAATCAGTGCGGTAATGGATTACGCCTATATCCATAACAGGGAGCAGTGGAAATGAGCAGCCCCAGAAAAACACAAGAGGGAACGCTTGGGAAGAAAGCCCATAAGCACCTGTGGTGGAGGCTGCGCAGGCTGCAGCTAATGCGTGCAGTTCATCGGAATCCCTCTGTGTTTCTGTTTTTTTAATGACACTCCTCGACTCCTCCCTCCCATCCGAACACAAATCAATGCTAAGGAAACACTCGAGTTTCCGCCGAGCAATAGCAATTTCTGCCCCAGACAGCCACGGGGCGGAGAGGTGCTTTATGGTGGTAATGCCTTTGCACCACAGGCTATGATTGGAAATTTAATAAGCAGGCAGGGGGAAGTAGCCCCACGCTCTTTTGGGTCCCCTATACCGTTCATGCAGGGTTTATAACACCAGAAGCCTCAATGCACCAGCAAATTAAACCCTCTGCTTGTGGGACACGAGCTGAAAAAACAGCGCCTTTCCAAATCAATGCAATCATTACGCATGTTTATGGCCTCAATACATTTTGTATCGCTGTGAAATGCTGTGAAAATAAATAGCGGGGGCTCAGGGCTTCTTCATTTGCACGGTGCTTGGAGAGCTGTGCGTTGTTGGTATCGGTGTTACTCCCCTATACCTTCACATCCTGTTTCCCTAGCAATACTGTTGTGAATTATTGATGTTACCACCATGTCTCCCTCCCTCCCCCAGTCCCTTACACACCAGCCCTCTGTAAGGATCTCTGAGCTTGACTGAGTCTCACAGGAATGCTCTCTGCACACAATCACGGTGACGATATCCAATATAGCAGAGCAGGGGGAGGGGCGTTATGCTCCCTGACATTTAAATCAATTGCTTTCTTACACCAACTCTATGATTTTTAATTCATCTTTATTACCGTCCTCACTTGCGGCGCCTCAAGCAACTCTCTGCTCTCGCTCACGGTAGAGAGGCACAGCAAACGGCGAAATGAAATCCTCTGTTGTGGTATTTCAGCACAGATGGCAAAAGCGGAGTCTTCATATTAATATTACTTAGTGCGGTAAAGCTCCTCGTGTTGAAATTCAAACAGTGAGCTCTAGCTCTGGGTGTCACTTGTTTGTTAATGTTTCATCCTGAGATCTCTATCTGCAAACAGTGTGTTTAACAGTGTGTGCTAAAGAAAAGGCACAGATGTGTGTGAATTCCCAAGGTCTCTGAATGTATGTTGTATCACTCTGCCTCACGGAGGTTGTGGAGGGGGGGGGGGGGTCCTGCCAGCCTGAGTGGAAAACAACATTAGCTGCTGCTTCTTGCTCAAGTGTAGAGAACAGCTAGAACAACACAAAACATAAAAACGGTGCCATTTATATAATATAATCAACTGTAAGTTATGTGCTGCAGCTGACTGTTTTGTTTTCATGAAACATTGTGTCTCATTAGTTGAGTGGAGGCAGATGTCAATGGTCACAAATGTCCCTGAAATCAATCCAAATGATATCCTGACACCTTGAACTAACATCTATGTGAAAGAAGACGATTGAAGAAACAATCATAGTTGACGTGTCCTTTGTCTCGTCCACTAACATGGAGGAGGCCGGGTTTATGAGTTATACTGCAGCCTGCCACAGAGAGGCGGTGGAGAGGCTGGTTTCACTTTTGAGGAGCAGCAATGTCATCAGTGAAGATTAATGATGGATGAAAATGTCAGCTCAGTTCAAAGCAGTATTACTAAATCCATTGTCTTATTATAAGTGATCCTTCCAAAATGTCAGTCTTAGCCCCATTTAATATGAAGGAGCTCAGTATTTTACCAAGCTCCTGAGCTGTCTGAACTAGGCACTGATCTGGGCGACGCACCCGACTTAACAAACTATACTGTATTTGGGGTCTGGTGCATCATCAAAATCTGCAGGCTTCCCTTTCATTGCAGAATAATACATTTTAATACCACAGAAAACAAGCATAACATAAGTCCACATTTCACACAATTTACTAAATACTGTAACAAAAGAACTTTAAAAAACACAGCCGTCAGAAAACCTTTTCCCCTTCCAGGTGAAACACCTGACCATCAGTAAGGTTCCTACCCGAGTACCTGAAGAAAAGCCTTACACCAACACGCCACCTGGTGTAGGAGACTTTGTGGTTTCAGTCACACATGTGGCTCCTTTACAGTATTAAATATTTGATTCAGATTTCTGACCTACACTCCATACACAGCTGGGTTTCTTTTTCACAGTTTCAACTCTAGTCTCTTGATAACAGTGTTAATTTCATTGACGAAAACGATGACGAAATATATTCGTTAGCGACCCTTTTTCCATGACGAAGACGAGACGAAGACGTAACGCAAACGGGTCTTTGAAAATAAAAACTATGACTAAATCTATTTTTAACTTTCGTTGACAAGACGAGACGAAAATGTTGGTGGTTGACTAAGTCACAATAATTTTTTTAACATTATCGTATCAGGCCGTCATAGAGTATCAGGAGCGGGCGAGTGAGTCTGTGTGTCTGTGTGTGTGTGTGTGTGTGTGTGTGTGTCCTCCCAGATAGCGCACCGGTCGGTCCTGAGGCTCCGCCCCCCGCCCCGCTCACTCGCTCAGAGACACAAGATCAGAGCTAGTACACGTGAAGAAGCCTCTCAGTGACTGACTGCTTCTTAACTATGGAAACAGTGAAAACACAGAGTTTCTCTGGACTCAGCTGATCAGAGATCAGGGCAGCAGCTTCTTGATCAGAGCAGAAGCTGCAGTTGGTTTCTACCGAGCTGCAGTTTCTGTGTTCGCCTCCAGAACTGCTCTCACTTTTTGTTTTCACATTTAAAACTAAATTTATATTTTTAAGCTATTAGGCTGCAGCTATATGTTTTTATAGAAAAGGAGTTTAATGTGGCTATTAAATGTGACTAAAACTAGACTAAAACTGGAATTTGTTTTAGTCGACTAAAACTAGACTAAAACTGAGAAGGATAAAAATGACTAAATGTGACTAAAACTAAAATGCATTTTCGTCAAAAGACTAAGACTAAGACTAAATCAAAAATAGCTGCCAAAATTAACACGGCTTGATAAGTGACAAAATTAGCCTTTTTTTAAGAATATTTTTACTCAAGCCCAAGCTCTGTCCAGCTCCAGTTACTATCTGTGTAGGGAGGTAACTACAATGTTAAATCAGAGGCACTGGAAGTCCTAAAAACAGCTTCCTCGAATTATAGCCAGCAGTTACAACAAGTGTGTAAATGCAATCAGTGAGAGATGAAGGTCTGAAGCAAAAGCATATTCTATCACTGTTATCATTTATTATTCATTCTTCTTGTTTTACGATGCTGTTAGCCAAGACAGTGAACAAAACATGGCCGGCATGCACACAGACATAACTTACGCCTGCGCTTTAATATTTGATGAAGCTGAGACAAATAGTTCCCCAGTGTGAAAACCAATAGACAACATTAAGGAGCCGGCCCAAACAAAAAAAAGTGAAATGTTCTGATTGATGTGTTTGTTAATGGTAAGTGGCAGCTGATTTATACTGACAACTTGTGTCCGGGGTATATTGGCATTTATTCCCAGGTGGGGCTCCCTCTCTGTAACCTCTCCGGCAACCAGGCACTTTAAACAAATTGCTTAGGTAAATATCCCACCATATATATTGATCACACATAAAAAATGTGCACCAATTAGTTAACATGAGATTCACACAGGAAAAAGGATGAAGAATGCAGAACCTCATCCTGTGCCTGAGTCGTAACACGTAGCCCGCTTTGTTGTCTGAGGTTTCAGAGAACGCAGCTCATCGGTGGCAGGATGCAGACGCCGGTGAACATTAAAACAGGTAGGGCACAGAGGGAGAATCAAAAAAAGGCTTTATGTGCTGCAGCCCCATGGCTGTCGAAGAAAAACAATAAACCAGCCGCAGCTCGGAAAGACAGAAATTAATAAATGGGCTCAAAGTTACAATCGGCGGGAGGGGTTAGTGCCGCAGTGACAACATCCACGGAAAGGAGAGAGGGAGGAGAGGGAGAAGGTGAGATAAAGGAAGAGCAGAAAATGCACACAGCACATTAATTGTTCATGAGAGGCTGAATACAGGCAAACAAAGCGGTGATGAATGGTCTCATTTGTGTGATGAGAAAGGCCCCGCCCAGCTTGTCTGCGATCCAGCTCCGGCCCCCCTCTTTACTCAGGCTTATGCAAATACGGACCTCCATTAGCTGTGTTAACAGGTAACTGCTCGCAGGCGACCTCCTATTGACCACGAGGTGATGGATAGTCCACCGATACTTGGTCACTGTCACTCACCGTATCCCCTCTTAAAAATCGGAGAGATTAGAATATGAATAATAACAATCGAGCACTTACAATAATGGTTTGTGTGACACGTACTTTTACTCTCACCCAAGAGTATCATATAAACAAGAACACACACACACAACCCATATCCTGTTGCAGGTTAACTTGAGGTAGGATTAAATTATGAATCATTAATGACATGATGATTCTCTCTTCTCATATCCCCCATACAGCAGTGTCTCTGCAGGGCAAATTAGGAACCCCTAATACTCCAGACCCAGTGTTTCTGCACCCGACGTGACCATATTAACAAGGAGAAATCAGACAAAGCTGTTTATTAAGGGAAAACATGCCCTGTGAGACCTCACTAGTGGAGTAATGGGACAGGACTGTCTGCATAATCAGATGGAGAGGCAGAGATGTGCGGACGACCTACTCAAGACCAAAAAAAAAGACAAAGAAATATAGAAAATATGATGCTTTTACATTTATTCTGATCTATTTATAATACAAAAATAAACAAATAACAGAGAATGAAAGGTAACAGGCATTAAAGAATCATTCAGTACTCTATCAAAAATTGGCAAATAAAAAACAATTTAGTATTTTTAAAGACATTTTTTATGATATTTTATTGTTTAATTGTTTAGTGGATGTTAGATGAAGTCTAGTCTTAGAACAGTCCTAAACAAAATTGCAGGATAAATAAAGTCGTATTGTATCGTGAGGAACAGCCGGGTCCCTGTCCTGCTTCTAACTCCAGATCTGCTGTGTTTAACGTGTAAAATATCCGCTTAAACAGATAATTACATCTTAATATGTACCACAATGTGCTTTAATTGTACGAACAGACAATAATTTGATGCAGACGATGAGAAAAATCTGGTAAAATGGTGTCCAAATAACAGCAAAGCGATGAGAAAGCTCGTAATCCCCGAGCATCTGTTTGCAAAGCTACCTTCATATAGTATTGCAAGCCGCTGCACTGCTGCGAGAGGCCGCTGGTTTTGCGGTTGGAGCTAGCCGTCTTCTGAGGTGGTGTCGCCAAGGGTCAGATTGACACCTGTGACATGAATAATGCATGACCATGAAAAATAGTTTTTTCTTTAAATAACACAGACGCAAAGGGAATAGCCGTAGTGAAAATGCCACAAAAGCTGCAGCGAAGTCCTAATTAGTGCAACCCCCCTATGCCTGCACCCCCAACAACAACACCACACACTACAGGAAACAAGTATGAAACATGTATCACCACCGCCTCCGCTACAGAGTGAGGTGAACAATCTATGGCATTAAAAATGTGTGTCGCATAGCTGAGGGGCTAATAAGTCATGTGCACGCCAGCTCCACCAAATAAAAGAAAGACCTACAGTATGATGCATACAGATGTGCACAGAGGCACAAAAGGTCCATAAGTGAACAAAGAGATTCTGGCTTAGTGCACGTTGCTGCTACACCAGCATTTATTTATTGTTTTATTATAAGGAACATTAGCCAGTGGTCAACGGTTCCCTCGGTTGTTTTCGCAGAATTTTCTCCGGTGCCACAGGACTGTATAGATTTACTGAAAGCAATATGATCTGAGCTGAAAATCTTTTCATAAATAAATCTAATGTGCACATTGCATGAACAACACAGGAATGTAGTAAATGCTACCTGGACATCATGTCTTCCATAGACTGTATGTAAAGGTGGACGAAACAATTTCTCCTTCCTCCCACAATCCGGTGCCCTCTTACTCATATGGAGTCTGTGCAATTAAACCCAAACTTATTGGAAATAATGACCAAAACCATTCGTAGGTAAAATGTATTTGATGTGTTTTGACTTTTTAGTTTGAGAGGAGGAAGTGGGGTTTATGACCTGTACTGCAGCCAGCCACCATGTCACCCCTCTTTATATGCAGTTCTATGATGTCTATCTAAGAGCTGTCTGCAAAGCACAGCTTCTTTAAATATCGTCATGTGAAACATTATTACAGAAAGATGATTCATAAATGTACATAGTACCTATCATCCTACTTTATTTGATTCATTTAAAATATTTCAGGCTGAGCAACATCAGTGTACTGTGTGCTATATAATAATATCACGTTTCACATTGCAATATCCGACTGATGTTATACTGCACTTTATCATACACTGTATATAATACATGCTCTATTGTATTTGCAATACTTTATATATCAATCAAAATGCAGATAATCTAAATTATATTTTATAATCCAGACTGGAACTGCTTACAGCACCATTAACATTCACCATACTCATCTCATACTTATCTGCATCAATCAGAGGAACAACACAGTGGGAATTATTTGACATGTAAGAGTGATGTCTCTCTTTGCAGTCTGATGGTTAGTCTCATCCTTCTAATAACGTGCCATGTGAGAAATGATGTTTTAGAGTTATCTCTTTCATCATCACCCCTGGCCCTCCTGTACGTCTCGCATCCTCCTCACACTCTGTCAGCACAGGAAGTGTTTCTCCGTGAGTGGCAGGAACACGGCGGTGAGACACTGTAATCCCAGTCCAGTTTTCCCCTCTGTCCCCTGAGGATTTGTGGAATCTGAGCCCGGCTCCATGAGATGCACATCTACCCTTGCACACACACAGACCCACACACACAAAATCCTATCCCTCCTCATCTACACTCTTATCACCAGCTTCGACCCTTCACCCTAACTCCAAAGCAAGACTCTTTATTAGTCTGTCACATCCAATAAGACCTATATAAGAGGATGAAACCCGCACTCCCTTCCTGCTGCCAAGGGATCAGAGGAGGGGTGGAGACAGCTGTATCAGACGTTCTGCAGCCATATCATCGCACATCAAGATGCACTGAGAGGGCCACGCTGCTAATCACTCAGAAAGTAACCACCGATGCTTTAACTATACCCTGAGTGTAAAATACTTTCCAACATGAAAAAAAATTCACATACTGAAAGTCTCCTGCTCGATTTAGTGACCTAAGTAATGTGAGGGTTATTAGGAGATACACAAGCTATGATGTATTTTCCCCTTAAATTATCAGTAAGAATCTTCCTACAGCCTTTTACCTCCAACAAGGAGGTTGTGTTTCATTTGTCTGATTATGCAAAAAACTACTGAACCGATGTCTATGAAACTCGGAGGAAGGGTGGGGTATGGGCCAAGGAGGAGCCCATTCACTTTTGGTGGAGATCTGGACAAAGGGGCACATGCAGGATTATGTAATCCCTTTCTTTAACTTCATGAGACATGGCGTTTTTTAATAACATGTATTAGTTATTTTGCCAGGAAATAATTCATAGATTTTTATGAAAAATGTGGCATATTTAGGAAACTAATTTCTATTAATGTGTTCAATTTGGTTGACTGTTGGGCGTTGGAATGTGCTCTACTGAGTGTCAGTTTAAAGACGTGTTTAGACTCATGTCATGTCAGGGTTTCTGAATGTATTATGGAAGTGTTAAGTGAAGAAATGAAGGGGTTGACAGTGACATTGACACCAGACATTTCTACATTGACATTGTATATTCCAACATTACCCAATTCAGTTTTATTTGTAGTATAGTACAGTGCAAGGAAAGGTGTTGGACAAGAAGAAACCAGTTAACTCTGCAGTGCAATAGTTCAATAAAAATGTATATATAAGCAAAGTAAAAAGAGCTTACTATAAAACAAATCAAATACGATACAAAACTAAGACTATATACATTCAAAGGTGCTCCAACTTGTAAACATGTAAACAGCACATCTTGATTACAGTAACCCAAATAATGTCCTACTCAGAATAAGTATACATTGTATTAAGATATGTGGAGAATTACGACCTTGATAACATTATATGTAGACTTCCTAACTGCATTAAAAGTCCTGTTGGAGTTTTCACAGCATTTTGCATTATCGACATACAACAGTCACCAACTGCATGACGACACAAGTCCTGGGTTTGAGTATAAACAAGTAGCAGCACATTTTGGTGACACGAGTCATTATCCCACTATGCTCTGCAGCACGTACACAGGAATATGAATGGAATATTCTATTAGTAACTCATGTTAACGCCATATTTGAAATGTATTATTTAGAATTAAGCCAATATTCACAATCGTGCTGTTCATTTAAACGTAGTCAGTGGAAATTTCTATATTTCATCCTGAGGAGAAGAGGGAAGTGTGAAGCCACATTCATGGTCAAATTCATCCATAAGTGGGAACATTTAACTAAAGCCAAAAATGAAGGGATCACCGAGTCCATTGAGATCCGTCCTCTGGGGATGATGATTGTCTGTACAACCTTTATAGTGATGAACCGTCCAACCAGCAATTGGCATTGTCATCCTAAGAGTCACGCATCAATAGAAATCTCAAGGAGAGCACGATCACCCAGTTGTAGACTCATTGTCACACGGGGAGGAACTGTTTCTGTATGGAAAAAAAATACAAACAAGTATTGTGTCTTTTTGAAACTCAATCCGTTTGTGTGTCTGTACTTTGTTCCAACATTTCAGGCAAACGCAGACAGATGCCCCCTCCCCCCCCCCGCCCCGCACACAAACTGATACACACAGATGGGTTACATTTCGCCCGTCATAATAGGACCATCTCTGTGAAATGGCACCAAATGGTCCAGGGTATTGACCATTACAGTGCAGCCGCGATAAAGATGAGAAACGGCAGAGCAATCAAACAATGAGTTACGATTTATCAAGGGAGCAGATCAACAATGATCCGAATGAGAGCAATGAGACAAGAGCCTTTTATCCCAGTTATTGTCAGCGCTGGCAGCAAACCATAGCCGCTTTGAGCTGCACTAAGGCCGTTACATTCAATTATACCCACATCCATCAGAATTTTCTACCGGAGTATCACAAAGACCATCGTGAAAATGCTTGAGCCTGACAAGCAGGTCGACTCTTCTAAGTGAGTCAGATGACACTGAAACTTCGTAACAGTCAAATAAAAATCCTGTCACACTTCTGCTCGTAATTAGATGTCAGGTAATGTAGAGTCTCAGCTACAGGTGAAGGAGATGGTTTCATTATTGTACGGACTAGAGAAGAGTTAAGGTAATCCTTAGCACAATGTTCACACAGTCTCTCGGCTCCAAGGTTCTCTGAGGAGTGACTAGCAGGGAAATGAAAGAGGAACATAACCTCCAGTGAATTATCAGTGGTGCTTTAGCCTTGGATTGCTTTAAGGCCGTCTTCTTTTAGGATTTAAAGCACACAATCGAATGCCTTTGACAATTCACCAGGGACAATGTTAGAATGTTCCATATTATAATAAATATGGCTTACAGCGCTGTAAAACATACATTGAGATATCTCAAATGGCTCCGGATGATTTCAGCCAAGGTAGTAGTATTATAGTAAGAAGAGTGTGACATCCTAAAACAACGAAGTACACTGTGTGATGGCAAATATTCAGATTCATACTGGTGCTGTGTTGACCTCTACAGACCCATCAAACGATCCCAAATGGCCAATTAAAAGTGTCAGACCAAAGAGATTCCCCGGGGGGCTGTGCACTGCCATATAAGCATCCCCTTAAATTATGCTTTGGTGTAATATCCACTGTGCCAAGGACTTACAGAGGAAATAAAATGTCATTATCTAATTTAGTACCCAGGCAGCTGACGGACAGATGAGCACAAGCACACGAACATGTACTGTATGCAGAGAAATATGTAAAGTTGGAGGGGCCAGAGGGCGGGCAATCAAGGGTATATATATGTATATGTAAATACAACACACATGCACAAAATCCTTATTCAGTAGGTGCACGTTTAAATCTTTCCTTGTTTACTGTCTCTATAGCTTTAAGCAAAGCCACACATCATTAAACCTATTTTGAAAGTTGTTCCTTGTTCAAGCCCATTGTGTTCTTCAAAAAAATTCGTAAGAAATTTTTATATATTTATTGTTAGTATTGTTCAAATTGTCGGTTTATGACTGACTGACAGGACAGAGGCACTTAAGGGGCCCATTATATTTCAGCTTGTGCCAGTGCCCCCCCTGGCCCCACCCCTGGATCTGCCCTTGGGAGGGGCGATGCATGACCTACACATTTGAATATGCATATACATCAGGCAATGCAAAATGTTATCTATAATATAATGATGTCAAGTTATCATAATATTTGTGCCACATGACAAATGATTAATCTAGATAAATTGTAGATTGTGTTTCTAATGTTACTATTTGCAGAAGTTAATGCATTACTGCACTATGAAGTCATTTTCTGGCTTCATACTGACATCTGTTATTTGCATGTATTTCTTGAAAAATACTGGTACTGACAAGTATTTATAATCGGAAATGTCCCAGAAGAGGCAACAAAAACAAGTACACACACAAACACACACACACACACAAGGGGTGAACCATAGCCTAATTCCAGCTACAGCGGCACACAGGGTACAAATCTCCTAAAATGCACATTTGGACAGATACACATTTGCTTGTATTTAGCATATTAACCTGGGTGTTAATATAACAGCATGATATATTACATCACATGACTTGATATATTACCTACCTCACACCTCTGTTGCACTATTTTGCCTGAAACGAAAACCAAATGTTTCCACAAACAGAGCCACGTATATAATGTAATAGAGTTTAACCACGGACTGTAATGGTGAAATCTCGTGTGGTGTGGATGAATGTGTTGTGCCATAAGTGATGCTCGGGGAAATGAGAGCTGTGGTCGTACTGCGGATGCAAATATGCAATT
Organism: Platichthys flesus; assembly: GCF_949316205.1. Taxonomy (NCBI): domain Eukaryota; kingdom Metazoa; phylum Chordata; class Actinopteri; order Pleuronectiformes; family Pleuronectidae; genus Platichthys; species Platichthys flesus. Next base: position 17,956,986 of record NC_084947.1, read on the forward strand.
ACATGAAGTGCGCAGATGAAATAGAAAGGAGACTACATCATAAATAAACATGTCAGTGCTTAGGGTTAAATGTGTAATTTATTCTATTTACGAGTCAATGAAAACTGTGGAGGTAATTAGAAACATTCTGATGCTCTGTGCAAGTATATTTCATTATGAAACTCAGTGTTCGTGTGTCTGTAAACAAACTTTGGAAGGGATAGGACATAAACTACGATAATAGCTTTACATCCTCCGTGTTCACTGAATATCAACAGTGCAGTTAAACCATATGAGCCTTTAAAGCAGATCAGTGCACAAAGTCATACATTCACATTAGTTCTAACATCCTAGGAGCGTTATATGTTTGAGGAGTATAGCGGCTTTCAATCATTCAAACAACTCTGGTTATTTTTCTGTATGTAAGAAGGGAAATGTCCAAGTCAGTTGCAGTGGACGTTCTCCATTGCTGCTCCAGCCTGCCCCCTAGTAAATACTCCGGATAATGTCCGAATGAGCCCATGTGAGAACACAGCGGGAAGTGGTTTATGACGTTTCTAACATGTGACGAAAGCAAAAATTGAAAAAGGAAACAAATATCTCAGATGAAAACGAGGCACTAACGCAAAAAACACAAACAAAGACGTGAACTTGGAAGACGACGGGAATTTAAAGTTTTTGTCGTTCAGGGCTGAAGCTGGTGTCGAACAAAAACCAAATCAGAATTCATACGAATCTCCTGCTGTGTTCTTCAAAAGGGAAAGACAAACCCCATTGTGCCGACATTCTGCAGTGTTCATGTCTAACGAGGGCTTATGTTTGAGTCTAACCTCATGAGTTAACTTTGTGTCTTGAAATACACAAGTGCGATGTGAGATGCTGATATTTGAAAACATAATCTATGTTTATGTTTTCAAGTTGAAAGTAAAAATTTCCTCAAAATTGTTTTGTCTCCGCAAAACTACACAACTGTGTCCCTGACAAACCAAAGAGGTCACTTCCGAGCTTTGTTGACAAACTTCCAGAGCGGTTTCCTGTTTCCAGCACATTGTTAGAGGCGAGTTTCCCAAGGACTGTGTGCACGGCGACGGCTCTGACCTCATTCTCATATGGGTCAATTCACACGTGCTCTTTGATGCGGCCAAGGAGACCATTTCATGTGGCACATCCAACCGAAAAAACTGCCTCTGCTCTGTGTCACATCTCCAGTTCTAACGGGGGTAAAATGTCGACACGACGGGAAGGGAGTCGATGCTGCGTGTGCGACAGAAACAGATGAAAACACGAGAGTGCTTCCCCCCTCGTGGAGTAAAAATAACTGCATTGCATTCGCTTTCACACACCGACGTGACAGGTGGGTTGTTTTGCTCGGCAACGATTTCAGTGGTTGTAGCAGTTCTCTGCGAGCCGTGTTTACTGGAGCACGACCTAATCACGATTGGTCGAAACCTCGGACTGATTCCACCATTTAAGCAGCTCGAGCACAGGGTGGCGACCACATGCTGCTTCAATTACATCTGTGAGGAGGTCCTGTGCAGCTACAAAGGCCATGACAAGCAAATCAAGTTTTCTTCTTATTCTTCTTTCTGCAGCTTTTAGAATTGTCTTACACAACCTTACATCATTTAACCAACATAGTCAGGTGCCAGGCACTAATTGGGTAGCGTTAATCAATAACAAACAGAAACGCTGGAGCTCACTAGACCCCAATTATGGATGCTACCGTTCTGCAGGATTAATTTGACACACTTATTCCTGCAGCCTTTCATATTAAGCTGTAACAAGCTCAAATGAAACGACTTAAATCTATACAAGGCACAACACAATCTACCTTTTTAATGGATAACAAAGCCCAAATTAAAATAGTGATTTGACATTAGTGCGGAAGATGAAGAGGCACAAACAAATGCATCCATCTGATCACAGGATTGCTTGTGAGGATTAAAATAGAGGCAGCAGTTCAAGATCCTTCCATTATCTATAGCACTTATCCCTTAAGGGTTGCAGGGTCTGGAGGCAATCCCAGCTGACATTTGGAGAGAGGTGGAGTACACCCTGGACAGGTGTCCAGCGAATTACAGAGACAAACAACAGTCACGCTCACATGCACACTTATGGTGGATGTATAGTCTCCGTTCAAAGGTAGGGTTGGCAAGTTCTTTCACATTTATTGAAATCCTCTTCACGTCCAAATAGCGATGAATAGATAAAGTGGACTGAAGAAAACAGGAAGGAAGCTTGTGTGTGTGTATCTCTAGATGTAGGTTGACATTAGCATCATGGTCTTTCCCCCACCTCCACTGGATTATTGCTTTAATTTCCACTGTAATGACATTATAGCATCAGTGTAACATGACATTTGCTGACTGTCAATCCACTGTTAACTCATCAGCTGCTCCGACGGTCCAATGGGGAAACACTGGGACAATTACATGTGTGCAAACAATCCAGCAGATTCCCTCGGCAGAGATGCTTAACCTTTCCTTTCCTTCAGACATGACTAATTTACGGTGTCTATGTATTAAGTTAGACAGGAGAAACATGAACAGTAACTCAGCCTTTCTATTTAAGCAACATATTATATCGGGATAGGCAAATTTCTACTCACTAATTTAAGATTGACAATTTAAAAAAGTAATTTTGCTCCTCATGTATAGCTGGTATATAGAGGTTCAGTGAACAAGGAGGATAAGAGGGTATTTCATGTCTGAGAAATAATTTTAATGGTAAAACGACTCTCATTCAGCATATTTTCATTTATTTCAAAATGTAATTTGCACTGATACTCTTGTCTACACTGTGTTCCAGCTGCCAACGTCTGCTAAGCATGGATTAAAGAATTATGTTGTTTTGTAATGTTTTCTTCTTTTGCTTCATAACTTAATGCTTTCCCTCTCATTCGCTCAAGTGGATTTTGGCACAAACAAAAGGAATAGAGACTTTTCAACACAAAGAAGTTTGCAGAGGCAGCGAGACTAAATGAGGTGGCTGTCAGTCGTCCAAATGTGGTTGCTTTGCCCAGGATGACTGGGCAATCATTAGTGATGAGGGCTGAACACAGCTATTATGGTTAGAGAGCTGTTGTGGCTCAATCCAACACCCTGACAACCAAAAGCCTGGATTGACTTCATTTGTTTTGTGAGAAAAATAAGTCTTTCACCGCATGGGGAGGGTTTTAATGCTTTTAATCACTTGAAAATAAAAATAAAAACCGCCTCTGCATGGGAAGTGCAGAGGCACTATTTGCATTTGTATCCTTACAAAAGCAACTCCAATTCCACACTTGCATGTGAATGAGTTTGCTGAAATGGGTTTAAATTATTATTGAACAGAAAAAAAGCATCCCATGATTGTGGGTTCCAGGAGGGACAGGTTTGAATGCTGCCAAGATCCCAGAGTGCCACCATTTTGGTTACACATTAGACCAAGAATCTATCAAGTGTGAACGTTTTCATTGGTCGCATCGGTGCGCCTGACATTTAGCAGGACTGTATCTTTGTGCGTTATTGTTTCCTGCCCCTTCTCTCCTCTCTGATTGGCTCTGACCCAGATATTCCTCACTGAATGTAGGGGGGGGGTATAAAATTCAGGTGATTATGTGTGAAACTGTTCCACTAATCATTCTCAAGTAACACCAATACCTTAAGGAAGACTTATTGTGTTCTCTTCTGTTTTTGAGAAGCCGGGTTCGTCATATATGACGTCGGAAACGCAGGACTTTCAAATAAAGGAAACACTGTTTATTTCCAAAGTGAAAGATTTTATAAATGACAATTCAACAACTTTAACCAAGTGCTATCACAACCATGATGATGAAGGTCATCAAAACTAATTGAACTACAAGTGTATGAGTGTGGCCGAACCAAACCAAACGCAGCAGTAACACCAGAAAGCCTGGTTGGCCGTGTGGATGACAGTTCAAGCAAGAGGAAGGAAGACATTTCAACAAAGGCAGAACATCTTGAGAAGAGACTTGAGTTGATAAGACATAACTGTCGGAATATTGTTGATGTTGTTCGAAACTCTGCTCTCTAGTGGATGTATCCTTTAACATCCTTTTTCTGGCAATGAAGGGGACACGTGGAATTATTTGGGCAGTGACGGTCACATCGTTTGAGAAGGATGATTATTTCATGCGTGAAGGTAGAATAAATGAGCCTTAATGGTTAACGAATACACTAAGGTACTGATTGAATGATGAATGATTGTTAAATTACAAATTACACACCGGAGAGGAATTCAGTCGACCACCAACAGACGAGTAAAGCACCAAAAGCCAGATTCAGCACAACCTCACAACAAGGGAGTCTACAGGTGCCTCCACCACAGTGTGTGCCAGCCAGTATCACAGCCAAATATAAGATCCTTGAGCGTGCCACAGAGATTTATGCTTTTTTTTTCTGGTCACTGAGTTTATATGTGATTGTCCAGCTCATTAAGACAGCAACACACTCGAGTTCTGTTGAAGACCGTGTGTGGGTGATTTTTAACGCTTGACTGGAGCAGCTCAGCCTCTGGTCAAACGCTGAGATTATATCCACGTCATTTATCAGCTTTGCACACACATAAACACACCACCTGCATTCCATGGTTTTTGAGCTAATACGTCTCCCCGGGCATTTCCATCTTGCTACTGTCGTTGTTGCTGGTGCGTTACCCTGTAAAACTCATTATGGAGAGAGAGAGAGAAAAATCAGAGGGAAGCATCTAGGTAAGACACGAAAGTGCCGGCACTCAAACAGCTAATTGTAATAACCTGACACAAATGAGTAATTTAGCTGCCTAAACATGAGCCCTGATATCGAGAAGGAGCACTTTAGAGGCAGGAATTGAGCTGGAGGCCATTACACACCAAGACACTGAGACAGAGAGAGACGATCCATCTTTTACTGGGATGGATTTAAATATTAAATGCTCCTGCTCACCGTCTGAGGATAGAATCTTTATTATCATCACAGAAGTTAACATAATATTGTGCATGCTGCATGTTTTGTTCCTCACTGCCCCCACCAACTCCTGACATCCATTATTTATTATGAAACATCTTTCATTAATCACAGATGACATGCCAGTTAATTGGGTAATAACTGAAATAAATGTTGTCCATGCAGCTCTGACGTAACGGACAAAATTAGGTCATATTTAAACTTCAGCCTGATTACATTTCGTGTTCTGGTTCCACATGGGAGACGCTGATAAATAAGACTTTGTTTTCTCCTGATGTTTTAAGTGATGGCTTCTGAACGAAGCAGTGACACATTGAAGTGACATATTATTGAACAAATGTGTTCTATTAATGTGCACTGACGTTTTACACTGGTGTTATACTCAGATTTACCAAGTAATGTGGGCCTGTTTCTATTTTCAGTAATGAAGAAAGATGACCTTTAATCGCTCTTTTCACTTAAATATACACTGTGGAGCTCTCCATCTCAAATGGAGGCTTATAAAATACAGGGGTTTCCATCCAAATGGAAAGAATAATCACTGATCGATACGCTCATGCTAATAAAGTAGTCGGAATTAGTTCTCCACACTTGGAGGTGCTTATTCTTTTTCTGAGGAACCTTTTTGGGACATTTCATCATTTCCACTCAGGTTTTGTTGATTCACTATGAGCAGATCAGTGTATCGTTTGTACATCATGTCCTATAACTATGCTCAAAACTCATATGCACATTATGAGCATCGCATGATACTATAAGAACTTCTGCAATCTGTCCCAAGGTTCTGCTAATGTATTAAATTCATATTTAAGGCCAGAAATATGCTACTTTGGTCAGAGCCTCAATGCTTTGAGAAGGACCACATTCATTATTAAACTCACAAACAAACACTGTATTCAGAACATTCTTACCCTTGAATAAACATTATTAATTATTTGAAATTGAAATATTTTTGGATAATATTCTGATTTGGAAAATGAAAAATTGGGACTCTTTCATTTGAGCAGCCAGAACGCCTGCTCACACAGTTTGTAACTTAAGTGAGTAGGGACGATATCTTGTGAAAAGTGTGTAATTCAATGATAGTCAGCAGCTTAAACCAGAATCAGGCCTAAATTAAAAACCAGTATATAGTCACAGGGGAAACAAATGATCAGAATTCTCAGCAGAGTATGGAGTGTTTGTAAAAGTACCTGCACTTCTGGTTCAGAGAGGCAGGCATCAGGACTAATATCCACTCCATTCAGCCTTGTTTCTGTTCAGTGAAATGGACTCGGAACTCCAGTCAAGCGACTGATGGGCTTTATTTTCTGGACATGAAAATCACTTGACCGCTCGGACTCTGGAGCACAACAGAATTAATTGTGGCTGCTTAAGCTGGTGTTCCTCAGCAGAGTGTAGTGTTTCTTTGTAGGATTTATAAGATGCATTTCACTAATTTCAGGCCATGAGCAATTTTGTAAATCCCCAGGTCTGACATTGACATAATAGGTTTATAATACTAGATGTGCACTCAGTAGAGCGTATATCACCACCAAGGCCAAAGAATCCTTCACATCTCTGAGTGTAATCAGCACCAAACTGAAACAATTTTTTCAATAAAATCTAAACAAATTCAGAAAATCTCCAATCTCGATATGTTAAGTGATTACATTTTCTGAAGCTGCACCAACATATAAATGAGTCATCCCAGACCCATGACCCATCCTTCCACCAAGAAGGATGTTTATCAATTCAGTACTTTTAGTGTTATTCTATTCACAACCCAACAAACAGACACTTGAAAACATTTAGGCAAATATCATAAAATGTTCTTTTGCTTAAACCATTTTTAAATAAGATAATACACAAAGCGAGCTGGATGCGATTATAACTGTGACCAGAAATAAATGAAATATTCAGAACAGGAGATGAACCGAGGAGCAGAAAGATGAAAAGCTTTCCCAAACAAACACACTCAGGCCTTGACCCACTTTTTTCATTCATTTCAGGTAATAACTACTTAGAGCTACTGCACTGCTTCCCTCCAAAGATGCTATTCAGCCACCTGGAAATAAAATTAGTGGCCCCTTTATCCACACCAATTTATTATTCTGGGAAGAACAAGGCGTATGACTCATTCGGCGAAGGAGGTTACATCATGGGAAGGGGCTGCATGAAACATTTAAGAGAGGGACTCTTTCAACTGAGATGGAAACACAGACCAAATTTTGCACCTTCATAAAAACCTGAAAGATATCAAATTTATCAGTGATATAATTTCCTTTTATTCCAGTCTGCTTTGCATTTTTTTTCCGGTTCTTACGTGGCAAACCTCCTGGCACCGACTCAAGAGACAAATGAGAGTGTACTGGTCACCTAAGGGTTAGAGGTGAAGCCGGAAGCAGATCAGAGCGGGGGAAACAATAAGCTCTAGTATTCATCTTGCCATGCTTATGCAGTGTATTCTAATGGGCTTCTTGCAGGTTGCTATCTGCTCTACCCCATTTCCCCGATGGGAGTTCTTCCTCCCTGCAGCAGAGTCAGGCTGTGCTAGTTCTGGAGACATTCAGGTCTGGGGCCCGAGCCTTTGCCAAGCTCCTCAGGTGGGAGGGGCCAGCACAATTTGAGGCTGACAGAAAGATGTACCCCTGCTAAAACACAGCATCTTGAACGCAAGGGGTTACATGCTCAGAGAATTGTGCAATTGTTTTCCTCATTTCCTCCGGCTTGTAAAGCTGATCCACTACCAACGACAGACTGTTATGCCACGAGCATGACAATGAGCCCCCTTTCTCTGGGCCTTTTGACATTTCTTGCCATGTAATAGCAAGCAAAAACCTATTAAGCCGGTAATCAAATGATGTATCCGCAGGGAGAAAAACATTCTGCAGCCACAGATGGTCTTTATCGTGATTGAAAGTTTCTAGTTTAAAGGTGCTTACCTCGGCTTTCATATACTTTATTTCTTCTGGGAGAGAGAGACCAGTGCATTCAATTTTCTGAATAGCTTATCTGCAAAATGGCACGACAAAACAACGAGATTTATACAAAAACTAAACACACAGTAAAACCAAATTAGCAAAAGGAAAACAACAGAATCCACGCAGTGAATTTGAATCCAGTAGTTTTTTTGGGACGAAGACGGTCTCAAAATCACGTCTGAGTTGGACAGTAGGTGTTGATGGGCCTGACAGATTATCAAGTGGGTGACATCAGCACCCTGTTCTGACTCATCCACGGCCCCCGAGGGCAGTCTGGAGACAGACAACTGTGGGGTGAGCGCGAGGTCAGCACACTCACATCAAACCATGTTACATCATCTGACCCTGAAAAACCTTTTCTTTATTAACTATGTAGGATACAGCAAGATAAAGTTTATCATGTACAGAGGTTATTGTTACTGTTAAGGAAAAAGAAAGATAACAGGCAAATTTTCATTATTTTATATGTGTGTGTGCTCATGGGGGTTTCTTGAAAGCAGATAACATTTTACTAAACACTACAATTTGTTGGGGCGCCTGGGTGGCAGAGAGGAAAACCACTTGGCCGCCGTCGCAGCAGCCCGGGTGAGCACGACTTTACAGACCGAAGAAAAGGGAAACATACTACAGACATCAACAGTCTTGAGTTAACAGACTGAAAGCAGCGGCACAACTCAGAGTATAAATTCCACCACTTATATCGCTGGCATCATTTAGATGTTGTGCCTGAGCTCTGTTACTCACTGACAATTCAACAGACGCTGAAGCAACAAATGGTGATGTGACCTGAGTGGGACAGTGAGTGCTGAATGTTGATTGGTCCAGTGAGTTCTGATGAAAGAAGGTCATTCATTAGGTGGATAACCAAACAGTAAATGTATGTTGCATATTACTGAATACTATCACTTGGGAATGGGATCCGAAACCCAAATCAGTAAGTCATGAAGTAAGCCTCTTAGTACAATTTCTTAGCAAATCTCAGATACGTAGTTTGGTGTGTGTGAGTGTGTCCAAGGAACTACTCATGTTGTAGGGACCCTCATTTGTTTACACAGTCACATTATGGGGACTGAAGGAAAATAAAGTGAAGACAAGGTTTAAGGTTTGGTTTAAGATTAGGTTATGACTAAGTTTAGGTTTAAATTAGGTTAAGGTTAGGTTATGGTTATGTTTAGGTTAAGTTAAGGCTTGGTTTGGGTTAAGGTTAGATTTAGGTAGAGGTAAGGTTTCGTTGAGGGCAAAGGTTAGGCCTGGGTTTGGGTTAGGGTACTGTATATTAATTTTGGGTTGAGGTTAAAGTTGAGGCTAAGTTTAGGATGAAGACGTAGCACCCCAAGGTTACGGTTAAGGTTAGGTTTAGTTTAGTTTGACGTTAAGTAAGTAGTAACTATGGTTAAGGTTAGTCTCCAGGAAATCAATGTGATATTTTCTGAAGTTATGAAAACATGACTATGTGTGTGTGTGTGTGTGTGTGTGGTCACTTTCCCTCCACCGTGGTCCGTGCACATGTGCGGCGCTGCTTGGCCACAACGGCACTCCAAAAGGAAAAATGACAGAATTTAACTGCTCCCGCTCATTTCACAGATTTTTCCAGACAAATAATTTCAGGTTTGTGCCCACTAGCGCCAACCCTCTGTCCGTCCCGCTCTCTCTGGCCTATAATTACATGCCATTCATTTGATTTGTTCATTAGTCCAAGCCTCGGCTGGGTAGAAGCAAAGCGGAACCCTCTTATTAGTGGTTCATGACTGCACTCTCTCCATGGCGAGTGTTGGCGCTCTGGTGGAAAACAGCAGCGGAGCAGTGGGAAGAGGGGGGAAAGTGGTGGGAAGACCTTATTTTAACCCAGAGCACACAAGAGAGACAGCGGGGAATGCATACTGTCATAATAAGAGTATATCTGTAGCCTCTTAGATTAAAAACTCTGCTGTGGTCTTCAAAAAGGTCAACAAACTCAGGAGGATCATCACAGACTGAGATTCTAGATAACATAAACTGAAGGCATCAACCAGCTTTATGAGAAGAGGCCCAATTTTCCATTTTATTCAATCTGGTGTTTTCCAGACTAATCTAATCAAAGCAGTTTTAATCCACCAAATATACAGTCACGTTTCCATGCAATACATCTGCTTCCAGACTATTGCATATTCTAGGATGCTGAATGTCGTCAAAGATGATGGGTTTACTTAAAAAAAACTATAATTCTATATATTCTCTACTTTATGCAGGTCATTTCTCGCTTTTTTTTATTTTAGGGCAAAAATAATTTTTGGGCAATTAATATTTTTCTGTTTTTTATGCATGGAACTCCTCCTACGTCAGCCTCACTGGATGTAAAGTGTCGGTTATTACATCTGACAAGCAGGAACTTCTGAAGGTTGTGCATAGATGAGTAGATGAGCTTCCTGTGCCCCATCTTTCCTCTGGATCCCAATAATTCGAAAGCACAAAGGCAAAAACGCTCTCATTTGAGATTTCTACCTGGTGAGCAACTTTCTCTGCACAATATCATAATGAGCCTGGGCTGTCTGATGGGGGGGGCTTGTGACTAACTATAAGCATTCATATTTTATGACTGTCTTCTTAACCACAGGCAGGTATATATGCATGTTGATGTAAAATTAAATCAAACCAGATCGTGCTATAAGCATACATATTCATATATATTTTAAATATGAATTAATGCATAGCATGACCCAGATATAAATATAGAGTTCAGAATTTACTATTTCAGAATCAAATAAGTATGATATTTCATTAGTAGATTTAAATTTGCTCAAGCTCTCTGAAGAATTATAATTCAACCGTCAGTGATGTTAATGTACAGATTAAATTATGTCCACTGAAATCTGTAACAGCTCAAAACCGAGAGGATAGAGGAATGAAAATGAACTTGAGCCATGCTAAGTGAGCCTGCAGTTAGCCACTGTGGTCCCTCAACCTAACAGCAACATGCTAACAGTGCTAAGATTTTGATGTGTAGCATGTTCACAGGTTCACAATAAGAACAAATCACCTGCTAAGTTTGACAAATGAAAATGAAAAGTCAGGGGATCCTAGAGAACCGTGAATGTCGACTAAAAATCGTGAAAAATCAACAGTGGTGTTAGATCTCAAAGTCAAAAGATCTCCATAGTCAGTAGGATTCATCCTCTGAAGAAACAGACTGTATATAGGGATGCACAACATTGGCTCCATCAAAAGTGAAGCCAAAGCATCTTGATCATCATCGGTTGGCCGGCTGCAGTTGAGGTCATGAACCCCGCCTTCTCCATGATGTTGGATGGTACATGGACTAAATTAAAAAATAAGGGTACACATCAAATAAATCTTTCTCAAATGGGCTTTCTCTCATTTCAGTTAGTTCTAATCACACATCTTCTTCTTTTATGTTTAATTGTTATTTTTACGTTTAGTATGGTTTGAATTATTTGATGCTGTAAAAACTGGGTAAAACTTCCTGATTGTCGGATGAGACTGACTCCCGATCGGCTGAGTATGTGTAACACCACGACTTCAACATCCGATCACTACACCCTGTGGACTCTGGCTTCAGAAGAGCAAGATGGCAGCGTTTGAATCCAGGATATCGTGTGGTCCATCTTTACATACAGTCAGTGATGCATGTCAGAGAGATTTCAGTCTGGTGGACAGACTGGGACTACCACCCATAGAGACTGGTGGACACCTTGAGAAGTGAAAAACTGATTCAGGGAAAATTATGTAAAAAGGCAAACATACATAACAGTAATACAAATGAAAATATAAATCAGTGATCTCATAATGCATCAAAACTAACAAGCCACCTAATAAATCCTTCTGCTCTGCCAACTCAAATACACCCATATTTTAGCCTATTTTCTGCAGCATCACTGTGAAGTTCTCACTTCATTATTCAGCATGAGTCAGAGCAACAGGACAGGTCATCAAAGAGGAGTGAGATAAATATTTCAGATTGTGCAAATGAAAGCAACAAGAAAAGGTACAAGAGCTGTAATCACTCTCCACACGAGATCAAAAGACTGGTTTCTTTATTCTTTGAAACACACCGAGATCAGATGAGAGCCAGTTTAATGCCCTCTCATACCGACAGGGGAGCATTACAGCCCAGTGGCTTTCACCCACATGAAAAGCCGAGCGCTACCGAGAGTGGCGAAGGATGAGGTCTTCAAATCACAAAAGCAATTCTCCTCGCTCTGTCCCGCGCACGGCGGCAGTGACAGCCGGTGTCATCGCCCCGGCTCTGCAGAAAAGAAATAAAAGCTTTACGCCTCTTCAAGGTGTCAGCATCCACTCGCTCACACAATTACCGGATATGCCGCTGCTGTAATTAAAGTCCCCTTTCAGCACTCCACACACACTGACCTTTTCCAAACCAAACACTCATTGTCTCAGTTAAAGCCAAGGCACCTCCGCTGGGATGTAAAAGAACATTTTTACGTTTGTGACCTAGAAGAAGGTATACGAGCAACAGCATGCAACTGGAAAAAAATAAAGACCCATCTGAGAAACTAAGCCTGATGGTTTGTTTTTTGTTACCCATCATTATGAATGGGCGTCAGCGTCAACTTTGGCAATTAACTCTTGAGGAGATGGAATACCCTTGATAGGCACCATCATAACCTATAATCAGAAGATATGTAAATGATGGAGATGTTTCCCCTGACACTGCAGTGCCAGTTGTCTTGTGGTTCCCTGGGAGCTCTGCTGTCAGCGCTCAGGCAGGAGAATGGGAGTGATAGCAGAAAAGGCTGTTTGTTTAACATGTCACCAGCACAGCCGTGCACAGAGCGAGGGAGCAGATGGAGGGAGCAGAACAGACAGGGACACAATCAAAAATGGGTTTAGTCCCCTCAGTCACTCGTATACACCTAAAAAGCACAAACGCTCACTGCAAATAGATGCTGGCAGTAGATCTCACAGACGTGCGCCTTCAAAAAGACGTTTAACAATTTGCTTCAGAATCCCTCCTTTTGTGGTTTCAGGCACATAAAAGATTATACACCCCATTTTCCCCCACACTGGCTCATAAAGACAACGCACGACCAGACACACACAAGTGTGGCCCCGTGTCTATGAAACGACAACCTATTTTGTCCTCATTTAAGCTTTTTATATTCAGTAAGAGGGTGGGGTACAAAGGGGCCTAAAGCTGTCTCGGGTCATTAATCCACACGTTTTCTTTCTTCTTTCACAGTGTGTTTTCTGGCAGGGGAAAGCTGACAGATCAGACAGGGGGCTTCCTTCACAGGCTGCGTGGCTGCGGGCTTCAGGAGGGTGGGCTGCTCGCTGGTGCTTGGGGCGGCAGAAAAAGCGTTGCCTGTCACCGTTTGACAGGGCCGGTCCAGAAGTGCAGTCATACTCGGGAGGTATGATTGATGATTTTGTGTACGAGCACTGGATCTGGATGCCAACACACTGCCTGTGATTTAATCCCTGGTCCTTCATTAAACACCCCGGCTCAGCAGATGGAGTGTACAACGCTGAAGTCTTTCCCTGCGGCCAAGGCGCCAAGTTTCAAGACCACAACCCGAATCAGGTCTGTGAGGCAGCACTAACTGAATATAGGTGTTGTGATGTATCCAGAGTATAAAGTAAGTGTGAAACTACAATTAGACAATTAGAAGACTAGTTTAATTTGAGCAAATTTCTGATTTATTTTTCTTGACATATTAGATGAATCTGTTGTGATTTCGAACTCCAACTGTGCATTTATCAAGTAGAAACACACTCCCCACTATATTCTGCATGATGTTCAAGCACATTTCTGCTAAGAAGATGAAAGCCAGCCACGATGAATATCAACATTTCGCGGAACGCACTCAATGTAAAAAAATAAAAAATGAACTGGAAACTGAATTGCTTAAATGCATTTTTGTCCTGTGCAGGCCCAACACTTGAATAGTGCTTCTTCTATGACAAGACTGACCCCTAGAGGTGATTCAAGTGACTTAAAACATGAGCATGCAATCCTCTGTGTCAACTATAAAATTGTCAATTCCACAGACATATTAATCCTTTTGTCTCGTATTACCGGGTAAAAAACAAAGCTCAGGCTATACACCAACACTGAGTCTGCAAGCACAAGCTTTAACATGAGAGTCAAAGCTGTCAGCCGCTAAATCCTGGAATAAGCAGAGCTACACTGTCTAGATTAAGCCAACCATCCCCCAAGTCAGCCCACAGAGAGTTCATTGTGCTTGGATAGCATTTAAAGAGAAGAAAGGAGAATGATTTTGGCCGTGATTTACAGCTATAGTTTGGCGATGTCGGCCTCCAAAGTTTATGAAATCTCTCCTGAATTAACAAGACGTACCCCTTAGATGCTGCAGAGTGAGAAGCGATGACATGAAGTGCAGGCCATTGTTTTCCAACTGGAAACCAAATGACAGAAAAGGCACTGTACTGAAACACATGTCGAAATAACACCAAGAAAGCGAGTTTCATAACCATAAAAATATGAAGAACTACAGAGAACAATAAGTGATGACAGGATGAATTTTGTTTTTATCTTCCAAGTCCTTTTACCATTGAAAATCCTATATTCTATGGGAAAAATGCAAAAAGAAGACAAGGTTATCTGTGTAATTACAAGTGACAGTGTTGGTTCTCAATGCAGAGATGCATGAGAGAAGTGAACCTACCTGAGCACCAAAGGTACAAGACCTCAGATCTAAGAGAGGCGGCCACTGATGCATCATCGGTGGCGACATATCATCGTCAATACCACTCTACCACATTATCATCAATCTCCCTCTGAGAAGACAAAAGTATCGCTCCACGCTAAATCATGGGATCAATGCGTTTCTATCACTGTGAGGAATTGGTCTCCGAGTGATCTCTGTGGCTGAGTAATGTGAAATCTATCGCAGGTTAGTCCACACGGCCTGGACAAGCTCAAAGACAAGACCCCAGAAAATTGCATTGATCGGCGACCACGAGAATGAAAACCCAGGACTGAGAATGTGACGAGAATCTGAAACACCAAAATGTCACTTCTGGAAGCAACACTTTCATTTTTAGCAACATTCAAGTATGTTTGTGAACCTGATTTCACACATCTTTATTATAGCAAGTCCCCATGTCAATCATGCAACTAATAGCCTGGCTCACACCTCACGATTTTCAGCCCAATTTGTCAGTCGACGGCAAGTTTTACAAGTTGCCAACAAAAGCCCCCCATTGGCAATTGATCGACAGTCGCCAATCATTATGTGTGAGCTCTTCAAAGACTACAGAGGCTCGCCAACGGGTCCCTGACGCCTCACAGACTCAATCAGAATTCCAACCTGCTGAAAATCTAGTCATAGTCGGCTACAACTCCAACCATTTTCCGGCTCGGGTCTGTACCCTTAACAAGCGTGTTGTCCACTGAAGTTTTTCACCTCCTCCTGCTTGATACGTCATTCTGTGAGAAGGAGGCGGAGGATCAGTCAGACTCACCGTGTCTCTTCTCGTGTGTGATTTCGTGATTGGTGTGTCAGTCATGTAGTTTGAGCTCACAACAAGTGCAAGACTCCCGATCATAAGAAAGGAAGTCGTGTAGTGTGAACTGCGCAGTGTTCCACAGCATGACCTCAGGCTATTGGTGCACTTAAGAAAATTCAATCATTTCTGTCTTATATATGCACCATGACAAGAACAAAACGAGGCTGCATTGTTGCAACATATTATCTTTGGTTTCCGTTTACGCATAGTTTAAGCCTTAGACACACACTTACCTTGGGCCACTTGGGATTAAGCTCACAAGCCTTTTCAGCATCCTCCAGAGCCACTTGGTGTTGTCCCATTTTGAGAAGAGCTGCCGAACGGTTACTGTACAGGATGCAGTTCTGTGGGTCGGCTCGCAGGGCCTCGCTGTACAAATGAACGGCCGCCTCAAAGTCACCGCGCTGACACGCCTCATTGCTCTGCTGCACTTTCTCCATGAACTCTGCTTTGCTGAGACCATACGCGGCCACGTCGTCCCCAACAAGACACAGCATCGGTCTGCCCGCTGCCCGAGAGCTGAAGATTGAAAACTGGAGAAAGGAGACAAAGAAGAGCGAACGATTGAAAGATCAAGCACGGCTCCACTGGACCTTCACAATGTATAGAGATCATGAAGCTGAGATGGGAAGGAATATCATAATAAATGCAAAGGGGGTTTCTGGACCTGTGTTACAAACTATGTATACAATATATAAATGTACATGCGTGCGTGTGTATGTGAAGTCCAATGTGATGGTTGAGTTCAATAAACATTTTTGTACAACAGAAATATTGACATTTGATAGCAGGTAAAGCATGGTGGTACTTAATCATATTAGTAATGTCCAAATTGAATTCCATTTAGTTTAGCCAGTGTCAGGATCCTGGTACTGCGTGTGCCGGCTCAGTCAAGCTAATCTAATAGACCCATTGGTAGTTAGTCAATACCAATGTCTGCTGTCAAAGAAGTACCGTGACACTCTGTGAAGTGAATACCTCCACCAAGGCCCCTTTAATTCAATTAAGCTGCATCTAAATTCATAGATTCAACAGTTCCTTAAATATACCAGATTTTTTCCATCAGGATTCAAAATTCTTCAATTATGTCTCTGGGAAATTTATGAAAATTTGGAGGGAAAAAAACTATCTTGCTATGTAAAAGAAAGTGATTAAAAAAAATACTGCAGTCCCCAAATTTAATAGGTTTTATTCTTGGCCCATTATTCTATCCTTACACTAAGTTCTGTGTAAATCCATTCAGTAATTTTTTGCATAATCCTGCTGAAAAACAGATGGACTTTGCGATTAATCATACAAAACTGAATGAACATGTATCTTTTGGGGTATATTCTGTCAGAACTAAATTAAAAGAAGGTTTCCAAAATAAACCCTTTCTCTCTCTGTTTGGGGTATAACACTAGGATTGCTGCTTTTTCTCTTTTACATCCAATTACTTCAAAATAAAGTCTGTGAATGCATGAATTTGGGACTGAATCTATTATTGTTCCCCACTCATTTCAAACTTGTTACACTCCTCAACCAAATGACTGGCAAACAATTTTTAATGCAAAACCATTATCTTATTGATAAGTCATACTGTAGCTGCATCCGACCAATACAGTCTGATTGATTAAGCGGCTGAGCGGCGTATCCATTTAACATGGACGCTTTGCTGAGTATTAGCGAATCATCAAATTCCTCTCGGGTTGCAATGTTTTTTGGGCCGGCTTCCATTATACCTCTTTCTCACCACACCTCCTCCACAGACTGAATTCTGGGAGAGGGCAGGCTGGGTAATTACTTCCAGAGGCCTAGGGAGCAGCAGCAGCAGCAGCAGCAGACATGAGCGCTGTGGGTATAAAGTAGATCCAAGAAGTTTACACTGCCATGCCGAGCTGTTGCTTTCTCGCACACCCTTTGACCTCTCCATCGTCTCCACCTTTCTCTACTTCTTCTCTTTGAGATCATCATTTATTAGGTATTTCCAGGGCAAGACAATAAAAGATTAGAGGGGACTGACTTCCTGCTTTTCTTTGGCTGGACTTTTGTAAGCGTCCACTGTTTCATATTGTGCAGCATAACCCTGATTCAACGCCCACAGATTAGCAGAAGAATAATAAAGCTGCAGAAATCACCTACAGTACGTGCCATGAGAGGTTATCCCCACCCCTCAGGAAACAGACAAGAAGACTGAGCGAGTGAAGCCAAAACCACAACTGACAGCACTGTCATGCATACTGACATTAAAGTCTTGATCTCACAGAAATGTCAAGAAAACATCCATTATAGATCAGTGCATCCAGGGCCCTGAGAGCTCGTAGGTTCCCCCTTCACACAGACGCTTGTTTCAGATGGTTGGCAGAACTGGGGGGGGGGGCGGACTAATCAAGAGGGTCTGATCTGTGTTGTCTCATCTGCTTCAAAACACTGGGGGCTGCCTGCAGTATGCAGGCAGAGGTGGGGCAGGAAGGGTGGAGAGTGGGAGATAATGAGGGCCTTCCACCAACACAGAGGACAGGACAACCCTACCAACCTCTTCATAAGGAGAGAGAGAGATGAACTCTCTGGAGGCAAATATACTCTGGCCTGCACTTATCTGTGGAGAATCCTCTGTCATCCAAGTCATGGTTTCTTGAAGACTTGTACGAGTGTGAAAAAGACTGGACTTTCAAACGTTTCCCCTCTCATCCAAAAGGCTTGATCAGTTCTAGACAAGTCCTCTCATACTCCCACATTAGGCGAAGAGGAATTCTTTCCAAATTGTGTAGCAACACATCTGTGAAAGTTCTCAGTCATCTAGGTTGTGGTATCTTCAGGAGTTGTACAAGCTTGGATAAGCAACTGGACCTGCTTGTTTTTCTAGAAAACTAATTCAAGTCTCGTCTTCAGGGTTCCTCTTATATGCTCTCGTATTAGTCGGAGGGAATTCGTCCCAGAGTGTGTAGCAACATATCTGTGAAAGTTCTCCGTCATCCAGATCGTGGCATCTTCAGGGGTCGTACAACTGCACAGAGGCAACTGGACTCACTCTGGTTTCTTGAGGATATTCGCCTCTCGTCCAATAGTTGTGGAGAAGACCTTTTTCTAGAGCTGATGAAGCCTTTTGGATGAGACGTGAAACTTCTCAGAGAAGTGGACTGCACTTATTCCAAGTCTTGTGGGAATTCTGTGGATTTATTGCACACAAACTTACTGCCACTGTGAGAATCCGTGGCAGCTCAATCTTCTCTGTTCCTGCAACAACTGAATAAAGGTTGAATAAAGGTTGATGCAGACTGACATTAAATCTCAGTTAGAGTTGAATAGAAGAGCCCTCACATACACATACAGACACACACACACAGCAGCACAGGGCAGTTTGCATGACTGGAAAATCGATAGAGCTCCTTGTTTTTTTACGAGCTTTTTCGCAGGAATGATCATCTCGGTATCTCCTTTCAAGGAAAAGTTTTCTTCAGGAGGCAACAACGTGCCAAACGACTACAAACATGGCAGCTGGCGGAGCAGCGGGTTGTTTTCAGTGTATCTACCTTTCCTTTGAGAGGCGCTGGCTTCTCCATCCTGTCTGCCTGCTGCGGTTTGTGCTTCTTCTCGCCGCTCTCATCCCACCACCCTCCTCGGGGACTCGTTGTTTGTCATCCACTGTTTGCTCCGAGTGTCGCCAGAGAGCACACGTCCACGTCGCGGCGCAGACGACGAACCGCGAGGAGAAGGCGGCGAACCGAGCGCAGCCGCGGGTCGTTCAGGGGAAACTTTGCTCAGGGAAACTGCGCCATGTTGTCAAATCTTTTCCTTTTTTTCCTGCTCCCTCTCTTCCCCCTGGTGCCATAGCGGACTTTCTGTGCGAGGAGGTCCGAGAGAGTCTGAGTCAGGACTGTGTCCCGGTATATATATGCTGGCGAAGTTTATAAAGTTGGCTCTGGTGATTTGTTTTGTTTGTCAACTTCTTGACGAGTCATTCAAACAGTGAGATTCAAACAGAGGCGTTCATAGATTCTGTGAGGTCAGTGGTGGAGATGGCAAATGGGCACCTGTATAATTGGTGCCCCAATCCGGGCTGAGCAACACCTGTACATTAAGACAAGTGGGGAAAACTGTTAAAGTAATTTCATCCCAGAAGTGTATTCCCAGGTTGAGTCACAAGCTGAAGCAAAATCACCCACTTGTTCAGTTAGTAAAACCAGGGGAGGGAAAACTCGTCAGCAAAATGCATTTTTTCTGAGGCAGTAATTACGTCACTGTAGCAGGATTACAGTATACAACAACAACAATAACAACGTCGGCCGGAGGGAAATCCCACAATAAATTTAGAATGTTTACTTTTACTGAGCATTAATACTTATTAGACAAAAAAACATGTTGAATAATCATCTTTAAATGTGTCTTAAAATCTACTCTGCTCGTATTTTCATGTGTACAACAGTTCGGGCTGTTCCTGCTGCCCTCTCGTCTTTCCGTCGCGAGTGCAATGCATGATGGTGTATTTTGCTCGGTTGGTGACCATCAGGTGTACACTAAACATTCTGACGGCACTACAAAAAGGCGAACTCAACTCACTATACGTAGTGATTAGTGAGTGATTGGGACACAGCCATAGATATGTGTAAGACTTCCTCTTCAGGACTGCTCACCAAAAGAGAAACCAAAGCATCTTGATTGCCCCCTGGGTGCCTGGCTGCTGTATATGTCCTAAATCTTGCCTCTTTCATGTTAGTGGAAGGGACATGGACCAAACCAAAAAAAGTCAAAGCACATGTCAAAAAAAATCTCTATGATGGTTTCTATCATTTTGGAAGTTTGGTTTCAATTAACTTGATGTTGTAAAAACAGGATGAAACTTTAGACTCAAGACTTTTGTCTACAAATCCACAAGACTACAACATTTATATCTGCCATATTTAGGCTTAGCTGGACAATGGGAGGAAGTGTAGATGTGTCGCCCCTCTTTATATAAAGTCTATGGTTTGGATCAGAAATTTTGGATGGCCACTATCATTTGGTGAAAAAAAAATAGTAATAATCCAATATGGATGCTATAACAACCAGCTCGACTAATTTAAGATGAACTGCAGAAGTTGTGTATTGGGTTTAGTGAACAAATCTTTCCAAATACATAATGAAGCAATTGTACCTAACAGAGACTATATACTATGTTACTGTGATACTGGCAGTGGTCATCGTCTTGGATTAATGCATCAACACTCATTTGGCAACATTCCACAAATGATTCAGACTGAAGTTGGTCAAAACAAAGTGACTCCATGAAGCTGTATTTATTTATACAAAGAATATAGCAAATTGTTAAGTGGAGCATCTAACAGTTACGGAGTCAGATCCTTATTAACCTCACCCGAGTCGATTGAGACCAAAACGGAGCAAAAAGTGAGGTGCATGCTGTGCCCACAAAGTTTTCAGATGGCCAGAAACATATTGACATGTCACACTGAGCTTCAAGTCACATTCAAAATAATAATAGCAGCCTGAGTCTTAAGTTTAGCTGACACATCAGTAAATGACTGTTCCTGGGCCCGGAAGAATGAGACTTCTATGATAATTTGCAGACATTGTACAAACCTAACCACAATGTGTGTTACATAGTGACAGGAACTGTGGCAGACTGATGCAACTCAGGAGACAGACTGTATGTGCAGCTTGTCACCAGCAGATGGTGGAACAGTCCTTCACAGAGAAGCCTCTGACAGCAGTGTCTGAACTCCCCAGGCTCAGAGAGAAAGTAACTCAGGTCTTGTAATAGACCTTTTTTCACAGCAGGCACTTTCTTATGAAATAGCAGGAAGAACACACACATAATTAACAGCAGTAATGATGGCTGAATTGCTGTTGTGCCATGGGGGGTGGGTTGCCTGATATTGTGCATGCTGGTTTATTGGATTGACTTTTAATGGGACATTTAAATGGCATGGATTCATTGTTAATGTTATTGGCCCCACATGTGCTTTTCCTGCTCTGACTAGTCAAAATGTTCACTCTAGAAAAAGCCTGTATGTAGTTCTGTCGGTTTTAATATGTCACACATTAGTTATTGTTAAGTGTCAGCACTGAAATGCTCTGATTATGTGTAATCTGCCCCCCGGCCCAATGTATTGTACTTTGTACAAAATATCATATTGATAACATAAAACCACGCGATAACCTTTAGATTTTTCCACATGCACCACTGATTACAAAGATATGTAACTGCTGTTGCTCTGACTTTTTATTTACGGCTCCTCTTTTGTTCATTTTGATCATGGCAAAAATTCTTGAAGGCGTTTCTGAAGTGGCACATTTTTCATGTTTTCAAAAGGAACAAACACAATAGAAATAGGCATTTTAGCTTCATACTTTTCATGCTATTACAACTAGTACTCATACTGATAAGCTCTTTGGAGTCAGTGTTTCAATTATTTTGTGGGGCACTGTGTATATATATATATATATATATTTGCTATAGCTTATTATGCAAAATAAGAAAAGAACCAGTAGTAATGGATATACATGAAATAATGGCATCAGTAATGTCAATGGAAACACTGACTTACATACAAGAAATGTTTCAGACACCTGATAAAAATGAAACATACTATAAACGTAGAAGTCCACATTGGCCTTCAAATCCCAATAAAAATTTGATCACAAAAAAAACTGTAGAAGTCCACATATTGGAAATCTTACTCAAGTGAAGTATCATGTTTCAAAACTAAAAAGAAATCAGAAATCACACTCACTGGATAATCTCAATTGATATATCACTCTTTATACTTTTGTATTCATTCAAATCAACTCGGCCCTTATGTTGTACAATAAATCAACTTATATCTATAGGTTTACATTTCATTAAGCTGTCGCTTTTATGCAAAGCAACTTACAAAAAGTGCATTCAGCCACGAGGGTACAAACCCAGACCAACAAGAATCAAGAAAGTACAGAAAGCCAAACTACAGAGTGCTATAAGTAAGTGCCATTTGAGTGCTGCTTAATTGTTATTTTAAACTTTTATTCAAGGTATAGTCGGAAGAGGTGTGTTTTTAGTTTGCAGCAGGAGATGTATGGACTTTCTAGAGAAAAAAAGTGAGGGAGAGTTGACTGTCGAGTGTCACACCCAGGCTCATACAATTCAAGATAAGACAAAACAGTACAAACCAGCAATCTAACCTAAGCTAGCAGAGACGCTTATTTAAAGAATATACTTTGCCTAAATCCATGTCGTCCAGTAGTATGAACCCCCAGAAGTCCAATGCACATTATATGAAATAATCTTAATCTGCAAAGTCTTACAAATTACAACAAATGAAAAGCAAATGTTGTGAAGATTCATATATTCAGATTTCATTGTATTTATTCACTGTGCCATATATTCAACTGTATATTCAAGTGACATACCATACATTCAGACATTCAAGATTCAGATATCATTCTATATAAGCTTTTATTTCATGTATTCAAACATAAATATTTCTACTGTGTTGTTGCTGTGACCGTGAGGCAGCAGCTCGGCTCCACCGGATCGTTCAGGTTTGAACCGTGCAGGCTGTTCCCTGACAGGCCGCATTAGGAAGTTGAAGATCGGGGCGAAAATAGTAGCGACTCTTTTGGTAATGTCCGCGGTGTGTTCCGCTTTAGATGCGAGGGTAAAATGTCAGGGGTTGTCTTTGAGGAGCAGAGCACTGGGACCAGTATATTGATCCATTAAACTGACACTTTAAGAGCTTTGTATCTGTGGTGACGACTGACTAAAGATATTAGTACAATATAATGTGGTTTATTTGATTTTTGTTTTGGGGTGGGGGGGCACAGCTCAGTCTCATCCGAGGACACTCCGTTCGTCCTCGGCCCGTGTCATCCTCACGGACAGGGGGAGGGTCTGGAGCCGGGATGCCTCACGGGGATTGGTCTGCTGGTGGGCCTCCTTGGCCGAGCCCACAGCTCGAGCAGGTATATATGCACCTCAGCTGCAGCTGCAGCGGCAACAGGGGCGAAGAAGTGTGGGACCATTCTCTACAGAACAGCGTCTCTTCCTGTCTCCCTGTCTTCCACCTGAGTCTGGTAAGTGAAGCAAAACTCATCTAAAGGGCCATTTGCTCTCTCTAGTTCTCAGAGCTTGTTATTACACTGTGGATAGGATGCATCATTAGTTTGTTTAAAAAAAAAACACATCTATGTTTTTTTTTTACTTTTGATGATCAGTGGATAATCAACAAGCAAACAGGAAATAGGACACATTGATATGGAACTAGTTTTTCTCTTGTTTTTGGAAGTTTTTTCTTGGATTAAAGAAAGTCTCGTCTTGTCTTCTTCTTGGCAGTGAGATGAAGACCCAGCAGCCTCTCCATGTGGCCACTCCAGTGAGGCAGAGCCTTGCCCTGACCAAAGTGGCTGGTGCCTCCATTTACCTCAAGCTGGACTCATCTCAGCCAACAGGCTCCTTTAAGATCAGGGGCATCGGGCACCTCTGCCAAGTCGTGAGTCCCTTTCGCCTGATTTCATGACCTAGCTCTACTTTGTGTTGACTGATGTGTGGCTGAGAGGATGGGAAGTGATCCAGTTTGGAGCGCTGCGAGTTTCTCATCTCCAATCTGTCATTGCTTTGTTTACAACCTGTGATTTAAAGATTACTCACTGTATTATCTTTTGTTTTTTAATATAGTGGGCAGAGCGAGGATGTGAGCGGTTTGTCTGCTGCTCAGGTGAGCACCAAAACAAAAATACCACCCAATGCTCATCTTTGACTCTGCTGGTGTGTTTGTGACTAACCTTTGACCCTCCTGGTCTCAACAGGAGGAAACGCTGGTATGGCTGCAGCCTACTCGGCCCGTCAGCTCGGGGTTCCTGCCACCATCGTGGTCCCGAGCGTCACACCCAATCCCACCGTGGAGAGGCTGAAGGACGAGGGCGCCACTGTGGTCATTCATGGCAAGGTTAGTCTTTTCCATCTTATTCTGATTTTAAAATAAGGGATGGATTGTCTGACAAATGCAAAATGGTAAACAAGGCACTAGTAGATATATGATGGAAAATAAGGGTTAGGATAATTGTATAGATGAATGGGCAAATACAAACTTATTAGGATTGTTCTATATTTTGAATACATCATACTAACTCAAGTTGTCGCTTGTCTCTGTCAGGCTCTAAATGAAAGCATGGAATATGGAGAGCAGCTCGTGGCCAACAACCCCGGCTGGGTGCTCATCTCTCCGTTTGACGACCCCCTTATCTGGTAAGTCGGTGTCAGTCTGTCTGTTACTGTGTCAGCATTACCATGTTCTCCCTGAAGAAATCCCTGCGTAGTCATTTATCTGTCATCGGGGGAAGGAAGGGGGGGGGGGGGTGCTGATAAGACACTTTCTTCTCGGAGCTAAAGGAAATTGAAATTATTTTCAAAGGACTGATAGCAACACTCATATCTGACAATGTCAGTCGCAGTCATGCACGGAGACGATTGCCGGGTGAGATGTCATTTCAGATACCCTGCATCTTATCACAGAACTAACACTAAGTGGGGGGGGGGGGGGGGGGGGTCATCGGACGGCAGTCAACGCGTTGAACTCAATCATAAACTACTTAATCACTAGAGAGGAGAACGAGAAACTAGGTCACAGTCTGCACAGATAAAAATAAAGATATTGATACTGAATCACCAGGAAACTGACAGGCAGACTGTGTTTGTGTGTTTTCAGGGAAGGCCACACGTCTCTGGTGAAGGAGCTGGAGCGAGACATGAGGCAGAAGCCGGGGGCCATCGTGCTGTCGGTGGGGGGTGGAGGCCTGCTGAACGGGGTGGTGGAGGGACTGCGGCGCGCCGACTGGGCTGATGTACCTATTGTCGCCATGGAAACCATCGGAGCACATAGCCTCAACGCCGCCATGAAGGCTGGGAAGCTGGTCACTCTACCTGCCATCACCAGGTTCCTGCTCACACATGTCGTTACACACACATAATGCCACGTAGGTGGATTTGACTCCTTCCTGACGCTTTGTTTATTTTCCGCCCCAGTGTCGCAACCACCCTGGGCCTGACGCGTGTCTCCGCTCAGACCATGAAGCTGGTGCAGGAGCACACCGTCTTCTCAGAACTCGTCTCGGACCAAGAAGCTGTCAAAGCTGTGGAACACTTTGTAGGTTAGTACGACCCACCTGAACAGAGGCACACTCACTACATCTAGTGTGGCCATGACACTGATCCCCCCCCGGTGTCTCCTCTCCCTGCAGATGATGAGAAGATCCTGGTGGAGGTGGCCTGTGGCGCGGCCCTGGCAGCTGTGTACAGTGGCGTCATCAAACGGCTGCAGGACGAGGGCAAGCTGGCGCAGAACCTGGGCCCCGTGGTCATCGTGGTTTGCGGGGGCAACAACATCAGCATGGGGGAGCTGTGGAAGCTGAAAAAGCAGCTGGGTATTATCTAGCAGGGCCAACTACCTCCTGACCTTCCTTCTATTCCTCCATCGGCTGGTCCCAGTCCCTACATCCCACTGTCCATGTGCTCCACTGCCCGAATCATTCCAGAGGGGAGCAGCTGCTTTTTGTACTTTTGAAATGTTTTTAACACTGAATAAATTATATTTATGACTATTCTGTCTGAGGAGTCATTTCATTGACAGTCTCTTATTCCTGGCTGCAGATGGTGTGTATAACAAAGCATTAACTTTAATCAAGAGAAGCATGACTATATCATCAAACTTTCTTTCAAAAGCACGTTTTAAAAAATGTAAATACAAGTCAAAGTGCTTCACGTGTGAGTGACGACACAGGGAAAAGGAAAAAAATGATGTCAAAAAATGATGTCAAAAAATGATGTCAAAATTTGTTTAGCACAAATTAGCACTAAGCTTATGAGACCACTGGAAACCAAAGCAACAAATTATAGAAAAGAAAATATAGAGAAGTTATCAAAGTGAAATGTTTAATCAACACAAAATTTTATAAAACTAGACAAAATAAGATAATCAACAATGATAAAAGAGCTGCAGCTTATTAACAATCTCTCCTATACCATCAAATGATTTAACAGTTCATTAACAGCCCTGGTCTCAGTGGTTGTCCTTGTCATTAAGCTGCTCACACCTTCGAGGATGCAAAGTGCCGTCAGAATTAGATCTGTGAGCAGCTCTGATCATTTGCGTATATACAAGAGAGGAATCACAAACATTTCAAATGTATCCTTTGACTTTATATATAGCGGCAGACCGTCAACACAGACAGCTTGTTTTCCTCTCCACCAAGAGAGATCCTTACATCACACAGTCGTATATTCCAGCCGGTCACATGGCCACTCTGCTGTAAATATCTGTAGGTCAGGGAAGAAGATGTTTATGTGTCTGTCGTGTGTTTTGCACAATCATAGCGGATGTCCCCTGCACCTTCTGATGGACTTCCAAGCTCTCGATTGGCCGGGCTGTTAGGGATGTGGCACTTTTCGTGGCTGCTCATTGGTTGGCGAGTCATTAACACATGGGGTGTAGGGCCCTTATGTCAGAAAGAAAAGAGAGGGGACAGCTGTATGTATGGGACACATGACTGCTCCCTTTGAAAAACACCCTTGTCAACATGATGGAGACATTCCTCAAATAACACCACGCTAATGGTCTAGGTGCTGTTAGACCATGGTGTTAAAAATGATAAACCTCGCTCTAAATACGAGGCTTTATACTGATATATATATAATAAGTAGAATTATACAAATTATAATAAAAACCAATGTACAGGTTTAGGGTTTTTGCTACCTATCCAATAGCTGGCGGACCCACACACCCATAGGCCAGTTATTGGTTTTAATGTGGCTGATCTGTATATACATTTACTATATATATATTATATTTGCATCAGATTCTTGCAGAAGAAACTGTTTCAACATCGCTTCTGCATTTGCATACGACTCCCTTTGCATGTGGCACATAATGGAGCTGAAGGTATAGTGTGACTGAGTGAGTTGAGGAGCGGGACTGGAGATCCAGCTGGAACTGGCCTGGCCCGGCACTTGCCGCTTTGAAAAGGCGTCTGCTTTACAGCCCAGTGACGTAACCCGAGCTGGTAACTGGGCCTTATATGAAGAGCAAGTTCTATAGGAGACAAAAACAAGCGTCACGGGAATAGTTCATCACACTCACCAGTCTGTATTGTCTGTGGAGGCAAGTGACGGGAAAGTGCACAAGGTCACGTCAAGTGTCACATGACTCCCTTTCAGGGCAGGACATAAATCAGCTCCAGAAACTTGTTTTCTCAACTTCTCTGGCTGTTTGTCAGAGTGATATCTTTGAAAAAACAGAAACAGCCTGCAAGTGTCTGGGTCCAAATTTTAAATACATTAAAGCAGAACAGTCGAAAAGTGTTTGTACATGAAGACATTTTCTTTATTGTGACACAGAAATCTCAAATGCCATTTGATTCTTTACATCTGTATAATCCATTTTAGATATGTTACGTTTCTGATGTGCAGAGGTAAGACAGTAAAATTTAAGTTAATGCAACCATAAATAATTGTAATAAATATCAAGTAAATGTACAGCACACGTTTTTCGCAACACCTCTTTGAATGGATATGTCCTTTTTTTTTCTAACTTTATCTACTCCCCCGGAGGAGGAGGAGGAAGCAGAGGAGAGCGTCCCCGTTAGCAGCGGTATATCACCCTTCAAAAGAACCGAACCAAATCCAAGACTCGCAAGCAGTTAAAACGATCCAGTGGGCGTCCAGTCGTCATGTCTGTTGTTTTTCAGTTCTATCCAAGTAAAATGGCAATTTCACTCACACAAGAAACATGTTTCACCATGAGTAGAGGAAATTGAATCGATCTGAGTACAAGACAAAAAGGTGATAAGATTACTGGTAATTTCCAAAAGTTCATAAAAAATAACGACACAACAAACTGGATATCCAACAGACATCACCAAGTTTGCTCATTTTTAGAATCTTTTTCTTGCAGGAGTAGTGCAAACCAAAAAATCATAAGGTGAAGTGAATTAGCAAGTAATAAAAACTGCAATCAAACATAACTTCAGACTATTTACATTTTTTCTCTATTTCATTTTTTACAAAGCTAAATGTAAATGGGTCCAAAAAAAAATAAACAACAGCAGAATCCTGTTCATCGCTCGTCAAAGAAGACTGCGAAAAGGCAGAACTCATGATGACGCACCGCCCCTTCCACAGTGTTGTAGATTGTGTATGTTGGGGGAGTGGGAGTGGGGCGGGGGGTGGGGGGGGGGGGGTCTGTTGCACATTCAGTAGCAGTTTCACACGAACGATGTTGGAGAGCAGCTCATGAGAGCATCATTATCTTCTCCAGGTTCACAAACCTGAAACGTAAGTTTATCAGAACCAGCATGTCTCTCCGACTGTCAGCTGACCTGCCATGTGTCCGCAGCTACTTGGAAATCGAAAAATCAAAGAGCAATCCCATTGACTAATAGATGAATATGACTTTTTAAAATATGATTTTATATACCCTCTCTTCTGAGACTTGAATAAAATGTATTCCGTTTATATAGGCATAAGTTAGTTTGTCCTTTAGCAGTCATATTTTTTAAAACAGGCAGTAACCTACATAATATCCTGTACAGCGCTCGTTCACATCTTCTGCCTGCTCGTAGCTCACGTGGTCTAAATCAGGCAGCATCCCACACTGTCCTCTTTTCTGGTAGTAGTCGTACCTCTGTTTAAAAATGATTCAGTGGAAGTTGTACAGGGATTTGCTTTTCACTCACACAACCAGCGTCCCCCTCTAGAAGACCGTCCTACTGTAGAGGGGAGACAGAGGGAGGCAGCTGGGTTAAGCATGAGGAGAGTAACAGGTTTGTTGCCTTTAACGTCACAACCCAGAGTGGAACGAGTTTAGCTGAGAACAGACTCTGGAGTTCAGTAGTCATGATTTGAAGAAGTTGCAGCTGTAAAGTTGAACTTTGTAAAGTTGTTGTATTCGCAGGAACCCTTTGGTTAAAGTGAAGGGAAAAGGCGAACATTACATTTAAATGGTTTCACAGTCGTTTCACTTCACTGCCATCCGCAAATTCAGTGCATCCAGAACAGACACTGGTTATAAGTGTCAGTGCTAATTCAGATTATCTTCCCTGAATTCCTCAAAAAAAAAAAAAAAAAAAAAAAAAAAAATTACATCCAACACAATCATGAAGCATTTGTGTAAACGGCTATAAAAAAAAAAGAAGGGATAAACATGCAAAGCATTCATAGCCTAACCTGAAGTAAATGTTAAATGTGTGGTATTGTTGGAGCAGCTGAGCATAAAGGATCGTGGTCTGTCTCGAAGGAAGGTCCAGGGGTGTTGGGAAGGAAGCAGGGGTCAAAATAAGTGGGTGGGGGGCGGGGGGGGCAAGGGGGCAGGTATATACGCTTGGGAAACGTGGGAGTTGTCGAGTCATCTTAGCCGCTGAGAGGATCCTCGCGGTAGTGGATGGCGTATCTCAGTTTCTCCAGCATCACCTCCAAGGAAGAGTACTGGGGCAGCTTCACCATGAACATACAGGTCTCCACGCGGATGTAGCGCGAGTCCGGCTGACCTGGAGAGCACAAGCACACAGGGAGCTGGATTACAACAAGATCAACTAGTGCTCAGTCTATGTGTGTTTCTCACCTAAGCTTTCCATTGTCATACAGATGGACATTTGGTTGTGGTTTAGCGTTTTTAGCGATAAAAGCCTAGTCTGGGTAATAAAAGTGAGTATCTTATCTGCAAGTAAACCCTTATCAGCCTTATAAATAAGGACTAAGGAAACTCAGGGCAATCCCACTTCAGTGTACGAGAACATCACATACAGGAAATGTAACAGTGTGTCCTCCTGCATGGACAATCACACTTTCTAACTATGAGTCACTCTTACTAATTCAGAGAAAAGCAGTCGAGCAGTAGTAAACATGTTCAAAGTGTTTCTTGGGCTGCAAGACGAGCTGAATTGATAATCAATATCAGTAGTTTCTGCACTGATGAACGTCACTAAGACGGACTTCACACTAAGATAGCATCCCGCATATCCAATCACAGCACTGCTGAGGCCGTGTCCTCCGTTACCTGCAGCACCGTCAGGAGGTGCGATCTTCATGGGGTACGGCGGAACGTGAGCAGTGTCCGGGCCCCCGTCCTTGCAGGGGCAGGTGAATGGGATGCGCTCCTGGTTGCACGCAAACTTGATGAACTTGCAGAGCTCCTCCTGAGTAAACATCTCCAGGGCGGTCCAGAAGAACTCGATGTGCTGGTCCGTTTCCATCAGACCCACCTGATACATGGTGTGAGCCTGCACAGGGAAAGAAGCGTTGGGTGTACTGAGATCAGATGTGTTTCCTCATCTCCCAGGTCTGAGACAAACACTTATGACTGAAAAAATGTTTAAATCCTTATATAACAAATCCCTCCAGTTTACTTAAGGTGTTTTCAGTACATAAGTCTGGTCATTTCCCTTAAATTTGGCCTGTATTTGAAAATGCAAAAAGTCAGTTGCTCCACAAATTTCCGATAACTTTTCCTGCTAGTCTGCAACTAAAATGTCTGGAAGTTAGTCCATGTGAGAATACAGCAGGAAAATGTCCAGATAATTCATAGCAAGGAGGCTTGCTCATATGATGTCTGCAAAACTTGAAGAAAACTAATTCTAAGGCAAAGGACATGGACACAGATGTCTGAAAACAGCTGTACAATATCTATCATGTATTAACAGTTAAATCTACAAGATCTTCATTAATGTGTGGTGTGCGGTTGGCCCAGAGCCGGTCTGTATCATCCATGGAGGGATTTACAATGTAGGATAAACAGATTTCAATGTCAGCTTTACCTTGAGGAACTCCAGGTTGATGTAAGGCAAGCCGCAAGTACGCAGCTCGATCTCCAGGGGGATGAGCATGGTGAGGAGCTGCAGGGGAATGATGGAGGCCAGCCCTGCACGCACTGCTGTCATACACTCAATGTTCTGCAGCTCCCTGAGACGAAGGCTCCGCACCGCCCGCGCATACACATCCTTATTCTCCCAGCTAACACGCACATGAAGAAGAATACGACACATCCAGAGTGAACACAGACCAATGCACAAGGGTTTGTGGGTAAACCCAGTTCTATAGCAAATTTGCTCTGCATCAACACAGACATGAAAATCAGCGGCGCATGTTTCATGTACCTGACAGTGAGTCTGCGACCTCCCTGACAAAGCTCCACCTCCTCGCCAGTCATAGTGATGTAGGTGAAGGTGCAGCAGGGCCTGCTGGGAGAGTCCGGACTTTCTCCTGAGTGGTGCTGGGAGGAGATCTCTGCACACAGGCCCTCCAGCTCCGTCTCATCACTCACCTGCAGAGTTTAAGAGCAAATCAAATCAAGTTGTCATGGCAGCAGGGGAAAGGAGCCTGACATCAAAAAGCAGCGAGGTAGCTTCCCCTTACATTTTCAAACTTTTTGACGTAGTTGAATGTGAGAACGTCCGCGTCTTGCAGGTCCTGCTCTGGGTCCAGGGGCTCGCCCACCAGACCCTTCCAAAAGGAGCCCAGTAGGTCAAGAGGAAGTGGCACGTCTGCACGGATGGCTATGCCCAGAAGTTGACCAAAGAAGTGCAACAACTGTTCCTCTGCATAGCTTATAGGGCATGGAGTCAGTATGTACTTGCCCTGAGGAGAACAAAAACACAATGTGATTAACTTTGTGGTGAGAGATATATTTCTTAGAAAGACTGATGTTTGGATTGGGATATTCACAGAACTCTCCAAACTCCAAACATTTAATGGCTAAGAGGAAACTATGAGATTACAGTATACAGCATATATCTTGTTTCGAAGAAAACCAGGACAAACTGAAAAACCTGTCAGATACTAAAAGAGGTTACCTTGTTCCGGTTCGCGGCAGCACTGGGGCAGGGGAGCAGCAAAGAGAGGGCAGAGCTCTGTAGCTCCTTACACACCTGCCACAGGAAGTGCCTGAAGGAGCCACCTAGAGACACAGATCCATAAAAGCATCAGTCGGGTTTGTGATAGAAACATTGTCTTGACAAGTAAGAAACTATCAGGTGGTGCAGAAAAAAGATGTGAAGGAGAAATTCTAACTTGTGCCATGAACTTCCTCTCCAGTGAAGCGGATGTTGAAGGCGTAGGTCGGGTCGCCTCCGCTGGCCAGTTTCACACAGAGCTGGGACGACGGCACGCAGGACAGCTGGCGCGCGGCCTGACAGAAATACGTGTTCTCTGATGATCTGATCTCACCTGAAGGACAAACACCGGAGACACAGAGAATGTTTGCATGTACGAGTGATATGAAAATGTAAAAGATAAACAAGCAAAAGAAACAACTACCTCCCACTATCTCTAGAGGGTCCAGTGTAATCTCTGGAGCGGCGTGGTCAGCTGTTCGCTGTACTGTGGCATTCAGCACTCTGTTCATTACTGTGACCTTAGTGTCGTAGAAGATAAGACCTAAGAGGACAGAGGAAGTGGTGGGGGTGTGAAAAAGATCACATCAGTCTGTGTTGTTTAAGGTCAATACACTGATACTGTCACATCACAGCCATGGCGCACATAGTAACTTAACCGTCTCGTGATGTGCTGAGATCCTGCTCACCTTTGGCCTCACACAGCAATGCTGCAATGCTGTTCTGATAGGTGCTAGTTGGTCTTAGCTCTACCAGCGGCAGGAAAAAAGTTTCCAGGGAGTTGTTGAGGGACTGCAGGAGAGCGAAACGCAGACGCAGGCTCTCCACAGGCACGTCTGAAAATCACACAAACAGATAAATATATAGCAGACAGAACAACGAGTGAGAGTGTGGGCATGATTGACTGCCCAGGACTGTTTCTTACTGAGCAGACAAGCCACACGGGGATCAGCAGCGTCACTGGTGTCCAAGTAGACTTCATGGGGGTGCAGTCTGGCTGGTGTGATGGCCAGGTGACGGCACAGCCTGTTGATATACTGGACCAACGCCACATCCATTTCCAAGCTCCACTTCCTACAAGCCTTCTGGGCGTGTCGCGTGTCTATACAGGTGCATCTGTTACAGAAGACAGCTGCTGTTAAACACAGATCTCTTACTCTTAGACATTTTTACCCTCTACAAAGTGAAAAAGAGAGTTTTTTATAAGAACATAATTATATATATCTTGTTTAGACGATCAGAATTTGGGTGATAACACAAGCAAAACACAAAAATCAACTGCATTAGTTTACTTTGAGTACACTGCCATCTTAAAGTTACTTAGGCCTCCTGTTGTTATTCTCTCTCACTCTGATCTGATCCAGCACATTCTGGTTTGGTTACTTTTCCCTGAGTTTATCCTTCTGCTTTGCTTTGCATTTCACACACAGCTTTTTCACTTTAAACATCATACAACTAAATAAACTGATTTACACATCACATCATTTGAATACTTAATTTGATCATCTAATTGGGTTTAATAAAGCATGCTGTAAATGTTTATCATGGGGATTTCTTCCTTTTTATTCTGACCTCACGAGCCAGTTCATTACAAATAACACCACACAGCCATTAAATCTGACAGATCAAATATGACTATTTCTTTATAGAGGTGTAATTTCTTTCTGACATAAAATATACTATATAGACTGCGTTGTTATAGACTGCTGACAACAATTTAAAACCATATTGAAAATTTGTCTCACAAGTGACTATTTATCTGTTTATTTGTTGACAAATGTTTTTGTTTTGAGTTTCCAGAGAGCCTGTGTGTGTACGAGAGTATCTGGGTTACAGCAATCTGAGTGCTGGTTGACATTCTCACCTTTCAAAGTGGAGGTCATAACCACAAGCCAAAATTGCCCTCCAGACGCTGCGGATGTCTTGTTTAGCCCGGTCAACAGCAAATTTATGGAAGCCTTCCAGTGTCAGGTACTTCTCCTCTGGGACTGAAGGAAATACGGTGGTATGTGAGGCATATTCACGGCTCTGGGTTCCAAAACAAGACTCTATTCTTGTTGGGTAGTAAAGCATCATAGTTTCTAAAAATGTAACCTCAACTACTGCAAAAAAAAAGGACACAGTGGATTTGATGTCCAGTGATATTAAAACAAATATAGCAGCAGAAAATTCAGACTTGTTTCTGTTATTAAACCCTAATTTAAGCAACTTTAACCTTTGCTGAGAACATATTTTAAACACTAATTGTTAACTCCACCATCAAACCATCCATCCAATAACATATTCTGCGATGTTTGTGATGACCACCAACCTTCAGTTTTCTTAGCAGGAGATTTCTCCACATCTTTCTCATCAGGTCTGCATTTCTCAGGAGATTTGGGTTTGAGGACTGTTTTCTTCTCACTCAGTGCCGTCCTGACAGATCAAAGATGCAATAAAAGAAAATATATATATAATAAAAATAAGTGCTTCCTTTCTGAAGTATTGTGTAGTAAATGACTCACCTGACACTGTTGAGCACAGACTTTTCCCTGGTGGGAGGTTTGGTGATGGGCCTCTTGGTGCTCACCACTTTGCCTTGATGCTGCTCTTTTCCAGCTTTACTGTATTTGTTCTTATTGGGCTTGGGGGTACCATACTTTCTTAGAATCTGAATAAGAACCAAATTATTGTGACACATAAATGCAATATAGTAATAACAATATGACCATGCATTCCATCCATTACTGTACAGCTTTTGTTATGTACCTGTGTTAGTTGATCTTCGAGTACTTTTTTGGGAGGTCTGACATGAGTGAAGAAAGTATGCAGAAGGTTTCCAGGCGTCTGCGCGTTGATCTGCTCTTTGCTGAGATAAATGTCAGACACTTTCACTGGCTTGGCCGGTGTGAGGCTGAGCATCTGCTCTGAGTGCACGCAGCTCTTAAAGATGTCTGTGAGGATATCTCGTGCTCCAAGGACAAGCTTCTCACCTTGAAATGAGGTCACAGATCATTTAAGATGTTAAACTGCCAGAATAAATGTCACTGTCACAGAAGCATAAAATATCTGATCAGAGTCAAACACCAACCTCTGATGGATTTGTCCAGGAAGTAGTCTTCAAGGGCGGAGCTTCCCTGTGTGTCAAACAGGCTTTGGTTAACGCTGGAGGCTGTGAGGATCTCCTCATTGGTCAACTCCATTAGATCCTCTTCACCTTCCAGACTTGACAATCCTATCAAGTCACTGCTGTTGAAGAGACTGGCACGGATTTTTTCCACTTTGGCCCTAGACCGAACCTATAACCCACAAAAGAAACATAGGCATATATTTACCCAGAACAAAACAAAAACATCCAGGATTCATTATTGTGCTTTTAATTATCCCACCTCAATGACAGCATAGCCCTTGATGGGCCGAGCCATGACGGCGTTGCTCTCCAGTGAGTTGACAGTGTGCACAGAACCCCCATCTGACACCGACGGTGTATCTGCGTTGTCGAGAGGCTCCCCCAAACTGCCAAGACTCCCCAGGCTTCCTGTACTACACAGGGAGGTATCGAGACTCTCCTGACTAGAAACAGTCTGGGGGTCTTGGGGGCCTTGCTGCGGGTAAGTAACAGCCAAACCTGCAGCCGCAGGAGTGAGCGGTTGGACACCTAACAGCTCCTGATCAACTGAGAGCTCACTGGCAGTGCGGGAGACTCCCTGTGAGGAGCTGCAGATGGATGTCTGGCTGGTGGAAGCAGAGGCGCTCACACTTAAAGCTGGAGTGGCGCTGCTGGAGCTGTCGGGACTCTCAGGACCTCCGTTGTTGGGGAAAGGGCGCTCGGGTTCAGGGCCTGCCTTGCCATCCTGAGGGCTACAAACCCCAGCTCCACCTTTGGGCTTCTTGGGATCCTCTTCCTGCAGAGGGATGAAGACTTCATCTTTGAAGAGCCCTCCATGTGCGTTGCAAGCCCTGCGGATAGCATTTCGCACCACGGCCTCCTCCAGGTGCGTGGGGATACCTGAGAGCACCAGCAGGCGACTGTGGGCAGTGGGTCCCACCAGAGCCTGGCAGGCATCGGTCACTGCGTCACTGGTGACACTTAAACCCTGAGGGTCCTTATTGGCAAGATGTCGTAGGATCATTAGGAGCGTGAGACAGCGATGGAACCACAGCATGTCCTCAGGTTTACTGCCCGCCATGTTCAGCAGCGCACTGTCACTCTCTGACAACCGCGTACCTCCGCTGCCACGTTTCCCAGAGACTGCTGCTGCCACCGCAGCTGCTCTCTCGCGCTTCATCTTTACCTTCTTGCGTTTGGAAAGTAGACTGGGGCTCTGTGGCGTCTGACCTGGAGACGATGATGAGGACGAGGAAGAGTCACTGAGGTTAGGGGCGCTGGTTGAGGACAAGGCTCCCACTGAAGTGCCAACAACGTTGAGAGGAAGCGTCACCTCTGCAACAGCCAGACACACCTCCATCAGAGCGTGGAAGTAGGTGGAGAATCGGCTCTGCTCTGCCCCCAGAGCCAATGCAATGCCTCCAGATGAGGATCCCCCTGCTCCAGCCCCTCCAGCAGACCATCCTTGAGTCTCCCGGTCGTAGAGCTTGCGCAGTTCTGTCTGCAGGGCCATGAGCACTGCGAGGCAGGGGTTAAGCAGCAGAGCGATGGAGCTGGAAAGACCAGCTGGGCTCTTCCTCTGCTCCAACTGGTGGATCTTCCGCAAAACTTCAGCCAACAAGTGAAACATGAGTTCTTTGATGGAGGGCGCCAGATCAGTAGTCCAAAGCACACCACCTAAAACAATAACAACAATGACATAGTAAACACTGAAGGTTGTGATTATGGAACACCTTGATGTATATTTGATCATAATCTTTCAAAATTCTACATAATTATGGGTGTAGCAGCTAAGAATAATGAATATGTAGGTTCTGGAGTGATGTTCGAGCAGGGACTTGGTGACGTATCGCTAAGTTTTTACTTCTGGGCTTTTTTTTTACATTTACGAGATGTTAATTACCATGTTATTCAAATTCCAAACCAATAATTTAAGATTTAACAATTTAAATCTACTTTTGTGTCTGTTGGAATGGTTATAGAATATTATTTCACTATGGTTATATTCTGATATTGTGCCAACCAACAACACTTACTGGTTAATAAGTGAGACTTGTAAAATGTAGTAATGATGAGTGTTCCACCTACCTAGTAGTTCTACCACCTGCAGCAGCACGGACGAGGGCACCGTGTCCAGCTCATCCTCTGACCGCTCAGTGCTGTCTCCCAGCTTCCACGTCAACAGCTGTTCAGCAAAAGCCATGGCCAGAGGAAACTCCAGTGGCAAGGAGTGCAGCACCAGCACAGCACCAGGAGGGGGCGACACCCCTGTAATCAAGAACATGGGATATTAAATTAATTTGAATCCCGTCAGTAGAGTTGTTTCTATGACAACTGCAGCAGCCTGTATGAATTTCCTTTTAAGAGTTACTCACCGAGTTTGATGTGCACCTTATCAGCGGGTATGATAACAGAGGGATATTGATTGGTGGTGGGAGGGGGAGTAAGGCCTGTGTTGGTAGGTGAGGCATCCAGAGGATAACACACAGCCTCCATCAGATTTAGCTGGCCATTTCGGCGCACTTTGTGACCCTGCCCATACAGCATGACTCGAGCCCAAGGAGCCTTGTACAAGCTTGAGCTAACGGAGTGAAAAAGGTAAGAGAGAAATAAAAAACTTTGGATTGCAAGAACTTCCTCAACAATTTCTGAGGTGATGAAGCAAAGTCACTCACTCTTTGCGGCAGCCTAGTTGGCTCTCCTTGCAGGAGACGATCACAAATGCAGCACCTGGAAAGCTGACATCCATGCTGACCTTCGACTCGGTCACAGGAAACTCTTCAGATGTAAACTGCTCTGGAGCATTCTGTCAAAATGAACAGTTACATAAAATGACTTTAGAGTCTTTACAAAGTGGTATAAGGTTTATTAAATCAGGCAATTAATAGGCAGAGCTGACCTGGAGGAAACAGCAGATTTGCCTTGTGAGCTCCAGCAAGCTTTCCTCTCCTTGATGCAAGGCACGGGTGATGGCCACCGTCAACCACTCCCGGATGGGCTGAGCGTTCCCCTGATAGAACAGGTCTGTGGGAGAGCAGCTTTGGCCCTGGAGGTTATGAAGCAATGACTGGGCCAGGAGGATAGAACTAGAACTAATAGTGCCATCTGCAGGAAGAACAACATCACAGCATTTAGCACAGAAACAGAACAGAACAACTATATCACAAGGAGAAATCCAATTCATAATTTACACTCACCAGGCAGGGGTGGAGCCAGCAGCTGATTGGACAGAAATTGCAGGTGTTCCAAGGTGATGTCGCGGATGGCAGGTATGTGGAAGAGACGGGTGAAGGTGTGGGGACTCTTGGGGGCAAAGATGTTGAGCAAGGCCATACGGCAGTATAACCGAGCCAGTGCACTCTCACAGCGAAGAAGCTCCCTGGAGCAAAGCAGGAAGTTAGATTTGATTTGAAGCACAGTGTAGGAATATGAATCATCCTCATCAAGTCCATACGTTACCTATGAATCTGAATGTTGCTGCTGTCAAGTGACACTAAGCCGTTGGCCGCAGTGCGTCGAGATCCAGCAGGCGGGCGCTCCAGCATCTCAATAGGATAC
Organism: Platichthys flesus; assembly: GCF_949316205.1. Taxonomy (NCBI): domain Eukaryota; kingdom Metazoa; phylum Chordata; class Actinopteri; order Pleuronectiformes; family Pleuronectidae; genus Platichthys; species Platichthys flesus. Next base: position 17,995,838 of record NC_084947.1, read on the forward strand.
CAGTACCTCACCAGCACCCCCTCACTGCGCAGATAGGTCTCCACCTGCACAAGTTCATTCAACTAACAAAAAACACAAGCCCATGAACGGAAACAAGTTAGTTTACTGATTAAAGTTACAGAGGGTAGTGAAGCATCCAGTACTGTACTTACAGAGTCCACATCCAGCACCACCCCATGCAAACCAAATGTCTTCATCATCCCCCGGATGGCAAACTTTGGCAGAGCTGTTCCCCCGGTCGTGCTGTTGGTGTTGTTGCTGTCTGGGCAGCGGATGACTACCGTCAAGCCTGTGTTCAAAAAGCAAGTTATAATTGGTTTTAATGCAGCTCTTACGATATTACCCAAGGTTAGATAATTTCAGCTTCTACAGAATTGAAGGCGAGCTGAACCTTTGCGAACTTTGTCAATCGTGAACTTGTTGGCCTCATCCTTGATGTCTTCAATGGTCGGGAGATAGAGGTCCCGAGGGATTCCACCGTTCTCTTCATACAGGAACTCCACGGTCTGTCTCGCAATGTCCACCATGCCTGTTTCCAATGAAACAAACCACAGAGAAAAACAATATTAAAGCTTTATAAGTTTAACCTATATTGACATCATTTGCAGAAAAATTCTAAACTCAATGTGAATATAAAATATGCATTGGCTCAGACTGGATATGGCAATCATTAAATAAAAGAGGCTATTAACTTCTGCCAGTTAATTCAGTTAGTTAAGTAATTTACACAAAGGATTTGTTAAAAGTTATATTTAGACTGTGCCAGTCTACATAATGTACTGAAAAAGCATTTCAACAGTAAAAGCGCAACTCTAAAAATGGTGCCAACATGAAATGGAGGTCCAAAACAAAGTACAGAGGATGGAAACTGATGGAAAGTTTTTCATCTTTCTATATTTTCAATTTCTATTCAGTAAAGGTTCTGTCCCATCATATAATACTTGCTGATGGCAACCCACTCAGGATTAGAACCAGACACAAAATGCTCTCACTACCTTTTTAGAAACCCTAACCCTAACCTTACCCCTAACCCTTTGTAGTTTATGGATCTACTGAGGAGTTTATTCTTTGACTTAGTCAATGATTATAACAGTGATATTCTTTCATTCTTTACCCAGCTGCAGAGCTCCTTTGATTTGGTCCAGGCCAGATTTCCTCTCGGCCTCGTTACGGAACCTCCTACGAATGGTAGGAAACACTTTGGTCTCCCAGGCCTTGACCAGCAGGGCATAGTGGTCCTCCTAATGTCAAACCCAAAGCAGAATCAATAATTAAACATACAAGCACACAATTTCCTCTAGACAAGGCGTGGAGAAACAGGGAAGTCTTTACTCACCCTTGGGACATCGTCATCATCCTCGTCGTCACTCTCATCATCTGCTATAGGTGGAGGATGTGGGTCAGGCCCAGAGGTGACGAGGTTCTCGTAGCTCAGCTCAATCTTGTATTGGCACGACAGGTCACTGTTGTACTCTGAACCAACAGGGAAAGACCAACAGAAAATACTAATTAACCACAATAAAGAATGATAAACAAGTGTAAAAAGTGAAATACATATTTTTATTCAAACTGAGATGAAGATGATTGACATACGTGGCTGGGGAACGGCGACAGCAGCGATCCGACAAGGCGGTCCATGGGAGCCAGAGTCTGATGTCACACTTGCACCTGCATCGTTATCACTGTCTGAAGCCATGGCAAAGGGCAGTGCTTCAAAATTTGCACTTATTTCCTCGGCAAGGTCGACACACAAGTCGGCCGCATTTCTGTGTGCTTGCCCCTCTGCGTACGCAAACGGCCGGCTCCCGAAGTTGGCACGGATCCTTGAGTTCTACAAAACAGCAACAGTGAAGGCAAGTTTTACAAGAGCCTAACAACAAAAGCTTTCAAAGTCATTTTAGTCGGCAGAAACTCACCTTCTTTTGGATGTGCACCAGGGGCCACATCCCACCGGCTACATCATCAAGGATGGGGCTGAGCCTCTGGCCACAGTAGGTAAAGTAGACCCTGCCTTTAGGGGCCTGACCAGGGGGAGGAGGCGTGCCCTCAGAGCGCTCCCAGCCTATTCCAGCCACGTCCCCTATGTTTATGCACACGCAAGATCACATCTCAAATATGACAATAGCATACTTAAAAACATGCCAACACTGGCTATTGCTTGAGATGAAAACAGTATATGCTAAGGTTGTGGTGAAAAAGCAGCCAGTTAAGATACAATAGTTTTAAGGAGGTTTGCTAAAATCCATAACATACAGTACATTGATAAGTTGACTAAATCAAACAGAGAGAAAGCAGAAATGTAAATGTAGAAAAATCTATTTATCCCCAGTCTCACCAGGAAGTAGAGCCACATCCAGCCTAACACTCTTCCACTGCAGCAGACTGGAGCCATTGTAATGCACTGCCCTACCATTACTGACACACAAACACAGACAAGAGACAGACGCACAGAGATGGAACAACACAAAAGAGAAGAAAGCAGTCAGCACTCAGGTCAGAAACAGAGCAGTGAAGAAAAGATTGAATGTTCAGTTGAACATACTTATGAAACAGACATGTGCCGACTGGATTGGTCCATGCTCCGTCTCTCTTCTCTGCCTCAGTGGCAAAACCAAAGGACACAATCGGACCACTGTCCTCCTCAGAGTCTCCATAGGAGACAATCTCTATCTCCCAGTAAAAAGATGGGGCCTTCAGGGATAAAGAGACGTAAATGAAAGAGTGTAGAGCAACATAAATATGATTGATTTAATTCTTTGATTTATTATGACTAATAAATGTTCAAACAAACATATGGAAACACCAATTCAGTACTGTGCATATTCTTATAATGTGAGCACCTGAATTGGAACAGCAGAGGTGGCGTAGATGAATGTGCCTCTAGGAAGACCTCCTCCAGCACTTGGATCAGCCAAGAAGGTGACAGAAGTCAGACGGGACGAGAACATGCAAGCACGGACTGGAGGGAACACTCTGGACGGACACCAGGTGATCTCTTTGGGCTGGTGAGGCAAACGCATCAAAAGGAAAAGGACTGTTAAATACATTAAAACGTTTCTGAAGGTTTTAAAAGTTATTACGAGTTGAGGCTTTTTCAACCTCCCTAAAAGATAAATGTGTATTTTCTGCTGCATATAGTCAACGTGTATGTTAAATGATGGGGGGATTTCTCTTAATCAATAATTACAGTAATAAAAACCAAAACTAATAAACTTGTTAATTCACACCTGGCGTCTGTCTGTCTGCAGTGGTGGAGGCGGTGGTCGAGCACAGTCCCGGTACAGCATTCTCACTCTTTCACACTGAGCCTCAACCATGCCAAGACGCTCTCCTGTACAAGATGACAGAAATCTGTCACACACGCTACTGGCTAAAGTGTAGGGTGTTACAGACTCAGTACATTTTTATAAATGCAGATTACAGATTTGTGTGAATAATGCTCACCAGGGCTGCATTCCTGTGCAACCAAGTTGAGAACCTCAACAGCTGCAGGACACTGCTGAATGAACTCTTCACAGAAGGAGCTGTCCTCTAGGAGCTGTGCCATAACCAGACAGGCCCTGGAAAAACAAATGGGAACCTTGTGAAATTTGTATAATCTCTGGTTTTGGTGTTTTTTAAAGCATTTCTAACATGATTAGATCACATAGACAGAGTTACATTTTCAAAGAGTTTAGATAAAGCAGATGAAAAACAACACAACTCAACCTTAACCATCAGTAAACCTGGAACTAGTGAGGATTAGAGAAGTCTTCTCAAAATAGGAACAGAGTTCTCCTTACAAAACTGAACAGATTTAATATGGATTCAATGAAATCTGCCACTTTCTCAAGAAATTAATGAAACCATTGTCAACTGACCTGGTTCTTATTTCAGCCAACAAGCGCACTGCAGCCATTACTGGGCTGGAGCCATCTCCTGTAGCTGGAAGAGAGGTGTGAATGGAGAGACTGCCCTCCTGTGGCAGGAGCATGGACTGCACTGCTTGCACCACCTTTTCAGTGATAGAGAGCTTATAAAGAGGCAGAGCCTGTTTGGGGGGAGTTAAGGTATAAAGAGAGACGCAGGTAAGTTTCAGGAAGCTGTTGAGAAACATGGGCAGAGACTGATGACGGAATTCTTACCTCAGATCTTGGAGTGCAGAGGCGTGATATGGGAACTGTCAGGATGTCTGAGGCTTTACAAGCTCTACTGTACTCGCAAGAAGGAAACTTGACTGTAGCGATGCCCTCTTGCTCATTTATGGACATTACTATGCCCACGCTGCCCAGCACTCCCTTACCTCCCACCTGCACAGCAGAGGAAACAGAGGAAATGTGACAGCAGTGAACAATTAACTGCTATCAATTTAAAAAAAAGGTACATATTGACTTATTAACTCTGCAAATTACAGCCTGTATAATATACTGTAAGCCTGGCATTATCACTTTTTTACAATTTTATCTCCTTTAACTAACCTGGACCTCAGAGCCGATCTTTATAGTTTCTTTGAAGCCTCCAAGGGCACAAAGAGCAGCTACAGCCTGTCTGCCAATGGCCTGCAGTTTAGCCAGTTTCCTGCCGCTGCTGCTGCCATTTTCCAGAATACTTTCAGCATACTTCCCCAGCTGAGGGATAAACATTAGCGCCCGGGAGAGCACCTACCAAAACACCACAAGGAAAAAGCATTATGGTTTTGGCAAACAGCTTCATAAACTGTCAACCTAAATATAGATTATTATGATGAACCTGTGGTAACATTTATCATATTTATAAATAAACTTTATTATTGTTATTATATATTCATTTCTACGAAGGTAGAAACGGCACAATCATTTACTTTTTCAGCAGTGCTTGTCCAGATCTGAGCAGTGTTGGACTCAGGAGCAGTAAGCAGACTGTGCAGTAGAGCAATCACCTCGGCGGCCATACTGTTGGCAACATGGCCACTGATGAATGGCCTGACAGGGTCGGACCTATTGAAGGCAGGTTTAATGAAGAGACGTTACAAACTCAATCAAGACTGATGTTGTCAGATGTTGAACAAAATATGTCAGCTCTCAAACTGTACCTGGCCAGCTCAGCGTTCCTGTCCCGACAAACAGCAGTCTGAGCAGTTTTCTTCTTGTCACCAGTGGTGATGCCTCCAGCAACCTCCTGGGCCAGCGCCTCCACGGGTGGACCAACGCTCACGATCAGACCAGACTGGGCCCACTTGTTCGCCTTCCTAAGGGCAGCAGATGCCTCCTCTGTGATCACCTCACAGTTTCCACTCTAAGGGCGGATTCACATAAGATGGAGGTAAGAAAATATGACAGTAACACACATTTTCATAGGGAGAACATAGACTGTTTAAACTTTTGTCTGATCAACAGCTTTTACCTTGGTCATGTCTCTGTCCATCTTAACCACCTTTTCCATGTTTGCTCCAGTGCCAAGTCGAAAGGGACGTCCCTCTGAGCTGCTGCAGTTCAAAGACATTGGAAGAACATTTGTGTCAGAGAAGCAGAGATCCGGTTTGCTGCTTGGAAGTAAAATCAACAATATTAGGGGGCAAACCTTACCTGAGCAGTGGTTGTAGAACCTCATGAGAAGACTGATCCTCTCTCTTGTGGATAAAGATTGACAGCTTGCCGTCAACAGCCTCTCCCTCCTCCCCAACATCGTCAGACTTCAGAGCTCCCTTGGAACTGGCTCGGGACAGAGATGTGTCCGGCTCGGAGGAGCTGGGAGAGAGCAGGGTCTGACAGCCTGGTAAAGAGGGAAAAGAACAAGTATAGGAAATTATCAAGAGAAAGCAACTTGTTTATCCAGTTTAGAAGATTCCCTTTCACACACACACAAGTATTTAGTACTCTGAAGGAAAAGAGACAAACCTGGTACTACATAGTCTGCTAGCTTGGCTAACAGCAGGGCAGCAATGCGTGAGGCAGGGTCACTTGCATCTTGCTGCTCAGCATCTAGCGTGTTAATAGAGTAGCTCCAAGAGGGCAGGGCCACATTGCCACAGTCCTCCACACTCATGAGCGGCAGGGCAGCTCGGCATAGCTGCAGGATGATAAGTACCAGCTTTGGAGAAGGTCTCTGATCCAGTAGCAAAGACAAGAGCTTAGAAACACAGGCTGGCTGACTGAGGATAGCTTTTCCTATGTGGCTCCTGAAACACAAAACACAAGAACATACATTGTATGAATATACACAAATATACACACATACACGATATACACACGTACAGGACATAAAGCTTTACCTGGAAAGGTCATTGAGCAGACTGAGCACATCCTGTAAGGCATCATTGCCAGCTGCTTGATTTCCACAGCACTCTGTGGCTCTGGCCAGGTGATTGGTCAGCAGGCTGGACACCTGCCGTGCCAGACCAGAGTGCACAGCATCTGTAGACCCGCCTTTGAAGAAAAATAAAAACCATTACAACAAACACCTAACTAATTCAAAGGGTTTAATACTGGTGATGTTCACACTTGCTTAGTAACTTTTCTTACCTTCCACCTTCTCCCACTCAATACATCGGTTGGCCAGCACCTGGAAGGCAGCCCAAGCCATGGTGGCCACCTTCTGCTTTTTGGTCTGCTTCTCATTTGAGCTACATTCCCTCTGACCACTTAAACTACACAGACTGTCCATGAGCTGGACCAGGCCACTCCGAACCAGGCACTGCTCCTCGCTCCTATGACGACACAGGCGATAAGTGAGTGTTAACAATCTGAGGGTCTAGAAATACAGGAATATTAACAGAGACAGTGCAAGGTGGATTATCTTGCCTGGTGTAGGGGATTGTGCAAAGTAAGCCAATACTGTTGGCACACGCGATGGGATAGCGAGCACATAGTGACACTACAGACGTCATGGTCTCCCCAAAGGCTTCCTGCACCTGCTCAACCATTCCACCACAGGTCAGCTCCTCAATCCTGTACAGGAAAGAGAAACAACCAAATACGGTTATTCTTTGCCATTTAATTTGTTATAATAAATATAATATCAGGGATAGTATCCTTATTAGGTATTTCTATAAACTTATTTTTTGCATGCACATGTTGTGTAGGTTCAGATTGTTAATTGTGGTTCAGCCTCTCCTCTTACCTTGGGCCACCTTGCAGTACCATAGTGACAGGCCCCACCAGGTGGGTGACACCACCGACTCTAACTGCCGCAGTGAGCAACTCCCTCATATGAACCAGTGCTTGCTTCCTTGTACTGCCACGTCTCCAGCGTGTCTGTGCAGCCGACAGGAAGCTGCTGCTTGACACCTATGGACATGACAGATATAAGGTTATAGAATCCACTGATTATCATGCAGCTATGACTCAGTGAGTCAGAAACCTACAGCTTGATCAGGTGTTGTCCCGATGAAGGCAAAGAGCTGTCCCAGCAGCACACTGTATGTTGGCTTGTCTCGGCTGTCCTCTATAGCCAGAGACTGCAGCAGAGTAAATGAGGTGCTGCGATGACTGGTGGGATGATGTCGCCTCCTATAGATGGGGAAAAAAAAAAAAGAAGGAATAAATTCATCCATTCCTATGATTTTCTACAATTTTCATCAATCAAACCTACACAGACCTTTGTGAAGCGTGGGTAAACTCCAAGTCTTGATTAGCAATCATCTCCAAGTCAGAGGGTGCTGACATGCTGCGCAGGAACACTGGCTGCTTCACCAACGGGATCACTGTCTTGGCATCTGACACCGACTTAGAGGCTGAAGCAAGAATGAGAGTGATTAGGAGAAAATCAAACTTGTCTCCGAATCTCAGATGTCTGGGTAACTGAAACACTTGCAGGAATTAATAAAAGGACAATGGAAATACTGATCTACAGAAGAAATTTTTTTTCCAGAATTTCAATAAGTCTCCCGTGTGAGTTACATAACTGTACCCATACATTTTATAAGGCAAAACAAGGTTAAGAATATAGCAGCTGATTAGTGACACAAGAAGACACGTACAAAGATGCGTACCTGGACCTGGTGTGCCAGCAGGTGTGGTGGTTAGGCTCCTGCAGTGTGGAGCGATGGTAACATGCAGCAACAGCTCAGTGCGGTTCATTAGACTTTTTACCAGCGCCTTTGTTTTGCCGAGTGGGGTGCTACTTCTGCTGTGCGTGGTGTTGACGTCCTGGAAGAACTTCTCCCTGTTGGTACAAATGCATGATGTTAGATAGAACACTGCTTTACCTGTGACTGAGATAGTGAGGTAATTTGGAATTACTTGCCTCAATGCAAGAACAACATTTTCCAAGTCACTAAAATCAAGTGGGACCTCCTTCAGGGAGCAGAGCAGCTCCAGCTCCTTAATTTTGTTCTAGTACAAAGAAAACATGTCATTAAGACCACACCAAATATTAAAGGTAATGGTTTAATCTCTTGAGCAAAAGTTACAAATTTGTGTATGTGAAGGGTACCTCAAAGAAGTGGTAGTCGTGGAAGAAAGGAGTGTTGTTCTCAAGCTTTCCTTGCTGGGCCTCCTCCACCTCATTCTGCCACTTTTGTTCCAATTCTGCTACACTCTGAAAGCAACACAGGACATAATTGGCACAGAGACACAGTCTTCTTGGAACTTTCCTTTTTTTTTATAGCTAAATTCAGGTCTTCTTGTCCATCTCAATCTGGTCAATCTAATTTGAACTGATAACCTATTCTGCTGGTTTTAAAATAATTATCATACTTCCTAATTTTGTGGGACATATTTAAGTATAAATAGCTAGTGTGTATAGTATTGTGTATAGAGCTCACCTGCAGCTGACGCTCCATAGCATTGATCTTCTTAAAGGTCTCGGCCATGATCTTACAGACCAGGTCATACTCCTCTGCATGATCCTCGCGGTACTGGTAGTTGACAAGTGACTGAAGGGCATCCACCAGGCTTAAATGTTTTATGACACAAGATATGATGACCTCCTCCATTACATCTGGTCTGATCACCTCCCTTACAGAGAAAAAAAATGGTTGAAAATTCATGTTTTGGTTTTTATTTTGATAAGAAAACAAGGAGAACTTTACTTTATAATGTGTATGAGTTCACTTCTGCAATACGGCTTCTATTATCCAATAAACACACAAAAAACAATGTGATCATTAACCAGACTAAAATGTTAAAAAACACCTTTTGAACAGAAAAAAATAATTTACTCTATGAGCTGAGCCTCGTAGTTTATAAAATCCTAGATGGCTGGTCCTACTTTAAAGTTTAAAATGTCTGCCTGATGAAAATATGATCATCGGTGGACTGTATTACAGGGTAAATGCACATTTTGACCAAGGGATTTCCATGACTTTTCCATAACTTTTCAATAACTTTAAACAGAATTTCCATGACCAAACATTTTTTGAAATCTCGGTGTATACATGAAAGAGTGGCAGAGTTTAGTATTTAAGCTAACAATGAGAGTGTCAAAGCATACAGTATACCTTGAATTACACAAATGAATGAGACAATAGTTTGATTGTGATCTTTGTCTGTTGTAACCCATGGCATGTACTTTTCCATTTGTAGCCAAGCATGGTTAAATCTACACTTCCCTTGGATAGTGCATTATCCCGCCTGCTTCCTCACCGAACTTTTTAATTATTATGAGAGAGTATGCCTGCTTATATTTTGAGCATATGAACTATTTAAAACTCACTGAAATGAACAACTTGAAAATATGAATTTAACAAATTTCCATTACTTCTCCAAAAATTTTGGGATTAAATTTTTTTTCAAGCACTTTTCTAGGCCTGGAAATAAACAATTAACAATTCCATGAATTTTCTAGGTTTTCATGACCAAAGGAACCCTGGTATTAAAGTTTATTTAATACCAGGGTTTACTGTGATTACTGTGATTGTATTTGCCACCTAGGGGATGCTACCGCTGTAATTTCTCCATAAAGGTTCAGAGGTGACACATGCATACCCTCTACTAAGGTCACAACATGAACTTCTTACTTGATACTGGGGCGAAACTGTGGTCGAGCCCTTCCAGACACCTCTCGTAGCCTTCCCATGATGCCTGGAGGGAGGCGGATACGAGGCAAGTCAAAGTAGGTCCCTGGCATAAGGCCTGGGGGTGGGATGAGCACATCAGCTGGGTAGACAAACTCCCGGTCCTCCTCAATAGTGAGTGGCAGAGGTGACGGGCTGGGTGTTAGGGCAGGAGAGATTGCACCGTTTGCTTCCACCTGCCACTGGCACCTAAAGGAAAAAACAAAATCTTCCATCAGTCTGTCATTTCAGCTGCCAGCAGTTTTGCTGTATTCAACTTCATACCACTTAAGAATATGTACCAACTCTTACAGTGTACTATACTAATCACAGAGGACGTTTTGTGCAGCTTTCATTTAACTGTCACCTTTGCAGCAGCTTTGAGCAGAGCAAATCGTGGCAGGCTTCCTCCTCCCTCGTCACTTCTGGTCCGTTGTACAGAATACGAAGCATTGAACAAGCCAGCACTGACAGACCCAGTGCAAGGTCTGCCAGGAAGGGGAGGCCTCCTGAGACATCTTCAGATGACTCCTGAACAAACAACCAGGCAGCATCTTCCGAATTAGCTGATGTTGTTCATGTTCCACACTGTCATTATGACGACTACAGATGTTCCCAAATTTTACCTGTGCTCTGACAGTGCAGGAGAACCCCCACATGGCTTTATCAGGGGTGTTGTGTTCACGTCCACTCCTCATCTCAAAAGAAAAGGTGACAGTGTCTCCTTCCACCTAGAGACAAAAGTATTGCTTTAAAAGACTGCTGTGCATACTGTGTGTTTACTGTGTCTGTTTGCACTAAACAGCTTCTTGTACCTTGACGAGGTCTTTGGGCCACCCTGTCCCCAATACACTTCGACTGCCATATCCCAGAGTGTTCCCTCCATACTCTGTTACTTTACGACTGTTCGTGTTGGGACCAGCATAGATCACCAACTAAAATTTCAGAGAATACATTTAATCAAAATAAATAATTAAAAGTCCCTAAACTAAATATCTGCTATGCTTGAAAAATGGCACAAAATACATGTAATAGCTACAAAGACCAACAACATTGTGATGGTCATTACCTTGTCATAGTCATACTGTGATGAGCAGCGAGAATCAAAGCGCAGGTAGAGGCAGCGAGCTCCTGGGATGTGAACTGTCTCCTTGAACTTGTAATTGTCCCTTACCGGGTGCACTGTCTCTACAGTTTTCCCAGCAGCCCATGGGGCTGGGATCTTAAGTCCAGTCAGGAAACCTGGCTCCTCACGCTCGTCAAGAATTCTAATATAAAGGACACAAAAAAGAAAGATCACGAATACTGGCAGACAGCTGGCATTTACGTTATCATTAGTTCTGAGAACACGGTGAAATCTTACTGTTCTCATTAAAATGCTAAGTTATGCAGAAAATGTATCCAAGATATGATCAGATGAATTAATTTGTGAATTATGAAAAAATGAAACGTACTTGTCATCAACGGTACATGCCTTCGCCCCCTGCCCGAGAGCACCACACGTAGGTGGAGGCTCTTCAGTGAAAAGCGGAGACTGAGTCTTTAATAACAGGGCAGTCTGAAATACAGAGAGTATAAATAAATACTTCAGTAAGAAAAACTTTTATTTAATGCAAAACTTATCTTTGGATGTGCAAGATGCCAACCTGGCTGGTGTAGAGGACCAGCTGCACCAACTGAGGCATGAGGGCATCGGCGAGAATGAGGGTCTGCAGGTTGGGGTGCATCAGAGAGGTGAGCAACACTGGCAGTAGGTGCCCAAGCATGGTGGCCTTGGTTACCTGCTCCAGGCCTTTCAACCTGAGGTTAGTAAGAAAGGACAAGTTAATAATGTATCTGTGTTGGATCCTCGGCAGAAAAATAAAAGATAATTTGAAACGCTTGCCCCCATAAACGATTTCCCATGGCCTTTTATTCCTTTCAAGGACGCTTCAGCATTACTCAGCTTTAGCTATATCTTGTTTCATGGTGAGGTATGGCATTAGAGCCGACTAGAAGAAAACCATGTCGGCTTTTTTGATAGTTACATTATTGTTTTATGGTTATACAGATGGCACCAAAGTCTGCTCATGGATTATAATAAAATAGGTCTCAGGCTATCCATCAATCACAGCTGACCAAAAGAACATTAAAAAAATATATAGTTCACCTTGTTTCTCTGTCAGGGATGTCGCTGTTTATCAGGGCTGTGGTCACCTGCTGCAGGATTTCCAGTACTTCATCACATCCCACCAGGATCTTAGTTGCCAGGGACAGTATGCTACCTTGCAGCTCCTGAGGACAACACACAGAATAGGAAAACACTTACGTAACCCTGCTTCAGTAACCATAAATAGAAGTTTTTAGAAATAACACAATTTAAGTCTATATAACACTGTTGATTTCATTAAAACTGCAAATTATTAAGCTGTGCTATAAACAAGAATAGATTTCTTGATGATCTATTCCACCAACAAACACCCGAACAAACTCCATGTGCAGAGGTAGGGGTATTTAAAGGGGATGTTTACCTGTACCTTCATTGTTTCCCCTTGTATGGAGCTGTCACTGTCATCATTATCATCTGGACGGATTAGAATAGTGTTACTGAGGAGGTGGTTCTGAACGGCCATGAGGTAGCGCAGACTAGGTGAGACCACCTAAGGAGCAAGAGAGGGAAACCATCTTATGTTGCTATCTCAAAAGAAATGTGATCTTGGTCAGCATGAGTAAGTGTTTCTGAAAAAGATATTCATACTGGTACAGTGGAGAGCAGCTTCTGGAAGTCATCCCGGGCGACTGTCTGACATTTGGTAATGACGAGGCAGGACTCCCGCACTACAGTCTTGAGGATACAGTGCAGCAGCTCATCACTCAATCTGAAAATAGAGAGATTTCTACCCTTCAAAAACAAGAAGATACCCACAAGGAGCCAACTTGGGTTTGTAAACTATGAGATGATATCGTTGGACCAGTGTTGCCATGTACCTGTAGTGGTCATCTTCTTCACTCCCAAATCTATTCTTTTGTAGCTGGTCTGCCAAGTTGGTGAGGATGACGTCCCGAAGCTGAGACAGGCCAGTGTTTCTTTCACCTGGGTATCGCATACAAACAGACACAACAAGGGATTTATTGCCAAAAATAAACAAAGGTGCCAGTTTTATTATAATGAGCATGTTCAATAATCACCTTCAGTTAGTACGAGTTTTAGTAGTTTGTTGAGTTCAGCTTCCCCATGATACAAAGTATTCAGGCCTGAGCTACAGAGACGGAGGAAGTAAAAAGAGACATTTAAATATAAATATGATTAACATTTTAACTGATTGGTATGTATAGTATATTGTGTTGTATTTGAGAATGATCACTAACCTGATGGCCATGCACACCTCTCTCTGAATCTCTGCTCCTATCTGATCCACTGGAGCCATGAGTAGCTGCCACAGGAGGAGGCCGGAGCGGCGCACACTCTCCCTGTTCTGCTCCGACTGAGGATTGAAAAACCTAAACACCACCTAGAAAAGACAGATCGAAAAAAAGATATATATATATATTGAAACAAACACCAAAAACTGTCTAAATTCTGCAAAAACATCCCAAGCTGCACCGAACCTGGAACACCACCAAGATGCACCGGATGATGCAGGTATCTCCGTTGACCATGGCCTTCTCCATAATGTCACAGATGCTGCTGAAGTGACGAGCCTCGATGGGATGTTGTTTACCCAGTAAGGCTCCCAGAGGCAAGCTGTTGTTGGTGGCTGCCAGCAGGTTGAGCTGGTGGATACACATAGCACCAACATGATGAAGTAGCTGGTTGATCACCTCACCAGTGGCCACTGTTTCCTCTGTGAAAAGACAGGTGTTGCAGATTAGCATATTTTTATTAGACCTTATAGAGAGGAGCAACTTGGGGTTTCAGTGCGGTTTGTGTCTACCTTTGGGTTCTTTGATGACATGGCTGACACCGAGCCTATGGCACACATGATGGAAGGCTTGGTTCCCAGGGTTGCACCACTGATCTATGTAATCACTGGAGCAGGTCCAGATCAAGTTGTTCAGTGCATCGTAACATGCTCCTATGGCACAAAAGATTATATAATTAAGGGTCACTTACGCTGCCAATGCACTGTGTGACCATCTTCTGTCAGTTTTAAATACACCAGCAGAACGTGACAGAAGTTGAGCTCACCTAGCCCTGCCACCTGGGCTCCCCTGCCGAGCGAACTGCCAGGAGCATCAATGAGGTCTGCGCGGCTGCTGAACTGACCATCAGCCAGGTTAAACACCAGGCTGGAGGCTAAAACTGAAAAAAAAAAAAACAATTATGTTTATTGTATAAACCCATAACTAACAAGGTGCTCGCTATTTAAAATCTTTCTCTGATCAAATTAAATGTAATAAAGCTGTACCTACCATTCCTAATGATTTAAGAGCTCAGTTTAAAATAAAAGTATATATAATATTTGTTTTTACTTAAGAATAGAGAATAAAGAAAGATGACTGTCAGATATTATGGGGGGAAAAAACAAAATGAGGTTTTAGCCCTGTCTGTGTGTGCTCTTACTTTTGAGAGAGGACAGGCTGCTGGTACCTCCAAATAGCGAGCGTGTGGCAGAAGTCCCAGATACACCCGGTGGGGAGACCAGCATCACAAGAGAGGTTCCACACACATACATTGGGGTCTTCCTCAGAGTCTTCAGAGGGAGTCCACAGCTGGTGTTGACAGCTATGAAAGAGGTAAGCAAAAAGCGTTTTAATGTTTTCTTTGATCCAAACCATTTTATGTATGTGATCCATTTGATTTTCACGTAAAAAATCGTTTTGCTGATGAATTACCCGACTGCTCCTCTTTGACAGTGTTGGTAATTGCGGAGCCTGTGAGAGCAGCCAATGTGGCAGAATGGGAGGCCCGGAAGCGTGACATTCGACTCAAGAGAAGTTCATTCAAGCACTTGGAAGACTCGCCCTCTTTGCGAGTAAGAATAACTCTCTCCTGTAAGATGTCTGCGACACATAATCCTGTCTGTGTCTGCACCATACATAGGGAAAAGAAAAACAACAAAAAAATCAAGATGCTTTCAGATACATAGTCAATACAGCCGAATCTGCTGTATATATCAGGGGATAAAGTACTCACAGACAAGTGAAAGACATCCATGAAGACAGAGTGGCCTTTCTGCGTCTTCTCGTTGAGACTGGCCGGAGACCAGACCCAGTAAAGGTAGGTTCCATCTGAGCAGAGGTGCAACGTGGTCATGCTGCTGCCCACAGGAAAGTGATGGGCTGGCATGGGCACAATCTGGCACACCTAAAAATGACAGTGAACATTAATATAAGCTATGGCCACACACAAAGACTGAGCTGGTTGGATGTTAATGGCCACATTTTCACAGAGTACAGATTTTATCTAGTCCCTGTCTCTATATGAATTCATGTATGAATCCATTACAATTCCCCAACGTGTTTCTTCATCTCTTGCATTTGATTTGCACCATTTTTGTCCACTTAAGAGGACTGATTTCAGTTCATTTAAGAGAACTAAATATGAAAACAGTCTAAATGACAACTACAATTTTGTGTGAACAGATCAGTAAATTCAAAAGGATTTACAATGTCAAAGGCACTCAATGAGGCAACATCACAAAACAATGGAACCGTACCTGGAGAGTGAAGGGGTCAATGACCTGGCACAGCTGATGAGGCTTGGCATCGAAGGAGGAGGGACGGTGGAGGAGGCGACCGCTGCTGAACACCACCCAGCCGGGCTCCAACTCCTCATTTCGACAGTACACAAAACCTCTACACAAACACAGAGCATACATGTCACTGGTTAGTGTGGATGTTTTAATTATTCTACTTTTATCTTGAAAGATCCAGAGAAGATACCTGGGTTTGATCCATTTAAAAGACATAAATATCTCCAAACACAACAATACACATTATCTGCAATATGACGCATGTTGAAAAAACTCCATAGAGTAATTTGCTTACTCCACTGAGTGCTGACTACCAGGTACTGACAGCACATCCTCTAAGAAAAGCAGAGGTGAGCAACTTCAAATCTATTGTGGTCGACAAATCAACACAGATGTCTGGAATGCCTAAGACTTGTCCTAGTAGCTAAAGGCTATTCAATAGTCGCTCCGACTGTATTATAATTCATTTTTCCAATAAAAATGTTTGGCTTGGTAAACAAACATGGATACTTCTAAGTACAATTGGGTTATTTACAGGTCTAAATCTGCAATATATCTTTTCTGGAAGTTATTAAGCAAGAGAAAAAATTAGGTCTTTGAATTCTCAAAACATATTGTGGAAAGAAGCTGCCCTATACTCTGTAATTGCTTGGCATTATAATCCAGCACACACTTCACCTCTCTGTCCTCTTCATAATCAACCTAGTCAATCACAGATGGTCATAGAGGATGTGACATGCACAGCAGATATTGGTTTACAAATTGCCAGGAAATAACGTAGCACCAGTGTTGCCCGGGACAGGGTAAGTGATCAGAGATATATTTAGTGTTTCACTCCCTCTTTCTGTCTTTCTCTCTCACTGTTGTCTGAATGCTGCAGATGAAGAAAGGCAGGAGGGGAAGAGTATCACGTTACCTCAGTGTCCCATGTAAACCAGAGCCCAGCTTGCTGAGTCCTCTCCCAGAGGAGTTAGTGGTATACAGATAGAGCCCGTCTGTGGCGAGACAGCGCCCCAGGTCAGTGTCTGCGAGACACAGGCACACAAAAAGTAAGATTTAATAGGAGATTAATAACAGACAAGCTACATAGTGAAATGAATTGTAAAGGGAAGTATCATTAGAAGAGTGGACGAATCCTGGCAGGAGAAACCCAGGTGGAAGCATCTCAATGTTGTGTTTACTTATTGAATTTTAGTGATCTGGATAAAGAGGTCCAATATTGATCGCGTAACAGGTTAGCTTATCATATGCAAATCATGCAAATGCTTTGTGGCTGATTAGGTCGTATAAGGACAAATGCCCCGTCAAGCCTCCGTCACTCTACAAGGTCAGCTTATCGATTGCTGGAGAGTGAGACATCACTTTCCACTCCTCTGCTTTATCCCCTAAACTCTCTACGTCAGAACTCCTGTTGTTAGTCTCAGCTCAAGCCTTAATGTCTCCACAGCATCTATGTTTATACAGTGAAATGAGGCCTTAATGTACCCAGTGCTCAACAGCCTTCACTTTTACTGGCATTTCAGACCCTTAATGCATTACGTCATTTGGCATTATAGCCAAATGACAGAACTGGTTCTACTATTCATACTCATATTCAAATTCATTTTACAAAAGTAAAGAATGATAACACATATGTTTTTTTTTACCTTTGCTCTCTGCACCTCCAGCAGAATTATCTGGAGTGGGCAGCATGTCCTCAAAACCCCAGGACACACTGTGTTTGCCCCCCAGGAGGCAGGATGGAGAGCCTGGGCCTCCTTCCAGGAGCAAAAGTCTGACGCAGGAGAAAAACAAGCATGGTCACAAGTTGGAGAAGTAGCTAATAAATCGATTTCAGACGGAGCAAAGTAATGCCCTCACCTGTACAGGACATCTGACACCGGGAGCTGGCCCAGATCAGTTTGTTTCTGCAGCAGGTGAACTGTGTGAATGAAGGTCTTCAGAGATCCCCTAGAAAATAGTTTGGCAGATTAGAAAGGAGGCTTCAGCATGAAACACAAGCAAAAGCTCATTGTTATGCATTTCTGGAGCTGTAGGTGGAATAATAGCTGGCTGATGTGATAGAGAGGATCTGATGTAATGTGCTGAGAATTAACACATATTCTTGCTTGAATTTGGATTAAAGACGCCAGAGATATTTTTTTACAATGCGACTATCAGCAGGGTGTCATAAACAACCGGCTTCAGTTTGTGCAGGGTTCGTTTTCTGCCTCTCCTCATCCAAGGACTGTATCTATTAACTGAAGTAATTTTAAATTCAGGGAGCGGATCTATGCAAAGAGGGAGAGTGGTTTTCTAGCATTCACTGAGGTTGGTGAGCATTGGAAAACAGCCTGGACAGGGTCTCTAAAAAAAAGGGAAGGATAGATAACATCATGGAGAAACAGATTCCAATGTCTATGTTGATAACAGGTTTTTATAGTTGCTTCTATCAATAATATCAAATGTGTGTTACAGCCGGGGGGTTATAAGCTAAAGAACTTGACAATCATTATATAATGTTGCTTTGAGACTCGGGTGATCCAGTGAAATCCTACAATGTGCTGCTGTACAATGTGTACGTTCGATTCAGTATTTAAATGTTCAGCAGACAACAGACAAACTAAACGTGTCAGCCTTTTGTCAATGTCCCCCCCTCTACACCTCACTTTGTAAACATTAACAGCTGATTTCAAAGCACATGGATATGCAGTCTATTTGCTCAGTGGATTTTACACACCGACCCCTCCAAAGGCGAGGGGGGAGTTAAGCTGATAGCTCTTTAATTAGCTCCCACTGTTGGTGAAAAAGCATCCGGGCTGGATGGTTCCCCGAAACAAAGGGCTCTCAGCCTATGATGCTGAACAAAGAGTGGAGAGTTCTGGTTTTGACAAGTCAAGATCATTTGTCACCAACAGAAGCCAGAGATCAGGCGCAAAATACAAGCACATTCTTCTCTGCTGTGGGCTCAGTGCCAAAAACAAGATACATCAAAGCAACTTACACATTGAACTTCTATTCTTGTTACTGGGGTGTTTTTTATTTGACCAAATAACAAGGCCAACCCACCCTGTGCTCATACACACAGTGCATGGGGCCCTGTCTCTCCACACAAGCCCTTCGATACTCCCTGATTGATTTCACCAACTGTGGATGAAGCCACAGCGGATCAGATGAAAACAAGCTCCACTTATTAACACTAGTTTGAGGTCAGAACGTCAGAACATGATATTGAGCTGACAGCAGGAAAGGTTGTTTACAGCCACAGGTTGAAGATAATAATATATGGGCATTCATGCTGCACTGAAGATAGAGAAAGGAAAAATCAGTTTGTCAATTATGTGCTTATTTGAATTATGGATGGGAGGAAGAAACTGAGTCACTTGTAGACTTACTGATGTTTTCACTAATAACCCCTTTACACCAAGATTAAAGGGTATACACAGATGATTGACTCCTTTCCTATTGCCAGCAGAGAAGTTTGCCTACCTTTTTTGTTTTTTTGCATTGAGTCACATTTAATGTCTATAATGCACCATATACAAAGAAAGTCTCTCACCTTGCTGATTTGTCAGCGATGCATGTTGTACGATATTAATTTTTTTTTTGCTATTGCGTGTTTGCAGTAACAAAAAGGAATAGTGATGAGTGTCATGTTTTCACTACCGATTAAAGCCAGAGCTGATTAAAACCCTTCACGACTGCAGAATCCTTTGAACTTGGGTTGAATGAAAATTATGTCCATAAAAATGCTAGATGTTAGTGGTGTTTTTTGACCAGGGAAAAGGGGCTTAAGATAATTGCCTTATATTGTTTATAATTATAACTTACTAACATTTCACTTAGAATGCTTTTGCTTTTCAATTCATTCTTGTTATATGCTTAAAATATGAAAATGGGCCTTCTGTAAAGTGTTTATTGTGATGATTGGACAGTAGAAGAATGTAAGACCTCACCTAGCACAAGCAAGTGCCACAAGTGCAGCAGCAGCATTTTCCCTCTGTCTGTGTGTGTGAAGGATCGGCATCTGAGGCTGCCCCTGCTGCTGACTTGACTCCTGGGCACCATCTTCCAGCCAGGAGCAGAGCAGTCCCTCCAGACCATTGAGGCAGTCAGCGGGCTCTTTGCTGAGGCTGAGCGGCTGGCAGTCCCGGAGGCAGGCCAGCAGTACCTCAGCCGTGACACCACAGAGCGCGGGGTCGCTGCGGGTCTGGGACTGCAAGAGCGGAAAGACCAGCAGCAGACCAACACGCGAGGTGAAGGGTGCCTGCTCAGGTTGCTGTAGTAGACCTTGTCTTTTGAGCAAGGCCAAGGTCTCCTCATCAGCCCCTCCAGTCCCCTCTCGCTCTTGCTGCTCCTCCAGGGCTAGCTGCCGCTGCGCCCCCCACAGGCCACGCAGTGCGTTGAGCCGATACTCCAGCAGGCGCGCGTATGCATTGCTCTGATTCCCACAGACAGCACGCAGACGCTCAGCTAGCTCCACCGGGTTCTTGGTCTCAAATGTTAGAATCTGGATTGAAGGACAGAGAATGTGGTAAAGAAGAGGAAAAGAGTGAAAGAATTATAATAATGACGTAGTTACAAGTGTTAGCATTTGTCTGGAGCTTTATAAAAGAAAAAGACAGAATAAAAAGTTATTTCCTGACCTGGTCTAGCTAGAGACTATTTCAGTTTTCCAATGCAAAGAGAACATTGATTTAGAAAACACACACTTTCTGAATTTGAACTACAGAGGAAAAGCACAGTGGAGGAGAATTTAAATTAACCAGACATGAAGAGAATTTGGGTTTGTATGTTAATATGCAATAAAGATCTTAGTTTAAAACTATATTATTTCTAGCATGCCTTTAAATTAGATTGGATCTACAGTATTTCTGCAGTGTAACTATGAATCACTTCCACAGAACAAATACTGCTACCAACCATTTCTGTGGACTATAAAATATAGGTTATAGATTGCAATGCACATTTGGGGTAGCCTATCACCAGTGAAACTATGTGCATCATGTGCACTTAGGCAGCATTTCTAATATTGATTACCCTCTGTGGCCCACAAACCATGGGCTAGGAAAAAAAAATCCATTATACCATTTAGCAGGCACAATTTGTATTGATTCAATTTCAGAAAAGCTACTAGTGTTACAGTAACACTCCTTAACTGGATGCTGCTGGGCCTTCTCCCCCTTGCTCTGCAAAACACTGCTGCAAGTGGATAAAAATAGTCAGCACCAGTACACCTACGAAAACAGCACTGAATGACCCAGTCAGTGTTAAGACTGGACAGGGAGAAGGGTGGAACTGTAGAAAACCAGACCCTAAAAATAAGTCCACAGGCCTGGGTACTCAAGTCTCACCCACATGCATGTTACCATTTTTATTTTATCATCCTTGGGATCTTGTAGACAATATCATGGGAATAATGTATTATGTATGTTGTAATCATGCTTTATATTCAATAATGTATACGCAAAAATGTAATTATCCATAAGGAAGGTACAGATTATGTAACCTGTCACTTGCCATACTTTACGCAACTAATTAAGCTTGAGAGTTTATGGTACCGTTACAACTCTTACACCTTAGATAAGTCAAAGATTAGACCATCCTCTGCATTTTCCAATGTGAAAAAGCTGACTGTTATTTATCATGCCTTCACCAGCATTTCCACATGTTTCTTCTTGTTCTAGAGCAGCTAAAACAAACAGCACAATTTCACAAGCTGGGTTGGTCGCTTTAGGTCAGATGTGGGGCTTAACAGACAGCAAAAGTTTGAGGGCACATTCAGCCTCATTAATGAACCAATGGTTAGACGAGTTGCCGATCCAGTATAAAGTTTGATCAGGCAGATCAACAACAGGAAAAAGAGCCATCAGCACATCTTGTGTCTCCAACGCTAATCTAATAACATAATAGATACCTGATTATGGTCCTAATACTAACAGCTACAATGTGGTATTGTGAAGGAGAGCATCTAACAAACTGGTCATTTATAGCACCAATTACATACTTGGTCAAGAGGAAAAGAGGAGGTTATGTCATAGTAATACATCCAGTTGCATGCACCACACTCTGCTTTGTTAAAACTTAATCAAGCAGGCAGTGTCTGTTAATGAGCACAAAAGCCATTCACCAATCTCAGCATAGTTCTTATGCAAAATAAAAACACTTCCCACAATAAGGTGTTGAAATTGCACCATCTCCCATCCTACAGCTATGCATTAGAATATGAATGTCGTATGGATCATAGGCTAAAGCGCTGTTCAATCCCTTTACTAAAAGTCCAATAGTTGCAGAAAGTTAATGGGGCCGATGGAGTCCTTTTATTTGCCATCAAGTAGATATCCTGAAATGGAAATGTTGGTTTGAAGTACTGTCCAGTTAATTCACAGTGAGCCAACTATAGTTTATACTTCATTTAAAAAGAGGTTGAACTGATAATATTACGGGCATCAGTTTGATTAAGGCACATTCCTCATCTTCTAGAGACATGGCAAGAGCTATGCTGTGGTAAATGTAAGCCACTCTACAGATTTATGGATAATGCTAGCACTAGTTTGTTTCGTGTAGATCACATCCTAACAACAGACATAACAGAGTTCCAAGATTTTGCCTGAGAATGAACAGCCTGTATACCCGATAAAGTTTAGAGAACAAAAAGCAGGACAAAACGATGGCATTACACCTGACGCTAATCGGAAACAATTGACAGTATTTGGTGATGCTGCAGTTACAAAACTGGTTTCTGTGATAGATGCTCACAAACACTTGTTTTGTAATATACTGGCCGGCACTCTGCTGTGAGTGCACGCAAATTAATGTTAACAGTTTGATGCAACTTGAGTAGCTGTCTGCATAGACAAGCTGCTGCTCTGGCATTACTAATAAAGTTGTGCAACTTGATACCCGCGGTAGAGGGACATCATGCAAGCGAGTGCAACACCTCAGATGGAAAAAAAAGATCCATTTGAATAGAATATAAGGCTGCAAACGACCCATAGCTTCCCCTGAACTTGTCATTAGATGGAATGATGCACTGACTGTCCACATACAATCATATTATACTTTGTACACTTCTGCAAATGTGATTAGATTGAAGTCAATTCAGTTACATGACTCATAATTCGAAAGAGTTTCCCGGAAACAAGGTGACATCCATATATTAGCAGGAGTTCTGTGACCAGGCAGTGGACCTGCAAACGTGAGCGCGACCTTTGTGCCTGATGGTTTGCAGCAGCAGCAGACACTGAAAACACATTTACATTAAAACAACACTGAAACACACAGCTAGCACAGCAACGAGCGTGTGTTTCTATTTACAAAGCCTTTGTGTGTGTGTGTGTGTATGTGTTTGAGCGAGAGATGGATTTCACCCACCTCCTGCTCGGTGTCCCCCTGCTCCGACACTCCGATTTCACTGGGCAGTTCGGCCAAGTCCGTGACCCGAATGAGTCCGTCGTGGAGGAAAATCGTCTCCTCCTTCACCGAAAGCCACTGGGACGAATCCACGGCCCCGGAGCCCATCGCTCTCTCCTCCGACAGTGATGCCAAAGGGGTCGAACATTAAAAATTCAGTGACGGGAGTGACAGAAACGCCCTAGCTAGCCTGCTAGCGAGCTACAATAACATAACCGCCTATACCGTCTCCGTGCTACCTGTCAGTTGTGTTGGACGGTTGTGTGCTAACGGGGCGGGGGAGCTATCACAGGACGGCCGTGCAGTGGGCAGGCAGCGGCGGCGTCTCCGCTTCACATAATATCGCTGCTCGTGTCGTGCTAACAGCGGCTGCTAGCTGTCTGGCCGGGTTAGCTTGGAGCTAAATCACCGTACTGTTATAACGTTACCGAGCAGAGTGGGCGTGACACCCGCGCTGAATCCGTTATCGCGCCGCTCCGTCGGGTTGCTCGGAAGGAGGAGGGCTCCCGGAGCGAGCCCGTGTCGCGGTGAGGGGCTGCGGGCAGACGGTTCGGCTCACGGTCCCGCCGCTGTGTCAGTGGCCGGAGCAGATAATGAAAGTCTCCCAGCTGTCAGCGCGACGCCATGTTTCCAAGGCCAACGAGCCGCTCCCAGCATGCACCGCGGGGCCAGGATGAAAGCTGTCAAAAATGCATGAGTTCATTGTGGTGTCTCACAGAAGTGATCACTGCAACAATCATTCACAGAAAAATGTGCTGAGCTCAGAGGATTTATTTAGTTGTTAATTTGTATTGTATATAATTACTGTATTCTAACTATATTTAACTTATATAATATTATTTATAACTAGGGCAGCGAGCAGCACTGTGCGGGCCCCAGCAAGTTGCTATCTGGAAACCTGAGGCGGCCGTGCGGGGGAGGGCGAACAGGGACCGGGCGAAGCGGCTTCGTGTTTTGTGCGTTTTGTTCATCGCGGGAAGGATACAATCGTCACTTCCTGCGTGCGTCCCGCTGTGCTGGACCACGCCCTCTAATCGCCATCAAGTGCAGACAGGTGTGGCTACTGGTACAGGCCAGAGGCGGCTCCCTTGGGCGCAAAATAAATAAGAAAAGACGGATTTATCATGACGTGACACTTGCAATGTCAAACAATACATTAACGTCCCACCATCATCCTCTAACCCCGGGACGCACCGGAGGTAGAAGCGCCGCGAAAAGCGGTCCGCCTCCTTTCCTCACCCATGTTAATTAATTGGGCTGTTCGCAGCCCGCGGCATGGTGCCGGGAAGAACCGGGAAGCGCAGCGGCCACACACACACAAGCTCATCATATCATGTTGGGTGGCGGCTACATGCTTGCGTAGGTCAGTCACCAGCACTGAGAAATGCGCTCCCTGGGCCACAGGGATGAGCCATAGACTGTGTATATCATATATATACAAGAATATAGACAAAGTGGTGACGTTTTTTTTATTCCGGAGGAATTTTCAATGGGCTCGGTAAAAAGGCTCAACGATGCCCCCGAGACCCCTTGAACACTTTCACATTGACCGATCTTCACAAAAATCTAAACACAGGTGTATCATGACCAGACAAACACAAGTCTACACGTGCAATTTGTGTCTTCTTCCTGTGCTTGGTTTATCATGGGAATGAGCAGGTAATCCGATCCTAATGTTAATTTAATTGCTAAAGTTTGGCAGGCTGTCGTGTTGGCAGGACTTCAACCACCTATGCATTGCACAATATTAAATATTATGTCAATTTAAAAATATATATATATTTAAAATATTTAGATATAATTAAAAACAAATTAAATATAAAAAAATATAAAATATAAAAATAATATATATATATATATATATATATATATATTTAAATTAAATTAAAAATTCAGAAGCCCATTGCGCAGGAATTGCGAGCGCAGTTTTTTTTTTTCATTTAATTTAAATTACACTAATATTTTTTTTTTTTTTTTTAATTAAGTTAAATTTACAATAATTGAATGAAATTCTCCCGATTTTAAGCGTTCAGTATATTGTTATTGTATTGTAACGATTGTATTGTATTCTATATATTTGTTAGAGAATTACCCAGTCCTTTGACGCCTTACAAGAATCACTGTCTGCTCAGCTTGTTTCCATGTGATATCCTGAGGCTGCCCCCTGCTGGCTGCTGGGTCCTCTGCTGCTCCTGCTTGGTTTGTGAAGCTTGTGATTAACTAAAGTTGTCCATAAAAGAAAATCATTATTATCCTTCAAGGACAATTTGATGTACAACAGCAACCAGTGCACGACAAGAATAAACCAATATATACAATTTAAATAAAACACAATATAAAACCCTAGAGACTAAGGAGCAGGGGAAAATTAGCTTTTAATAAATTAATTGATAAGTCGACCAACAGAAAATTACCCGTCAACTATTTAGATATTCTAGAAACATTTCCTTCTACTTTAAATATCCTGTTGTTTTTCTAATTATTATTATGTTGGTGACATTTCCTTGATAAATGTGTGGAGGTTTTACTACCTCTGCTAAGGAGGTTATGTTTTCATCTCTGATTCAGTCAACAGGTTTATGTAATAAACTACTGGACCAATAACCACACAACTTGGTAGAAGGAAGCTGCATGGATCAGAGATGAACCTATACGGCTCTGTTGATCTCTACTGAGTGCCAGTCTAGTGAATGAATCTGGAATCTTCTCTCAAAAAACATTTCCCCCCCACAGGGTTTGAAGTGTGACGCTGATGAGGTGTTTATAAAAATGTGAAGGAAAATGTCAGACCAAGTGAATCCACTTTATTTCAGCATGAACAGAAAAAAAAGTAGAGAGTTTCAGTTCACCGTTAGCAGCAGGACAACCTACTGGATTTTCCCTCTCATACGATGAAGGTTACTCGATCTCTTCAGTTACTAATAAAGCTCTGTTCAGTTAGACACACAAAGGGATATAAGAACTGGGGTTAATGAAAATGCAAGATAATTCAAAACCAACACAAATTAGTCCTCCTTAAGTTTTACTCAACCTGCGTCCCTGAAATTCAAGTATGTGTCCCTTCTGTATTTCCAAAAACACTTTTAGCCTTTTGACACAAAGCACTGGCATGAAAATCAATTAAATATGCACACTACAGGGGTATATCAGGCAGTCCATGCCCAACATACTATATTGCCATCTTTCTGCTGCACTCCAGCTGTGGTCCAGAATGAGCTTTGCTAATGAAAGAATACTGCATAGTCATGCATTGAGAGGACAGCTTCCTGGTTTAAATTTTACTATCAACACATCTCCTGAAAGAAGATGAAAGAAATGTTCATGATGTACAATGACTATCAGGAGCCCAGTGAGGAAGTGAGTGGGAATCAGAACTAAGACAGGAGAAAGAGACTCTGCTAAATCAAAACCTGGAGCTCTTTGAATTACTGGCAAAGGAGAAGAGTTTCATTGCTGACTTCAATATCAAGCTCTACATAGAAGACTCTACTGGATTCGATTACGATTCATGGCTGCTTTTTCCTCAATTAATAAAATCATTCACACAAACATGAACTCTTTTTTATTTAGAAAGTGCTTTAAAAATTATGATCTACTGTTACTGTTATTACAATTGTGCCTTAATTTACAAAATAAGTTTTTTCCGATTAAAAAAGCAGACTACAACAGTAAGTCTATGACAGTGGGCAGTGCTCTCCACACTGATATTCATTCAGTTTAGGCGTATGTGCTGCTTAGAAGGACAAACTCGGATTATAGCCTTTACTGTATCGAGGTGGCCCCACCTGGCCCCCCTTAGCAGCGCCACTGCACTGAGGCACATTACTCCACAAGTTAACAAGTGACTCTGCTCCTCTGATGTGCTCTAATCACTCACTTTATGAAAAATTGCTGAATTAATTTTTATGTTCCTGGATAAATGGGGCGCAGCTTTTTCTTCAAAAATGAAGTTAAAGCCCAGTGTTGAGTCATAATCTGAGCTGTTCAGGCAGGGACTCTGATCATGTGACAGAATGTTAGTGCTGATTGGTTAATGCCCAGAGGGGTTATAGTAAAAACCCTATTTTTTGGAATTCTGCAAAAATTTACGCCACACCAAAGTCAGACCGTGTGACATACACTGAACCTTTTAATCTCCATAGAGTTGAGATGACACTCACTCAATTTAAAGCTGCTGATGAAAGCTCTAGGAGGAGTGAGTCAAAATACAACATGTGTAAACTGGTCAATTCTGCTAACTAACAAACAACGCAGATATATTAAGAGCCATGAATTATTCCCGTTGAAATCAGTAAAATTTTCCTTACAAAATCCTGGTCAAGGTTAATTGGTTCTTCCTTGACCTATACCCCAGAATTGTTTTTGGAGTTTTAGTGTAATCCTACTTTTGGACAAACAGCAATGAAAACCAGAGTGAGGTAATGTGTGAAAAGCCTTTTTTTCTCTTTTTATTCATGTACTTCACATTATTACATGTGTATTGAACCCTGATGGTGCTCTACACAATGGTGCCCCCTAGATCTTGTAAATTTACCCTGGTAGTGTTTTTGAGAAAGTAGAAACCTGATTATTGTCCAGTTTAACCGGAATTGATCATCGATAATGTAGCCCTTTCCAAATTCTCTTATTCGGCAAACAACATGTCGAAAATAAACTGATGCAACACATTGTAAGACTCTGACATGAAAGGGCAGATGAGGTGCACATTTTGCATCATATACTTTGAGACAAAGGGCCACAATAGATCACACTGAATACATGTAGCAAGTAAATAATCATCACTCCTACAGCAGAAGGATTTACAAAGATTTTGTTTGTTGTATGATAAGTTTGTCTTTTGTTATTTCTCTATTAAATCAATATGCAGTTAACATAAAAATGCATCAGCCACAAGATTTTCAAATAAAGTATTACTTTTTCATATAATTTTTGCATAACTGTTCTTCATAAATATATTACATTTACATCCATAGAATACTTACAATAATATTACCTTAGTCAAGGGTTTGAGTCCTTTACTATTTTCATCAGACTTTAATTTTACACAATCAGAGAAACTGAATCTGCTGCATGAATTTAAAGCTCATAAAAGTCACTGCCGGTGCTACACATTGCAGCTTAGTCTGTAATCATGTGAGCTGTGTCATAATATCAGCTTCTCTCTGCAGCCTTAGGCATCGCTTATAAAGGCGAACAGGAATCCCTCTTTTCCTCTCATTGCCTGAATTTTGCACCCCGCTACTGTCTTTTCCCTCCATCTTCTTAAGTGTTCGAAGTAGGTCAGAGGCTTTAATGAAGCCTCCAGAACAGCTAGAAAACAAACACATAACAATATAAGAAACAGAACGCAGCCTATTCGTCTTTTGCATAAAGACCAACAGAGCTACCACATCAGAACGGTAAATCTGTAACCAAAAATATTCGTATCTGCGTTTCAAACCTTTTTCTTTGCCGGCATTTGTTATCTTTCTGCAGTTTGAAGCAGTATTGGGAGATGAAATCCATCAGCAGCGTGGGGAGAACCCTCGGCTGCTTGAAGCTTTTGATCTGAAGAGCCAAGCTATAAAATTGACAAAAACAAAAACAGAGTTTATTTACAACCTTGCATACAAGGCAGGGGTGAGACAATGCAGCAGGGTATGCATTTGTATGTGACTCAGAGAGAGATGCACAGACAAAGAAAGAGAAAAGCTGCCTGTGGGGACAGGCCTTCCTCATTGTTTATAACATACAGGAGACAGGATTGAACAATAATGGTATTACCATACATGCATGACCGTAGCCTGAGCAAGAAATGTTTGACACAGCAGTAGGCGGTATAGTCAACCAAATCAAATGAAATCTGCTAAATGTAAGTATTCCAAAAATTATACAGGATCATAAACCTGCCATCACTACAAGATCGTGTTTCCACATCAGCTAAGTCAATCAATAACAATAATGGTGTGGCAGTTAATCTATAGGTTGTTGTCAAGACCTTTTGACACATTACAGCAGGAAAAGCAAGAATGTAAATATAAAAGTATGAATGACTGAGTTCCATTAAGCTGTGTCACTACGGTTTTAGCTAAAAGGGAATGGTCATATTATACATAGAAATAGATGGAAACAGATATCAAATCATATGCGTAGTTATATCTGTGTTAAAATTACTGCTGTAAAAAGAGGTCTACACCAAAACCCTGTTAAACTTCGATCACATCTAGTTTTCCTGCTCAGTCCTGCCAAAACTGTGATGGCTAGACAACAACTAAAACCAATTTATTGAAGAAAAATTCTGACAAATTTGGGAAAGGAAGTTTTGAACAAATGTGCACATTGCATTCCCCCAACCATTGAGAACGTGAGCTTGAAACAATGCAATAATTGGCAATTATTTCCAAAGGTGCAACTGTTTCTTTCAATAAGCTGTATAAGTCCCATGTTTCCTAAGTTGTAAAGCTGCATCGGGGGGGAGGGGAGCCTAAAGTCTTGCTGAACATTTGATATTGTGATCGCACCAGATAACACAAAGCTTAAAGTCCCACACATGTGACACGGGATTAAAATCCTCTTTCCAAGTTCTGACACTTTAGTATTTCAATTTGTTTTATATCTGCAGCTCTGCACTGTAGAAAAGGGACCCATTCAAAGAAGTAGGATTAGAAAGTTGTAACAACCGTTTGGCTGAGGTTCCTTAAAGATAAAAAAGTTGTTTTCCAGAATTTACTTAGTGCAGTAACCAAGCTACTCGTTCCTTAGTGAGACAACCTCTGGCATGAATGTCAGAAATTACAAATACAGGAGGAAAACTACAAAAATACGGAGTATCAAGAAGTGACTAGAACAAAAAAATGTTGTGTTGTGTTACCGGGTGGTGCAGTCACAGTGGTAGGCCGTCTTTGACTCCATGTTCTGCAGATCATACTTCTTCTCCAGAGGAGGGATTTGGTATTTGCAGTCATCCAGATATTTAAGGCTTCCACACAGGAGCTGGTTATCTGCAGGAGCAATACATAATCTTGTATCATGACACAGGTTATATAACTGCACCCACATTTCTTTAAATTACAAGCAACTGTGGCCAATTGATGTTGTTATGCCCTTTAAAAGCTTATTTTCATATTTTTTTGTGAGTTATCATTAGTGGGGGGAGTTAGCATTAATTTCCACCTGTAGGGGGCGTAGTAGCTCCAAATAATAACCTAGGCTCACTACAGTAATGTCACCAAAAGGTTTGTGTGCTCTTTCAAAGGCCTTAATCAACCCTTTTCCAGCACAGCAGCATGACTCATGTCCTAATGCTTATCTTAATAATACATTTTAAGAGTGGTATTTTGCTCTTTTTGTCAAATTTGAAACATAAATTGTTATAAAGGTAATTTAAGTCATTGTTGTTATAAGTTGTCAATATATTATATGACAGGTAAAATTCAAAATAAATTATATAAAAATTTTGCCAGCCCGAATAACAATTGGTTCTACCTGACTTATTGACACGAAGTGTTGGCCCTTAATAATTATATATGGTCAATAATCAATATAGATAAGTTGTAATCTAAACATTTGACAATTTGTACGTCTCATTATGCATCATGATAATTAATATTGTGCAGGGGCCTCTTATGCAGCATAAGGCCCCAGTAAAAATGATGGGAGCTGAATGCACTCACCTGTGACTGCTTTATTTTCTTTAAAGCTTATTCCCACAAGGGTACTTTGTGTTGTGTTACTACCCATGTGCTTCTGGCTTGTGTTATTCTCCAGAAGGTGAGAGTCCATCTGCCTTAGTGACTCTCCGTCCTCACGAAGCGAGGCTATGGTCTTTAGTTTCGTTCTGATGGCCGTTGAAAATGAGGTTGTATTCAACTTTATTTTGAAATTGTCTGGTTCTGGTGTGTCTGTTGTCTCTCTGTGCTGTTGGGTTTGAAGTATTTTGACTTTGAGTGGCGAGCCATCTGTAGTTGTTTCTTGCTCCAGACAGTCTTTACAAAGCGGCCTTAAAGTGTCGGCCCTCCTGAATCCACAGCAGCGACTTGGCTTTCTCCTCATGGTTTTGGTCTCTGCTGTGGCAGCTGTTGTAGGATTCAGTTGTTGCCTCCGTGTGACAGACAAGGAGCTTTGTGTTGTAGACGATGTCCGTGGATTAGAGTTTGTAGACGCCTGCTTTGGAACTTGGCGTCTCTGTGTGGTGGAAACCAACAGGCCCTTTCCGTTGCTCTTCTTTTTTCCAACTCTTTTTTTATTTGAGCCCACTGTCATAAGTTTAGTTGCATTTAAACGAGTGGTTTCCATTGAAGGAGTAGTGGTGCGAGCCCTTGATATTGGGGCCATTTGAGAGGGTGCGACTGGTGATGGTTTCTGGCTTGTTTTACATCTTCCCTCTTTTGTCCTGAGGTAGAACGTGTCTCCCCTGGGTGGGACCCTGGGGCCACATCTATGTTTTCTTTTGGGAGACTTTCTGCGTGGGCTGGTCGCTGGAATTTCGGTTACATGCTGCCTCTCAGTACTTGTTAAGCTGCTCCTGCTGGCACTGTCCCCATATTTGCTTGAAACATCAGATGTGTTGTATGGGAGTGGGCTTTTAAAGATGGCATATGGAGCCTCTTTGGCTACTTTGCACCTATAGAGAATAAACATGCATGTTAAAAACCAAGCCAGGGAAATTAAGAATGCATATTGAGCAAATCCCTCGAATATTTATTTAATAATAAGGGTTACTATTATGTAATATTTTAAGTAATGTCAAGCACCTTTAATTTATCTTTTTCTATGGAGATAAAGAAAGCTTGAAGTATAATCATTACAGAACGGGGTGTCAATACCTTGACAAGAGGTTAATCATGAATCATTGCATATTTGTATGACTATTTGTTAGAAGGCTGACAGGTAAAGAGTTGCAGAGCAGAGGACGAGCACAGCCGGAGTGGCATGATGCCTCTCATCATTTTATCAGGTCTTTCAGATTATCAGGCGTGTTTCTACAAGCGCCCGAGCTGCAATTGCTGCTCCAGCTTCCCATGTGTTCATACCTGCATTTTCCATTGAGCAAATGTCTTGCACCTATGCTTGTCTTACAATATAATACAAAAGTGTTTCTCTTACATTCCCCACCAGTACTTCAGGGTGCATCGCTTCTGCTGTTTGAGCTCAAAGCAGGGAATCCGCAGGATGTTGAAATAGCTGTAGTGCACCATACTAGAAATGGTGTCATTGCCCACAAGAAGACACTGTTGAAACCTGGTGAAAAGCGGAAGAAGAACAAGCCATGGTCAAGCAGGAGTCTGGCAGCATGGTGGGTAAATATCCATAAATAAAACAGTGTGTAACGATATGTTAGACATTCCAGCCGGAAGGTGAATTCTTAAATTGTGCGTCATTTACTTGTGTATTTGGATTGCAAACAAATAGCACGTGCACTGGATGTGAGAATCAAACACATATTTTCAGGTTTAAATAATAGATTGTGTAGGGGGAATGGTATGCTCAGCAATTACTTAAATAGTGAGCAGCATGTTCAGTCTTGACATTAAAAGTTTAGCTTCAGGTCTGATTGCAGTGATGTATTTTTATATGAATTGTAATATAAATTGGCCCCAGGTTCTTCAACTAAAGATGATTTACTTTTTTTGGAATTGTGACAAATATAATATTACACTCAAATTCCAAAAATGAGGACGCCTTTATTTGTAAGTCTCAAAAAGCACCAACTACCACCACTCTTAATATTGACTTAGATTCCTTAGATTGCTATAGTTTGTATAGTAAAATTTCTGTAATTTCTCACAGATTAACTGTATATCTAATGTATTATGGCCCAAATAAATTACAGCAGCTGACAGTCTTTTTTCCACAGTAGAATGTTGTGTGTTCTGAGTAAATGATGTATATTTGGAGATACTAAGTCCTCATTTTGAGTTAGTACGTCATTCTTTTTTATTTAGGAAGTTATTATCTATATTGTCTTGGGTTAAAGTCATTTTCTTTAGTTAATAAGTTATTGTTTTGAGATACCAATAGCATTTCATGTGCACTATCCCTTCGCTGAGTCTCACCTTTGGTCACAGTCACAGTGTGAGAGCGTGTAGAAGTAGGAGTTGAAGACTCCATAATTCACAGTGAAAGAAGGGATGATGTGGGAGCAGTGGTCGTGTTCACGGCAGCATCTGTCTGCGTTCTCAAACATCCCTGTGCACGAGAGCAAGATCTGAATTCAATCACAGCGGATTCTTTGCATCTGTTTTACGAAGAGATCTTTTATGTAATAAAAAGCTTTAAAGACAGTTACTTGAAAACTAAAAATGAATTGGCTGTACCATCTTCGGACACATTAACCATATAAAAGCCCAGGAGCCTTTCTAGTTAGGAATTTTGTGTAATGACTATGCACCCACGAGATAAAATACCCAAAATGTTTAATTGTCTATTAACTTTGATTTTCAGGATAAAAAATGTAATGTTATACATCAGAACTCACCAATAAAAGTGATCTTTCTTTGTTTCATAGCAAATATTTGTGCAAAATGATCTTTATGGTTTATAATGCTTTATCTAAGCCTAATGTAAAGTGTATGGGGCCTAAAATACTGTCCCTTCACTTAAGGTGAAAGGGATCTATTGGCAAAAATTAAATATGAAATAATCCTAGTGATGTTTTCACTGGTGTGTTTCATCTAAATTGTACAAATTGTTTTCTTTAGTCTAGAACAGATCCTTTATATTTAAATACTTTGTATATACAGGAGTGGATCCTCTCTACGTAGGCCCCCAGGAGGCACAGGTTCTCTCTCATGTCTGGGAGTGGAGGGTGAGGTACGAGGTGTACAGCTGTAACATAAAAAATCACTTAATTCTACAAACTGAACCTTTAGGGACAAATAGCTGAAGAGGGGAGGTTTGAAAGTCATTGCAGGAATGTGAGGGCCTAGACTCGAGGCTGATATCTACCGTAACACTGTGATCTCTGTACCCCTGACCCAAACCCAGTCTGGCCAGCTGACCAAGATGGAACCAGAGTTTTTGCATCCTCACCTAACTGTTCGTATCTGACCGCTTCACTTCCCCTGCCGCACCAAAGCGTCCCCGGAAATAACCACCCTCGCTTCCTCCGCACTTTCCCCCCTGTCCCGGGTCTTCTGGTGCGCCTGGAGAACAGTGGCGCGCTGGAGGAGGAGAAAGGCGCGCAGGGAGAATCCGGAGCCGCCAACACGCTGAAGTTAAACCTCCGGGTGAGCTCTTCGTCCTGCAGCCGGGTGTCGCTCCTCCCGCAGAGAGTGCGGTAACTCTCCGTGGCCAGTGGGCTGCTGTTCACCTCGCAGGTCACCAGTCTCCTGTCCGCTGACCACAGGCTAAGGTACAAGGAGCGCGCGCCCCACGCGTCCTCTCGCAGGAACGTGACGCGTATCTGTCCGTCCCGGGTGGGACTCGACCTGAGACAGGAGTCCCCTGAGTCCCCTGATCCCATCACAACCTTGGATAGGATGAGCGATGATAAGGTGAAAATAAGTCGACGGAGGAGTCTGCTATGCATTTCAGTGGGAAAGTCCAGATTCCGTCCAGTTTGGGATGAGCTGGAGTGTTGGGATCAGGGATGGTTCCGCACCGGCCGGTTTATTAGAGGCTGGTG
Organism: Platichthys flesus; assembly: GCF_949316205.1. NCBI lineage: Eukaryota > Metazoa > Chordata > Actinopteri > Pleuronectiformes > Pleuronectidae > Platichthys > Platichthys flesus. Next base: position 18,030,462 of record NC_084947.1, read on the forward strand.
ACAGAGGTAGACATGTTTTCGGTGAGGGCGACACCTGATTGGTGAGTCGACACGAGGCTCGTCAGAAATATGATCCACCTGAGTTGTTACATTAGTTTGTGTGCATTGAGCGTGAGATCCTACTTCGACAGGCAGGAAACCCGCTAGTTGTAAACTCCGAGGTGATGAATTGTATCTCCCTTGGGAAATAACTTAAGATGGATAGGTTTAGTAAGAAAAGTGCAGAGCTGCCCTAACAGGTTAGATAAGATGCCTTAACGTTAGTTAGTAAGTGATCATTGTGAGTTAGTAAGTTATCATTGTGAGTAAGTCATTAGTTTGAGTAAGTAAGTTACTATCTTGAGTTAGTAAGTGATTTCGTGGAATTAGTTAGTCATGGTATTGAGTAACAAAGTAATTTTATGGAGTTAGCGTTGGATTAGTGATTAACTTGAGTTAGTATGCCATTATCTTGAGTTAATAAGTATTTAAAGCTTAATTCAAAGAGTGATTATCTTGGGTGATGAAGTGATTATCTTAAGTTAGTAAGTCTTTATCTTAATTGAGTCATAATCTTGAGTTAGTTAATAATCATCTTAGGGTAGTAAGTGATTATCTCGACTTGGTAAGTCATTTTCTTGGGTTAGTGTGTCATTATCTTGTGATACAAAGGTATTACCAAGTTATTATATTAAGTGAGATAGGTATTATAATGAGATAAATGCTGTAAAATAAATGATAGATATATTGATCTAATACATCCTATACTATGAATTAAAGCTAGTATAAATACAGTGGCTCCAAAAAAAAGATTTTGAATACAGATGACATCACATTTACATCACTATAACATTTCCAATTATTGCGGAGGACATATGTATGTTTCCCCTTTCCTATCATTCCATCTTCTGTGATTATCTTTATACACACACGCACACACACAAAAACACACACACACACATACACACACACACACACACAGACTGGTCATTTTCATTAGTTTTTATTGATCTGTGTAAACTCTCTGCAAAATCTTTACATGCAAAGTTATTTGCAAACATACATATTCCCATGCATGCACTATCTATTTACAAATACAGAGATAGAACCGAGAACATTCCACTGAACTGTCAGATCAAGTAGAAGACAGATATAGGTTGAGCTCAAAGAGAAGCCTGTTCAAAAAATAAACCAAAAATATTGATTATAATTTATGTCGATCATCATCTGATGATGTCTTGACATAGTACAACATTGTATGGGTGGTGCTACTGGTGGTTGTTTTAAGATCTGCCACAGGGGGGCAGAGTGGCTGCACAGAGAAAACAAGACAGGAGAGATTTGAGTGTGTATGTACATAAAGTCTCGTTCAAAGAATGAAGTTAATCTTAGCGTTTGCTACTGATAGAGTTGGATCAAGTCTGATCTTTTTGTCCATGTGCTTAGTTTATTTTTCTCTATCCAGTGAATGCTATCAAACCGGATTATTCAGATTACATCAATAGTCTTCATAGTCATGCAGCATATGTCCTCTTGTATTTAAAGATTTAACAGGAATGTTATAGGGAAGAAGTGTAAACATTAATGGAATTACAATAGCATTCTTACAAAGTATATTTATATATATATATATATATATATATATATATATAGCTTGAACCACAAGACATTTCATGCATAGGTTTTTTACTTTTCATCTTTGTGACGTTGGAATGACTTGCAAACAGCTGTATAAATTGAGGTCATTCCACTTTGTAAGGTGTGCTTTCCTTGGTTTGCTGTGATCAGTGAACAAATATACACTAAAGCCTTGAGTGGTTGGGATGTGGCAGAGGGAAAGAAGCGCCCTGCTTTGTGCAAAGGATTGACGTAGAAGTGGGCCTTGGCCGCACCAGGCACAGTGCATGCAGGTAAAGCTGCACATTCTTTTGACATAACCTGTCCCACCTTCTCTCTTTGTTTAGCAGAGCTTCCAGGTTTTTAGTTTTCTATATTTTTTTTTTAAGGGAAACCTGTAAGAACCGTGACCATGTAAACACTGCAGTAGAAAACCGCCAGCTTCAGGAGAGAAGAGGTAGCAGGAGGAGAATCGGTTTTCTCCTGCGAAACCACAGCTGAGAGATCATCTGAAAAGAGAACGTCGTATTTCACGTTTCAGTTACTCTAATCGCACAGTTAATACCTCCCACTAACTTAAAATTCACAGCTTCAATAGACATACATTAAAACTCCTAATCTTTAACTAGGTGTGCTATAGTTTTTAAATCACAAATAAACAGCAACTGATGACAGACTCATCAAGCTCATGGTCCACTGACGTATGCATCATCTGTGCATCAGATGTCTATCCTAACCTGAGCAATGTATCAGTATGTAAACATTTCTTCTTCATGGAAATATACACTATGTTCAGGACAGTGGGCACAGTTCAAATATCTTAAGGTGCAGCTGCGTGTTTTCTTATGTCTGTGGCTTGGCATGCTTAACACAGTTCACTGAGCGTGATGAAATCACATGAAAAATCTAAAATAATACCCTGACATTCACTTACGAGCTTAAATGAAGTTTTTTAAAAGCTCGACAAATACGTTTTGACCTAAGACACCGAAAAAATATTGCTTTTCTTTTTCTGTGCCAGCGCATTCAAACTCTTAATACCTTCAGCGGAGAATTCATCAACTTCGGCACACTATTTAAACATCAGGCATGATGCTCTTTATGCAGCTGTTGGTTGATAGATTTCTCGCTTACACTGATCAAATCTCTAATTCATGTCTGCCATGATTTGTCCCAGAGGCAGATTGGGTATCAGCCCAGGTGGGTAAATTCATTAATAAGAGGACGGAGAGAGAGTTTTCTACATCGGGGAGACAGAAGGATGAGAGCAGTGCCTGTGTGACGGTCAGGTAGAGAACAAATAGATAAACACAACAAAGTGAGGCGGAGAAGGTGCTTTAGGAGATGCCAAGTAGGAAGGAAAGGTTTTAGCTCATGCTGTGGCTGGGGTGGAGCAAGTGGTTAATCGCTAGCGACGTGGTTCTCGTTGTACAGGGTGTGCCAGCGCTCAATCTTCTTGTCCTTGTTCTTCAGACACTCGTACCAGTGCTTCAGCCGTTCTCCTTTGGCGGTGATTCCCAGCTGACACCCACCTGTCGGAGAGAAAAGTGAGGTGTGAAAAAGTGAGTAGGTGCACAAGAGAGAATTTCCTTTTGACGGCATCCAAGCAGTGATCATTTACCGATGTAGTCGTTGGACTTCCCGATGTCGTAATCCCACACAGAGATGTCTAAAGACTTTTTAGCCAGGTCGCTGTGTTTGATGTCATAGCTGAATTCCTGAAATTGGATTTAGACAATTAATCATCACTTCCAAAGAACTTTTTTCAAACCCGATTTTTAAATATGATTTTATGATAGTATCTTGGGAATAAGCTGATTTTATCATTGTCTTTACAAACCTCATTAAACTCTGGGTTTAAAGTTCTCTTTTTGATTTGTGTTTTGCTCTTGCCCTTCTTCCCCATGTCAGGTTTCAGACATCTGCAAATTATACACACACATAGAACCTGATTACTGTCGTCTCAAGAATCACGTAAATGTTCTTCTCATTCTGCTTCACCTACATTTTGACATAAGGGTCAGAGTAACCATTAGCATCCATGGCAGCCAAGTGAACGCAGCGCACGACACCCACAATGAGGCGGTTCTGCGGGGAGCTGTACATGAGGGAGATCAGGACCCGGCCGCGCTCTTCCACCTCTCCGCCATCTTTCCCTTGCTGAAACCGAGCAGAGGCAGAAACGGTTTTTATTGCATTCTTATTAAGATTTATATGCACTTCTGGTGGAATCTGCCACGTTTAGACATGCTCTGGAAATCAAAAAGACTTGCCTCATCTTCGTAGAGAGCTATGCCTCTGGCCGCCCCGGCTGTTGCGGTTTTCTTCGTCTGCGAAGAAAGAGATCACAGCCGCTCAATAGGACACTGGGACAAGGAGAACAGAGCCTGGTTTGCATGTGACTGAGCTTCACTCACAGGGATGACTCTTTCCAGACACACGTTAAAGTTTTTCTTCTGGTTCATCTTCAGTTTCTTCAGCGCCACTCGGGTTTCCCCAATAAATTCATTGTGCCCGAACTTGTCTTCATCACAGACGGAGAGCCTGAGGAAATCAAACAAGAGTCTTAATCATGCAGGGTCAACTGCGGGCCGAGTTCAATATGTGCATGTGGGTTTGTTGCAGCTAAGTGAGACTTAAGTATCCACCTGAGGGTCTTGCGCTGCATGTCCTCATCCGTCAGGCCGTGGTAGGTGAGCGTCTCATTCCACGCGGGGTTGCGGGTGTTTCTCAAGGTCTTTGTGCGTAGCTTGTTAGACTGATGCAGGTTAGATCAGGACAGAAACACTGAATCATTTCATGGCACGTTGCCGCTGCACAAGATCACACACATCTTTGGTTTGTGGTGTGTTATGACAGCGAGTATCTACATGGATCTGCTTCCCATCATAAGGTGGCTTATGCAGCTCAGACCTGCCCCATTATCCACAAATGATATACTGCAGATATACTGTTACTGCGATGTCTCCATGTATTTCTAGACATTATCCTTGAGTCAATTTTATGCAACGTGTTCATTTAAACCACAAGGTGTCAGGCTTGAGCTGGCAGAAAGGCCTCTCAGCCTCGAACAGGGTCTAAAATCACCACCCTTCCTGTTTTGCTTAGCAGGATATTAGGGTCATAAATCTTTTAAGAGAAGTAAAAGCTTAATGTAGGAAAGGTGAGTCTTTTACCTTACTAGCCCCCGGCAGCAGATGAAGCTTGACATAAGGATCTGCCAACCCGTTGGAGTCCATGGGCTTCAGTCCCTGAGGAGGGAGAGATCACAGTGTCAGTCACATCGTCGAGAATGGCAGCGAGCAATTAAGCTAAAGAGCCGCTCAGGAGCTTTTTAACATAAACCACTTGGTTGTAATGATTCCTTTGTGCGACAGAACGAGGAGGAGAGTGGTACCTTTCCTTTGAGGATGCTGCAGTGGAGGCTGTTGCTCTCCTGTTCGTAGTGCAGGCTGAACTCCAGAGAGCCCAGAGTAGCTGAAAGAAACACCCAGAGCAATCGTCACATTAGACTGCAGAGACACAGACAAATATGCTCTGGAATAATTAAAACAAAGAGAGGGACAAAGGGGATATAATAGAGAGAAGCTATTCTAATTAAACACTCAACATGTGAATAGGAGTAAGAATTAGGCACCAGCCCCAGAATGGACCAGAGGGAATGATAATGAATTCAACAAATAATCATTTACTTTGACTCGTGTAAAGCATCCATATGACACATTCACAGGTTTTTATTTACCTAAAGTTAACCTAATGTGAGCTGGAGAGTCTCCCCCGGGCCCATGATGTAAAATAAATCAAATAACAAGTCTCAAAGGAAGACGTTCAGAAACTAAGGTTCTGGGTAAGAAAAAATAATTAGTGAATTGCTGCCCACACAGATTTTCTTTGGAGGAGTTTCATTGCCTCGCATTTCTGTAGGGGACGAAATAATCAAAGGTCATTTTTTTATTTTTTATGTAACTGTAACTTTTCTGGGCTGAGATTCACCACAAAACTGAGGAAGTTATAGCCGCCTGAGCCACTGAGACCAATCAGTTCTCATCATCACAATAGCCAAATAAGACCACTGCTATTTCTGCCATTTTCACTTCCAACACAAGGGACTGGATCCAGCACCAGGGGGAATCTAAATCCTGCTAGCCCTGTTGTATCTCAAATTATTTGCACAGCTCCAAATTCCCAGATCTCAATAAAATAAATTAACACCCAATCCCCCCGAGAGGGAATAAAGGGCGTTTGACGCTGCAGGCGCAGAACATGAAAATGGCTTGGCACCATTCTCATCATGAAAATGGGATATGGGATATATTTAAAAAATAAATAAAACTGCACAATTACACAAACGACATTCAGAAGGTATTGAGACCCTGTCACTACATCATTTTTTACTGCCTTAAGACAATGAAATGATTATTAGAAAAATTATGATTTCAACTCAATACTTCGAATAAATTTGAATAAGAGAATCTCAAAGTTTAGTAAAAAGATAAACAGAAATATAATATTGACATAAGTATTCCGCCTCTTTGCAACCCTGATGGCCCCTCTGGCTGAGCTCCAGTGATGCTGTGTGGGGATGGGAGAAGCTTCCGGAAGAACAACCATCACTGCAGCGCCGGGCTCCACCGAGCTGGGCTTGGCCAGACGGAAGCTCATCGACAGTGAAAGACACATGGGAGACTCCGACTTTGAGAAACCGACTCTCAAAGTCTGTTGTGTTCCCCGACTGTGTCAGGAGGGGGGACAATCTAATTTAATTTTGACCCAGGCAGAAAAAGAGATGTTACCAGATTACAATGGGCAAATTCAGTTTTAAGTTTTATTTAACAAATATCGCAAACAATTTATTCATTACACCAAACAACCAAATCAATCTTGATTAATTAAGGAACTGTAACAACACAAAAACTTAATCATGAACCTCACGAAGAACATAAACACAAATGGACAAATAACAACTAATGATCACCGCGAGAGAGCAACTTAATCCAACACTGCAATTAAGGGAAAATTCACCCTCATTCTCAAAGGAGGAATATACCAAAAAAACAAAGCCTCACTCACAGCTCTGAGCCGGCAAATGGGCACTGGCCCTGTCTCTCCTGGTCTTAGTAGGTTTGCCAAATTGGTTCGTGGGTCCCGGTGTGCTCTAGCTCTCTCACCATTGGGAGGAGGGGGGAGGGCGTGACCTGGCTAGGCACAGGGGAGACGGTAAAAAAAAATGCACAAACAACACCCACCGCCTTGACTGGGGCGGTTCGAAATGGTTGTCCTTCTGGAAGTTTCTGCAGCTCCACACAGGATCTCATGGTTCAGTTTTCGCTCTGCTTTGTCAGCTGGGACACCTTAAATATGCCCGTGTGTGTTTTACTAATCCTGTCCAACAGAAGGTGATTTGTAAATTTTTACCCCCTGCACGCAACCAACTAATGCAACCACCTGTTCAGTACTGTATATTAAAGTACAGTGTCAATATGCATATGAATTTCCCTTACCTACACACACAGGGTCTCTACGTGCACATGCAGCACTTATGGGGTGGGGGGCTGGCTGAAAGGGGGTGGCAGCATTGGCAGGTTATTAAGGGGCATGGTCTTTGGGTCGATTCGCCTTTAAGGGAATAGCAGCTCCCACCATCCTCCTGCAAATTGCCCACTGACGTCCTATCAATGTGCTGTAACGTCTCACAGATGATGACATGAACTAGGAGCGTCACAGCAAAGTGTCCGAAAACATCATATATCAGTTTTTCCATAAAAATAAATGAGTAAAAATGTCTAAATCCTTATTTATGCTTTGCCATTATAGGGTATTGATTGAAGAATGATAGAATTGTCCCCTCCTTGACGTTCTGTAGCTCATGTATCACTATTGATTTAATGATTCTCATTCTGATACTCACTTCCTCTGCATTAGATCCTCGGATATCGATTTTCATGCTTCGACACCATATGAATCTTAACCTTTTTTTATTTTCTACCCGGTCAATAGATGCTAACGGAACAATACTTGCTGCTTGCTCCGACTATCTGGATATTTAAAGCTATGAATTATTACCAGCAGACAAAAAGGGAAGATCAAGAATCAACGCAGAAATAATCACAATCTCTGAAGGGAACATAAATGCTGCCAAATTAATGACACCAATGCCCAACAATGTATTCTGCATGACTATTTAATGTTTTGCTTCATTAAAAAGGAAAGAAAGGTGATATTTACCTGGAATGGGTGAGAAGAAATCATTAATGTCAAACCGAATATGAGGAGAAATCAAAGCAGCCACATTCGTCTTTGAGACGAGAGCAGTTGGTTAACTCACTGGCTTCATCAGAGTCGTAGTCGTTGGCCTCTTCCTCCTCCTCGGCTGGCGGAGCTTGCTGTCGGACAGGAGCCGAACCATATGTGGCCGGCTGCCTCCTCTCCTCTCTGACTGCAGGGGGCGCTCTTTGCTCTGGAGGAGCTGTAGCGGAGGTGAACCCACCACCGTCTCCTGCCACTTGACCTACGGCCACATTAAAGCAATCAAGTCAGCGGCTTCTTCCTCCTGAGGCTACATTTGAAGAACGATTAAGTCACAGCTGAGAGACTAGACTAGACGATGCCATTTGAAGGCTCCTCCAAACGCGGCCGACAAATGGGTCCTTCTATCCCCAAGAGTTGAAGGCTCCAACAAGTGGCTCCTTCCCGGCCCAATGCCCTCAACCGAACAGCTAACGGTACGAAACGAGGGGCGTTTAAATGATCTCGTCCTTTCCAACTTCAGCTCTGTTGTCTGGCAACAGCAACAAGGGCGCTATAGGCTGGTGATGCTGATCACGGAAAACCTCTGTGGCCTAGGCTGTTAGGTTTTGGCTAGGCCTTCGCAGTATATGCAGCCAACTTAGATTGCCTATGTAGTGGTTTGGGTAGACCGCGTCCTCTGAAGGATGCAGCCACTGAACTGAGACACAGCTTCAGTCAAGTGAGACGGCACGAAATGACACCATCAGGGATTCAATGTTGGATTAACGATTGTGACTTTCATAGGAAAGGGGGGAACTGTCCCGGCTGTCACTCACCCTGCTGAGCCATGGCAAGCGATGACGCCGGCTGAGGCCTAGAGCTCTGCACAGGAACCATCTTCTTCATCACCACAGGGCCACCCTGCCCCGTCTCCTGAGGGCCAGCCCCGCCTGTGGCCATGGGTACAGCTGATGGTTTCGGGGCCACTGGTGGGTAACCAGCACGGCCCTGTTGCTCTGGGCCTAAAAACAAGCAGGAATAGCATAATACAGTAAACACACAGACACAGGATACATGAGGGAGCCGCACGTAATCACACCTCTCCGGGCTCCGACTGCAGTGGAATCTGTAATAGTCTCTCTGCATACTTTTGATGTTGTAGCTTTTTCAATCGCAAAGGCATTGACCTACATACGTTACAACCCGCTGTGGCAGCCGACTACTGTACATGCAGCAGCTGTATAGAGTCTGCTCAAGCTACACCCTCTACTTGGACCCATCATGCCAGCACCACCTGGAGGCTCATCCCATGACACAGCATGCACCTTCCGACAGCTTAATTGAGTTCTTCATCCACCCTCCTCTGCAACAGTAGGTGGTGCTGCCATTTCTGGGAAGCAAATAAAACCCATCCTTGTATTGATGTTGTAGTGTAATTTATATAATATTATGTCCTGCCCTCAGGGCATTGGATCTTAGACCCTGCCAGACCTGGTATTAACATCTGTCCTGAGGGATCTGATCACAAGTGGTCAGTGCTAAGTACGTATGTTCACACCTGACATTTAAATGCTTCCTGAATGTGTCTCCTGTGATCATTTGGGATCTGATTTCACTTCCCTGCTAAACAGTGTGTGGTGCAGTTATTCTGCGAAGAAAGTATCTATTATTTTGAGGTCAAAATATGGACACAGAGAAGCATAAAAATAAGTTTGATTCATTGTGAAACTGAAGCAGGTCATAGGACATCAGCTGAGTAGGGGGTCCTTATGTGGTGCAGGATGCACTTGCGTTCACACAGTGAATAGAATGTGGCCACATGTGTCCAACCACCTCGGAATGTGGTCTGGGTGATCAGCCCTCAGGACACACAGAGGACACATTTAGGAGCTTTCAGACCTGAACTTGTGATCGCATCACTCAGGACAGATGTTAATACCAAGTCTGAACAGGGTCAGAGTCTACCTTGTTTCCATAATAAGTTCTTATATGGTTTTATCCTATTAAATTACAAAATATTTGGGTATTTGTTAAAAAATTTCCCAAATCTCACAGGCAGGAGCCTGACTCTGAAAAGATATAATGTAAACCTACAGTTTGTGAAAACAATTTCACCATCAAGAAACCTGCTGGTCACCTCATGTAAAGATTTAGATTAAAAAAGAAGACTGAAAAAGATAAGCTCTGTCTACCTGCAGGTTGTGCTTGAGTTACTGCCCCTCTGGGCTTAGGAGCCGGCGGCCCCTTGGGCTCGGCCGCCTCATGGGCTCCGGCCTCTCTTGGTTTGGATAATGGCATCGGTGATGGCAAGAAATGTTTCGGAAAACCTTTGAAGAACCAGGCCCCAGACCTCTTCCATACCTGAGAAAAAAAAACAAGAGATATGGGTTGTAAGCTGTCAAACACAGAATTGAATTATTTTATTTGTTCCCTGGAGTGAAGCGCTCACCTCTCGCTGTTCTCTGCAGATCTTGCAAAGCCAAACAGCACGTGGCCGACTGCCACACTGTGTACCACACTTGGTACACATGTTCTACATGACAGGAGAAAAAAAAGATTAACAGCTGGTTGTCATTTACAATGTTATTATAAATAAACAGCTCTTAGGACAACCTTTTGAGTCTCTCTTTTATTAACAGCAATGTGTTAGTTTATGTTTTTATGTCTGACTGACTCATTGCCCACCTTTTTGCAGTCCTCACACACCACTGAGCTGACCCCAGGTGAACCCAGCTGCTCCCCACACAGCAAACAGCGGGACAGTCCGTCCCCACACACCGTCTTCTTTATGTCGTCCAGGCGGTTGATCAAGCGCCTGCAGCAGCACAGGGGGAACTCTTACTTAAAAATGTCACCGATAATTATCCCAGGTCCAAGTGTGTGCACGTCATCGGTTTCAACGGGTGTTTTTCTTTTCTTTTTGACATTTATTTGGAGAAATTACTGTATTTGTTACAATCCCCATACCCGATTCTCTCCTGCTCCATGGTCTCCATTTTCTCAGCCCGGGCAATCACACTGTTTATAATCTCCTTCTCTTCATCCGTCAGGTCTGGATTGGAACCAGGGCCTGGCTGCGTGGTCCAGTTGCCCCTGTTGGTCAACATAGTGTCCACGTGAGATTACACTAACTCAGTGGTTTGTATACTCAAATGGAGCAAACACAGGGAATGAGAGAACGTGCATATACAGAAACAAAAAATGACACTGCTCTCTGGATAGAGATAGAGCAGAGACACAGTGTAGGAGATGAGAGAGGTGGACTTGGAGCTGATCTACTTACTTCTCTTTTTCACTGTGTCACACACGAAACATCAGAGAGATAGAATGAAACAAAGGAGGACACAGTTTAGTGTTGATGTCGCCGTTAGAAATTGACACGAACAAAGCCGCTTTGACCGTCATGCTCACCTGGAATGCATGTTCCTCTGCCTGTCGTTAGACATCCTCATGGCCGTGTCCGTCATGCTGCACAGTCACACTCTGCCAGGAAAGAAAGACGGCGAATTATTCAGCATTAATTCAAGCAAACACAGAGATATCCTCTCTCTTTGCTTCATGCATATGCAGCACTGACTTTACTGCAACCATGGACAGTGCTGAGCTCATATTGGCAAAACACCAGACACCCTGTCTTTAATTGCCACTCTGATTCAATGCTAAATAAAAGGTAGAATGACCCCACAGTCGCAATCATCTTTAGCCAAGCGACCTCTAGAATAAACAGAAATCAATTAAAGCTTCCATAATGGTGATTATGACTCTAATTTTCCCTTCAGCTCCTTTCTCCATATGAATTCACTGAAGCAGCAACTAAACGGCACATTTCCTGTTGCAGAATCAGAACCATCTCCTTTTGCCAAGCCATCAAATTTTTACCACATACATATTCAACCAGAACCAGGAAAACATCATTAAGGCATAAAGACAAAGGATTTGTAAAAAAAATACAAGCCTAGACTATGCTGACACATACTGGTTTTAAACATATATAGATAGTTGCTTAGTGTATGTGTGGCGGAAAAAAGCAGATGACAGGACGAACCCTCCTGAATGTTTGGGACCATAGTGGTGTGGGTCATTTAAATGTATGTGCACTCTCAACGTAAGGGCTTAGGAGATAAGGCTCCACAAATTGAAATTTGGCAAGGCCAATTGTTTGAGCAGCTCCGAGGGAAACTGTCTCTGGAAATGCTTCCAGTTTTGAAAGCAAGAGACAGTTCCATGTTGTAGGAGTGGTTCATGCTTATATCCAGGAAGAGGAGGTGAGCCTTTACTGGAAAAGGATAACCAAGTGTTTGTGATTGTTCATAGTATGTTGGTTGAAGCTGAGGTTTTTAGGATGAGGGTGTGTTATGAGGAGGCTGATGAGCCATTTGTTAGATCTGTGGGAAGTTTAATGTCACTCAATGTGGTGAGAATGGAGACTGGATCGTTTGTAGCTGAGAACAGTCTCTGAGAGGCTGCCTTGTCTGAGAATTTCTCCTACTTGATGTCAAGCGATAAGCCTTTGCACTCAATTGTGTGCAAACAGGCCGAGGACGCCTCCCCGCACTAACGATGACAGTGGGAAACAGCGAGCTGTCAGCTATTAGCTCTTATCCGTATGATACAGCAGCAATCTAATTTACTCTCAGGGTGACATGGAAAAGATGGTGCAAAGGATGTCAACAGAAATCACTGAAGTCTGCTGAGTGTCTGTCTGTGTGTGTGTGTGTGTGCGTGTGTGTGTGTGTGTGTGTGTGTGTGTGTGTGTCTAGGTCGCTGACTTGGAGCTTTGTATCTGCCAGACAGCACCAGGCTGAGGGAACACAACAGTGTCCCGAGGGCAAGTACCAGCAGCCGGGGACGACCGGTGGGCTCCGAGAAGAAGCAACAAGAGGAACCAAAAGCTCTTTGGAGCCTAAAATGTCAAGAGCTGTGGTGGTGTAGTAGGATGAGGAGAGTGCAGGTGCTGTGCTGGAGAAGGATACAGTCAGGAATACGTAATGATCACGCTAAAAGGAAAAATCAATAATTTTCGCTTGTCTTCAGCTTTTTCACAGCAGTAAATCCCAGCACTAAAGAACCTTGGAGAAAGTGAGGGAAGGGGGGGTTAGGGAGGGGGGGGGGTGCGCCACCGTCCCCCTCATTCGGCTGCTCGCGTTGGGCTGCGTGAACATCAGGCTACATACCTCTCGAGCTGTAATCGGGTGCTGCACCGCCTGCGGGACTCGCAGAATAACAATACATTTTCCTTGCTATCAATAGACACTGGGTGTGGGCCCTCTCCCTCTGATGCTGCTGCTGCATTCAGCCAACAGTGAAAACACAGTCTTCAGGGAGCAGACGCTGCTCTGACTTCACAGAGTGTATTGTAGACACGGGGGGCTCTTGAGCTTGGCCCTTTTTTTCACTTCACCAAAATTAATTATCCCACTGTTGTGTAACACGATTGTCCTGGATGAGGAGAGACAAACAGATTGGAGAGAGGGGGGGGGGGGGGGGGGGGGGGCTCTCCACAATGGGGACTGATGTTACTGCATCACATCAAAGTGCACTCTTTGCTCAGGTTGACAATCCAATTAACATTCAGGAGGAAAAGAGTGTGGAGGATCCTATCCACACTTTTTCCCATAAAGAGCAGTCAGCAGAGGCTTTGATGCGCGGCGTGGTTTCATTATTGGCTCAGCCGGGCAGGGTTTTACATCGCAAAGTGTACTCATTCAAAAATGTGCCGCAGGCCAATTATAACAGACCATCTCTCCCAAAATGCCCTATTGATCTTTGTATTTCTGCAGTCGTGACACCGCTGTGACCCTCGGTCTGTCATCCTCCGTGCTGTTCTGTTATAAATGTGGCTAATCTGCGTCATTCTCTCCGTGTTTTTCCTCCCGTAGATGATGATTCAGTCAGGTGGTGGGCTCTGCTCTCTCTCTCTCTCTCTCTCTCTCTCTCTCTCGTTCTCTCTTTTTTCCTTTTCAAAATGTCATGACAAAGTGACGCGTCCCTGGGCAAAGTGGTGCCCAGGAGCATGACTACGAACAGATCATGTGTGAGATGACAACAGCAGAGACCAGAGGGGCAGCAAAGACTTGAGATAAGTCATCTTGCCCGATCATTGTAAGTCATCGACCCGGTGGGAGAATTTCACACGGAGGTGGTGAGGATCAATTTAGAAACCTAGCTGCGTCTCCACCTCGGGGCCCGAGAGGACGGACCTGCATCTGCGCATCTTCAGGGACGAATGCATACACAACTCCGAGAGCACACCCCTCACATTTCCTTTTCCATTATTAGTAACACAGTCATGTACTCTCCTTGGATACTTGAGAGTGAGTGTTTAGTATGAGTAACTAGCATCATGTCTCTTCAGACACCTGCACTAATTAGTGTTATTACATGACTTTCAACAGCAGATTTATGAGTCATTACTACAGATTTTATGGGGGGTGGGGGGGATGTAGACTGGAATAAGAATACCTTATGGCCTGTCTTTTTATTTCAAGATTTTGGTGCTCACTTGTGGTAACTGAAAGAGGAGAAAGCAGGTGACAGCGGGACATTGATGGATTGATCCACCATGGATCATTATGGACACTGCGCTGAGAGCAGAAGACCGGAATTGAGCCATCTCCCTTTTCACTGAGATCAGCAAAAAAAAAAATAAAAAATGTGTAAAAGGTTTTACTCCAATGTTTTCATGTCATTATCAATCAATTTGTCCTATATAACAACAAGTTGACCACCAATATCTGATTAAAATATGAGAACATTTTAGCTGTTTCAGGGTCAGTAAATGTTGCTCATATTCCTTTTTTACTGTCTTTATATAATCATGCACTGAATACATTTGGGCTGAAGGATGTGGGACTATTTTGGACTATTTTTGATTACTTTTACATTTATAAGTAATGGAAAATCGTCTCTATTCAAAAAGCTAATTTTTTTCATCTATCAAACATTATATGTCCTGCTTTACTTAAATTCCAGGGCGACAATTCCCTCGCCATCCTGCAACAGGGACACCTCTACAAAATGGGTTAATGAGAATCGGAGATCAATGATTGCATGGCCCCTCACTTTAATTTATCGTTCACCAGGCCCCCATTTGTATCTTAATGCCTCTGGCTAAAACATACATAGCTGTAATGGAGGTCACCCTAAAGCGCTGCTGTAGCCCGGCCATCGCAGAGTCCCTGTGGACTCAGATCAGCACTTTCTTCCGAACCATTTTCCAAGGTGCGATGCTAAGTAGATTCCACGGTTGATATTCATATCAGTGCAGCATAGCCGCCCTAGCAGTGATTTAATAATCCTGGTGAAATCAAACACATTGCTGTGACCATAAATGTTTCATCAGCTCCAACACCCTGCGCCGTTTCCTATTAAAGACTCAATATTCTTGCAACTCATACAAATTTTTTCGCGATGCTGCAAGAAACCAGCTCAGCTATAAGATTGTTAGTCATTACCAGGGTTATATTGTGGGACTTTTTATTTGTATCTTATCATGGTGTGAAGCTATGAACAACATGGTTACCCCAAGCACAACAGAAATTGTAAAAACATTATTGTAGAGAATGAGTATGTGGTATGAGGTTAATGTAATGTACTGTGTCCTCTACACCATACTGAATAACGGGAAATCTAAAACTGGTGTTTAACTGATATACAGTCTATATTTCTTCAGCTTGAATGTAGAAAAATATCTTCATCTGAATAGCTGGCTTGAAGAAGAGAATTATGTTTCATTGTAATGTTTCTCCCTCTACCATCTGGCCTGGCAGTCACTCACTTTGTTTTATGTATTATGAAACACAGCCTGACATCCAGGAGAGTCTTGGCTCGTCCACAGTCTCAACTTAAGTCCTGTGGTGATCTGGAACATCACGTCTGAGCAGGGAAGACTGGAAAAAGTCAATATTTATTCTTTTATAGCTCCTCTACATTCACATCTATCTATCTAAGATGGATCCAATCAGATGTAACCTTTTCCAATAAAAACGTATTTTTGGACAGAGGAAAATTGCAATTATAGCAATTAGCTGTCAGCCCTAGCCTGGATGTCCGACGAACTTAGCCCCGCCCACAACATTTGAGGTCGGGAAGTTCGGTCTGGAGTCGCACCGTTGGGGAGAAATTATGCCCGGTTCGAAATCATCCGGACCAATCAGATTGTCAGGGCGGGCTTTATACGATGATGGACAGATGATCAACGGTAACGTAATCAACCATGTCATCAAAGTGCCCTTGGGTTGAATTCGTTTTCAACAAACATGCCTGCCGCTGGAGAGCTGAGATGTGTAGATGCTGCCATTGAGTCTGTTTTAGAAGATATCGACAGCGCATTCATTTTGAAAGAGGAACACAGAACGTGGAGGCGACGCCAAACCACCGCGCTAATCCCTATCGCCCCGGCGCTTGGCTGTTCACACCGGACACTGAAGCGACGCTGAACCGCCGGGCAACGCTAATAATATCACCCGTTGATCCAGTAGATTAAAAGCATATACTTACTTGTTGCTCCAACATTAAGCAACAGCGTCCCAACATTTGTCTTTTTTGGTTTATACAACATGTTCCGAGGATCATACAACTCACTGTACTTCTCCACTTCAATTATTAATTTAATGTCATCCATGTTGAAGAACTTCTCCGCTGTTTGCTCCGTTAAATGTCGGGTGTCGAGGGTAAATTACGTATTCTCCAACAGAAGGGGACTTCAAAGTATGGGATGCATATTTGATCATTTATATCATATAAAATATGTCATCAATATAGTTTAAAATCGTTTTTCAGTGTGTTTCCTGGTGCGATACACTCGAGTCAAGTGGAAAAAATAGACTCGACGCCGAAACGATCTCTGCACGGCGCGAGGCAGCCTTGGCGCAGGGCGTATTTCAGCCTCCGGTGTGACCCGCACAAAGTTTTAACTTGGGAGTGGATGGGAGCCAGCTGTTATTTAAGGCTTGGCACTGAAGGGTCAGTTCGGCATCACTTCAGCGACCGGTGTGAACCCGGCGTTAGTAAATAACTCACAATGCGTTGCTTAACATACGTCACATACTACGTTGCTCTGATTGGTTGTAGGTCTATCCAATTGAGCGAAGAGGAATTTTATTTCCTGGTCAGTTGAAACACGCCCCATAATCACAGCCCAATGGAGCGGTCTCAGACTCACATTCTGACTAGAATTGTGAGTCTGACAACGTCAGGCTATGTCAGCCCACAAGTTCAGTTAAAATATGCTACTACCTCAACCAAAAGCAGTGCCTTGATCATTAGAATCACAAGACGTGTATGATTGAAAAAGAAATCAAAATAAAAGAAATTGAACCCTCTCAGGAACATTAAGGGTGTAAAATAAAGCCCATCAATGGTATTTTTATGTTGTTGTCAAATTATGATTCATCTTTAGACCTTCATTAAAATCTCCTAAGTAACATAGTGATACCTTGACTCACATGCATGCTACATTTCATCAGAAAGTACCACCTCCACATTCTGTAGTGAAACGTGGGGGCTAGTGGGTGGTAGTTCTACAGAGAAAAAGAAATCCAAGGTCTGTGCTGACAGATTTCACAGACAACACGTCGTATCTTAAAACTGGACACAGCTGACCAAGCCAGAAACGCACATGGAAAACGATAGACAGTTGGAGTACACCCAACTGAAAGGGCAACGAGAGGTGATCTGAGTTTCTGGTTGTTCCAGAAGCAAAAAAAAAAACACCCGGTGAGGATTTGTGCATGAAGACCTGGTGAAGACCTGCCATGTTTGGAGGCCTGCAGAGGGAACAAATGCTTAGTATACGAAGTAGAGTCTATATAAGTGCTACAACCACTCATACATGGAATAAAATGGCCTGAGATTATAGTCCGACTGCTCCTTTTTAGCCACACTCACTCATGGAGTGCCTCTATTGAAGGCTTGGCCTAATGTTAGTGCACCAATTTGGTCCGGACTGAAAAATCTTTGATGGAATTGTCATGGGCAGACAGTCATGGTCTCAAGTGGAATCAAGCTGCACCACATTTTATTTTTATGTCCAAATGCATCATCTCACATTGCGAGAAGAACGTGATAAAGAATGTTTGGATACACACCTACGTTCATTGAGTTCTTTTCGGACCAATACCACATCCTTCCACCAGGTTTAGTGATAATCAGTCTTGTAGTTTTTACGTCATAATGCGTACAAACAAACAAATGGAAATAGAACCCTCTTTGGCAGAGGTGATAACAGATGATGGTGAACATGGTAAATGTTGAACCTGCATGTTAGCATTATCATTGTAAGTATATTAGCATGCTAACTGAGCAGTTAGATCGAGGCATCACATGCGCAGTAGAAACATTTTCAAGATATTTCTTAGTTCATGCTCTGTATATGGTTTACGGAATAACAAGCATCATTTGAATGCATCACTTATTTCTTATACAACAGATAAAGATCACAATAGATTTATTTGACGTAAAAAAAACAAAAAAACAACAGCTGAGTGGGGGGGACAGGGCAGCTCGGACCAGAAAACACCGGGGAGCCACCATCTCATAGTGGAATGGCTACAACTCCATCCCTCCCCCACAGAGGACTGCCAGATGCCAAAACGCTGAGGGGCCGGGACCTGGGCAAGAGTGTAAAAGCACTGCACCAAGAAGCCCTCCACTGCAGGAGGAAAACATCACTCAGCATTTAATTATTTACAGCTCCCACCCACATTGCCGTTCACTGTTTAAGGGTATTAGAACAAACTGTATGCACTCGCGCCTCCTATCAGCAGCATGTACAGAACAGAGGGTCGGGACGGGAAAAGACAACAAGGCCAGAAAGATTAAGAAACCGACTGATGTCTATTTTGGGAAACGGTCGGATGTTTGTTGGTGTTTTAGGTCTGTGGCGGTCGACAAATGATCCATGTTGTCTCTCAGACAATGGTGTCGACAGGGACCATCTGTGGAACCATCTGTGAGGGCTCCTCACCTCTCCAATGTGAGAATGTTGTACCATTTCAAACACACACCCCTCCGTTGTCTGGGCAGGCACGGCTCCAGGTCTCCGCATTGTTGGAGAACAAACAGGAAAGACCATCCAGCGACCGACGAGCCGCCGTGCTGTCATCCTGTTATCACTGCTGGGGCTCTTCAGCGGCCCTGAGGGGGTCGGGTGTAGTGTTTTTTTTTCATTCTTAAATCAACACACACTGAATGAGCAGTTGACCCTCTGCACTTGTCATTTTCTCAGCAGAGAATGGCCCGCTGACCCGCAATTTCTCATAGATTTCAATGTAAGACTTTGATATAAAACGACAGAATTAAAAAGCTATCGGACGTGGCGCACTCAATTAGCTGCACTCCAGCAAGGGCCTGCAGTGAGTCTCAGATTTGCTGGGCTGATGGTGATTCATCCTTCTATGCCCCAGAGGTAAGCGGTGGGACTTTGAGAACTGGCTGCTGATGCATTGAACAAGTCATGCTCCTTCAATTTCCTCCAATCTTATCTCGGGGGAAACAAAAACTATACCAGACAGTGCCATTAAATCAGCGCAGGGAAGGTCTGTTATAAAGACACTCTGCGTCTTATTCCCTTAGCAACCTGCAGCTGGTGGCCTGTAGAGATAAAGAACATGCTTCCACACATATAAAGGAGCAAGTCTGATCTCATCATCAGTGCATCATTGTGATTGGCCATTAGTCTTGTCTCTTTGTTGCTGTTGAGGATCTGGCACAGTTCAGCAGCGGGATATCTGACTCTCCCACTTGGCCCGGCAGCAAACTAGCAGGTACAATACCCCCGGGGGTTTTTAGCGGATGTCAGTTGGCAAATGAGAGTGTGTTCCCCGTCTGGAAACACTGCAGCATAACTTTGGAGAGAAAAAAAAGAACTGTCTACGGGACATGAAATGCAAAGTTTGTTTATTCAGACGTCACTGTGAGAGTTTGGGACAAGAGCTTTAATACAGCTGCAACATGTGCACAGAAGTAATTATAATCAGCTAAATATAGCATAGCCGGAAATCTACATTTTTCTAAATCAGCGTGGGACCAAGAGAACGATATTTAAACAGAGGAGCCAGTCATTGTTTACTATCCATTCACAATGCCTGTTTCAGTAATGTGCACTTTTAAGTCATTCCTTATTTACTGTTAGCTCTATAGCTTTGAGCAAAGCCACATAGTAATGAATATATCTTGACTATTACTCCTTCAAGCACATAGTGTTCTTCAAAAAAGCTTAGAAAATATAATTAAAACATTACAATTTTTTTTTTTACATTTTCATTGGCACCTCGGTGGCCATCGGGTTTCAGCTGGGGCCAGTGCCCCCGTGGCCCCGCCCTCCCGGATCCGCCCTTGAAATATAGGTTTCAGAGACAATGAATCGCGGTGGAGAGGTAAGACATGTTGCTTTGTGGTTTACGGATTCGATCACAGCCTGACTCTGTTTTGTAATTTGATTCAATTTTTAAGCTCTCGGGTAACTTTGTGTAAAGGCCACATTAATTACATCTGTCTTTTCCGATATGCCACAGCGTTTCCTCAGATCTAATCACCAGTTTCAGACAGGCCCTGTAAATCGATTCTCAGCCATCGCGCTGATGAGAACTTAAAGATGAAGCCACTCCCTATCGATGACTGGTCACAACAAATGGCGGAATAATGTCGCTGCTGCAACAAATCAAAATGAACACTCTCACAACCAGGGAACAGAACGCCACAGCCTATGTGAGTAAAACATACGATTCGGGTTCTACGCTCCATGTATGGATCGTGACGAGCGCCGAAGAACATGGAGTCATGCACCTTCACCAACTGTGGCCATGGAAACAGCAAGATCAGAAGATGAGAATCAGAATGATTAAACGCAGTGTGTGCATGTGTGTGTCCACCCGTGTGTGTTTGTAGTAGATTGTACCTGTGCCAAATTTCGGGCCATCGGATCACCAAGAAACCTGGGCCGCATGGTCATGATGGAACAGACAGTACAGTTATGGCGGAGGACAAGCTGAAGACGTGGTATTATGGGTACAGATGCCACGTAATCTTCATCTTTAAATAATGCAGTTAGCATACCGAGCACTTACTCCATCCCTCCATCTTTTTTTCACCTTTTCCCTGAACACCCACATTCTCTGGTGCTCTCCATGTCTCTCGTTTTACGTAATGTGACCCAACAAACAATTTCCCTCTTTTCTGTCCTGCCTGATTCCATTCTTCCTCTGCACAGAGAACGACGTGTGGCTGGTGATCAGGCAGAGACATATACAGAGAGAGAGA
Organism: Platichthys flesus; assembly: GCF_949316205.1. Taxonomy (NCBI): domain Eukaryota; kingdom Metazoa; phylum Chordata; class Actinopteri; order Pleuronectiformes; family Pleuronectidae; genus Platichthys; species Platichthys flesus. The sequence continues at coordinate 18,051,546 of NC_084947.1, forward strand.
GAGAGAGGAACCAGCAGAACATGGGTGTCGTCCAATCACTACAGTAGCTGCTCATGTGAGAGGAGGCAGCTGCAGATATCTCAGTACGTTCATTCAGTCTTTTCTACCCTCCCCCATTTAATCCCCATGCTTCAGGTCTGTGCAGGAGGAGTTGGAGATGGTGGAACTGGGAGGCGGGTTCCCAGCTTCTTCTGTTCTGGCCTACTTCTGATAGGCGGGCAATGCACTGGACAGCTCCCCAATAAGTCTGTTTACAACACACACACACACACACACACACACAGTGCTCTGACTATTTAGGTGTAATTATAACCCACTGGTACAGGAAGCGCCTGGCTCACCTGTCCTGTGAGCACAGCTGGAGTCAGGAGCTGATCCTGAACCACATCAACGTCAGGGGCATCACTGAGGTTTTTCCTTCCTATAGTCTGCAGGCACATCAAGCCCCAGTGTGCACTCTAAAAATCCTGCAGCAACGCCCAGGGGCTGCAACCACACAATCTCCCACATGACTTACCGGGTCTGCTTTTTCTTATATCAGATCTTCACTTGTTATGCAGTACAGTGCACCTCTCTTTTGTTTCACTCATCTTCAAGGGGGGGGGGATGATAATCAGCGACATCGAGAGTAACATTTATCATTCATGAATAAACTGAGTGCACGAGGCATAACACACAAGCATGTTGTTGTAAACCAATGCAACAATTCAAAATGAGAGGCAACCTCTCTGCATGAATGGCAGGGAGATTCTGCTGCAGAGGGATGTGTTCATTAAAACATGTTTTCCCATAAAACAAAGGAATCAGTCAAATGGTCATTTGCATAACTATTACCTCTCAAAGATTAATTAACAGCATCTCAATGCAATCTGGGTGCTGCTGCACACATTCACACATCTTCCCTTTTCATTCAAGGGACTCAGAGAGATAATAAAAATGAAATTAATAAATAGAGGCAATGGAATATGGTCCCTCGTAACGGATCAATTCCACTTCCTCTCTCTCTCTCTTGTGAATGAAATGCTGCATTCACTCAACTTGTAAATGAGAAATTGTAATGCACAGAGCCACTGGCCAAACGGGCTAAGCTCTCAGTGATTCCATGTTGAGGATGTGATGTTTGAAAATCCTTCGAAGGAGATCGTAAAGCCTACCTGAGAATCCAGCCTTGTGTCTCTCTTCCTCTCTCCTCTCTCCTCCTCCTCTCTCTGGGAGCTGTCAGGGAATGATGCGGACTAAATATCTGTGCAACGCCTGGATCCGACCACAGAGTCACTCATTGCGCATGGTGCCTGTCACCAAAACCCCTCTCCTCTCTGTGCCTGGGCTGGAGGGGCGTTCCGTGGCCGGGGGCGCAGCGGATCTCCCGGTGCGGTGCGTGGGAGCGGGTCCTCGATGATCCTGCGTGGAGGCGGCTGGAAAGCCCTTGGTACCCTGGGAAGGAAACCCCTGGATGTGAGGCGATAACAGGGATAAGTGGACAGTCATCACCTGATCCACTTGTCTGGAGAAAAGCGCAGTGGCTGGATCATGATCCTGTTGAGAAATCACCGTCAGCTTTATGGGATTATTGACTGTGGAGATTTAGAGCTGTGCTTTAAACACGTGCCTTACAATAAGACATGGCTGCTCAAAATTGTGTTGATATTAAACATGCCTGCAAAGGTTTATTAAAGCATTGGGTTACTATTTAGTTTTCTATGTAAATAGTCAAATTACTTTGTTTTTGGGGACGTTTTAATTTATTTTTTTTTTTTTGCAGACATTCTCTATTATTAGACGGGAACCGAAATACTGGGATGTTTCTTGGTGATGAATTGTGTTGTCATTTAAATGTTGTTTTACATCATCGATTTCATCTCCAAGAAACCACCGCTGATCATCAACAGCTTTCCCACTTTCTTACTGTGGAGACACCGTGCCACCTAGCGGCTACACTATTAATCGCACCAATAAATAATGAAATGCTACGGAGATCAGACGTGCCAATTATTTATGAATGTAGGGTTTATCAGTATGTGACGTGGATGCAAACATACAGTCTGACAGGGGAAATAATCTTGATTTACTGTATTTTAAGCTTCTTTAGTGGTCTGCTTTACATTTGCCGCACCCACCCACAGAAAAATACTGCAGCTGCGGGGAGAGTTATCACCTCGTACTTCCGTGTTCGTCACTGAAAATGGTGAAAATATCCTGGCAATGCTTCACATCTGCAAATAAAATGTTAAATAAATGTAATATTATCAATGGCTACAGTAATTTATGACTCATACATCCCATACACTAGTTTTTAAGATGTAATCAATAACCTACTGACATTGCGTATTATTATCGCGGCGCAGCAAGTCAGAGGTGGAAATGAATCCTGCAAAAAGAAAAAGTGAAATACAATCATCCTGCTGTTACCATTATATAATATAGTTTTCAGGTCGTTGTAAGATGGTGCAGACTACGGGACATGATGTTTAAAGTTATTTCAAAGAGTGACTGGACATTTACGAGTCTCACGAGCTGTGCCGTGGTGTGAACCCTCTCAATGCTGTATCATCTTTGGTCATGTGACAGCCTTGTTGCACAGTGGTCACATGACTCGCTGTGTTGCTAATAAGGAAAAAATGGCGGCCCACCTATCTTACGGTAGAGTCAATTTAAACATTTTGAGAGAAGCAGCACGAAAAGAGCTTCGAGAGTTTCTGGATAAATGCGCAGGAAGCAAGGTAATGAACAAACACGCTAACATGCAGAACATGGAGGAAACTGTGACAGCTACAGCCTCCACAGCCTCAAAGCTAACACTTGCCATGTCATAATGTCGCAGGTTATATTAGGAGATGATGGGGTTTGTTTGTAAATATAGTTTAACCACAAAATCTAATCCTGACATAATGCCAGGGTATTGGATTTAGTGTTGTTGCTAATCAATTTAGCATGGTAGCTATTAGCTAAACCCTGCATGCAGATGTTTCTAAACGCTTTCCTGGTGCTTTTCAGGCCATTGTCTGGGATGAATATCTGACTGGACCTTTTGGACTCATAGCTCAGTACTCTCTCCTGAAGGTAAGTGCTTTCTGCTGCTCAGGTTCCATGTTTTAACCCAGTAGACACGATCCAGGTAAAGTGTCAGTAATACACTATGTGTCTTATTGTGTTAACTGAAGCTCCCTCATGTCTGTCACTGGGTAATTGTCAGGAACATGAAGTGGAAAAGATGTTCACCCTCAAGAGCGGCAGGCTCCCCCCTGCTGATGTCAAAAACATCATCTTCTTTGTCCGTCCCCGACTGGAGCTTATGGACATCATCGCTGAGAACGTATTCAGGTTTGTTTATGACCCTGTTCAGACCTGGTATTAACATCTGTCCTGAGTCATCCAATCACAAGAGGGTAGCAGAAACCTGATCACTCAAACCTCGTTGGGAGGAGGTCTTGGACGCATGGGCCATATTCTTTTGGCTTTGTGAATGCACGTTTGTGCCATATTAATATCTACACTGATCACAGTATGACAGATGCTTTTGGTAAACATCTTTCTCTCTGCCCACAACACACACACAGACAAAACAGACATTGGATACTTCACTAAAACTCAAACAAGGTCAAACATAATAATTCAGTCTTTGCAAATAGAGTTGCCAGTTGCTATTATTACCATATGAGATCCGATCAAACGTGGTCACGGGTAACACAATCAGGACGCATTTTAATGCCAGGTGGGGGCAGACTTGTGATGGGATCTCTCAGGACGGATGTCTCTCTGTAAAGCTGTTCACCGTGTTTCACACTTCTGTCCTGTACTCTGCGCCTACAGCGAGGACAAGATGCATTCGTCACGGGACTTCCACATTTTATTCGTGCCTCGGAGGAGTATGCTGTGTGAGCAGCGGCTGAAGGAGCAGGGAGTGCTGGGCTCCTTCATCAACATCGATGAGTATATACTGGACTTGATTCCGTATGATGGTGACCTGCTCTCCATGGAGTATGAAAGTGCTTTCAGGGTGTGTTCACCCTCCGCATACCAGACACACACCAACCACCCTACTGCTCTATGAAGTATTTACAGGATGAGTTCTTATTAAATAAAGATTATATTTAAAGTCACTAGGTATTCAACCATAATAACACATGGACAAATTTAATGTTGTCAGACCGCTAGAGGGAAATATATAATATACACATATTATGCACATGCGCCAAATATGTAGCTCTAGTCACTAATGGTCACAACATAATTTGACTTCCTTTTGTCTCTTTCAGGAGTGCTACCTGGAAAATGACCAAACAAGTCTTTACCACACAGCCAAAGGCCTCATGACCTTACAGGCACTGTATGGCACCATTCCTCAGATTTATGGGAAAGGAGACTGTGCACGGGTGAGTTTGGTGTGAGATGGATTGAAATTAATATTTGCACATGGGCAGGTGCTAAGCAGAAAGATGATGAACCCTTTGAACACAAAGAAATGTCCCTGCTTGTTCTCAGCATGTTGCCAACATGATGCTGAGGATGAAGAGGGAGTTCGCAGGCAGTCAGAATCAGATCCTTCCTGTGTTCGACACCCTGCTCCTCCTGGACCGTAATGTTGATCTGCTCACGCCTGTGGCCACACAACTCACCTATGAGGGTCTCATTGACGAGATCTATGGAATCACCAATGGTCAGAATAAACCTTTTGGATTTCCTCTGAATGCTCAATTGCTTAAATTTGAACTGATGTCTTTAAATCTTCCACTTAATTGTGGATGTTGATTCAGGTTAAGGGCAAGAAAAGAGGTTGCCATGGGTAATGCTATAGTTAAACACAATAGGGGTCTTAAAATTACAAATATTATGGGCTAGAGCTTTTTGGAATTATTTGCCAATATTTTACTTATTGATCATATATTTTTAATTTAAAGGTTAACTGCTCTGTACAATTAATGATGGCTTTCTTGTTAGCAGCATGACTTTATCAGATAACAATCCTTAGACATTAGTTTGTCTTAATTTTTTTCTTTTCTTTGGGTATATTATAATCAAAGATAATAGAATTCCCTTTTTCCAAATTAGATTTTTAAGCCGCTCCTTTATTTATTTATAACCAGTTCAAATTGTTTTATTCCCTCCTGCCTTACAGGTTATGTCAAGTTGCCCCCTGAGAAGTTTGCGCAGAAGAAGCAAGGTGAGGCGAGTAAAGATTTACCCACCGAGCCCAAGAAGTTACAACTCAACTCAGCAGAGGAACTCTACGCAGAAATACGGGACAAAAACTTTAATGCTGTTGGAGCAGCACTCAGCAAGAAGGCCAAAATCATTTCTGCTGCCTTTGAGGTTGGTCTTGCTTCATCTCTTTACATCCTGGCAAATCTATCTTACTGTGTTTGGGCCTGTTCTTCCATTTTCCTCATCAAGTCAATATTCATTACTCATAACTAATTACCACCATCAGGCTATTTCTGTAACAATGGCATGCGCCAACAGGCACATTTTTAATGGGAAAAAACACAGTTTTGCGTCACAGAAATGTTAGAAATGTAGTTTCAACACTTTGCACTTCCTGGGAGCCGCCATTGATTACCTTCAGACATCCTTGCTAATTTGATATGATTGTTATCTCTGTGGCATTTTACTGCAAAGAGCCTAAAATAAATCTATAAGGTTGGAGAAGTGATGACAATCACTGAGAGATAAGCTAAAGTAATAATTGGTCCAGCAGAATGCCAAATGAGACCAAACATTTCATCATACTATCTGAAGGGGAGTGAGCATGTGCAGGGATTGAAGTTTATAGGGAAGTAGGGTTTAACTGTTTTGTCTTCAAATATTAATATTAATGAGCAACATCTTCCTAACCTTGTTTTTGTTACATTTACAGAGTGTCAGTTGTGCCCACATGTGTTGTACATGTAATTTAGTTTACTTGATGTGCTAATGATTGACCATTTGTGACAACTGATTTTATGATGTGAAAGTTTTCTTCTTATCTGCACAATCAAATGTTATTATAGCTCACTAAGTAAAGTGAAGTTTCCTTTTCTCATCTCATAGGAACGCCATAATGCCAAAACAGTGGGAGAGATAAAGCAGTTTGTCTCTCAGCTGCCTCATATGCAGGCAGCACGAAGCTCACTGGCTAACCACACCTCTATAGCAGAGCTGATCAAGGACATCACCAGTGCGTAAATAATTTTATTGCATTTTGAAAAGATTATAACGCCTTATTTCATAATTACAAAATAATATTTTGTATTTAATGTAATTTATCTTTTTCTTATGTATCCCCCAAATGTAAGGATTATGATAATACTGTGTATTGTTTCCTTTTACTATTTTGTGTATAAGCTGACAAATGTATTGAGATTGAACTAGGTCCTCTTCCCTGTTCCAGCTTCAGAGGCCTTCTTTGACAATCTAACAGTGGAGCAGGAGTTTATGACTGGAGTCGACACAGACAAGGTATTAATCTGTTTAACCTTTACTGATTTCCTGCAAAAAGCTAAAGAAGAGATATTTGATCGCTATCAAGAAATGTAATATTGCATTTGTTTTCCATCTCCTGCTCGTGTTTGAATGTAGGCAAAAATCTTATTTTTAGACCTTTTTTGATCTGTTATTCCATTCCTCAGGTGAACATATATATAGAAGACTGCATTGCTCAAAAGGATCCACTGATCAAGATCCTGCGCCTGGTGTGTATGCAGTCCGTGTGCAACAATGGCCTGAAGCAGAAGGTGTTGGACTACTACAAGAGGGAGATTCTACAGGTAAGAGCAAAAACAGAATTTTATTTGTTTTTGATGGTGGCTGTCTGTTCAAACATTTTTCTTGCTTCGACAAAGAAAAATAGTGGAGCTCTTCTGTTTACTACTTTTTCGTTTTCTAGAATTACCTAGTTGCCTTAAATGAATGAGCAGAATAAATCGGTAGGTGACTGATATGTTCAATAATGCTTTTTCCCTTTCTTTTGTAAAGACCTATGGTTACGAACACATCCTGACACTGAACAATCTAGAGAAGGGGGGTCTTCTGAAGCCACAGACCAACTCAAGGAATAACTACCCCACTATTCGGAAAACCCTTAAACTGTGGATGGAGGATGCTAATGAACAGGTACGACATTCCGGAACCAACTTTGAAGATTAAACATGTGAGCTTTTGTGGGTTTGAAAAGGACTAACACTGTGTTTTCCCCCCACTCAGAACCCCAATGACATTTCCTATGTGTACAGCGGCTACGCTCCTTTGAGCATCCGACTGACCCAGGTACTAGCCAGGCCCGGGTGGCGTAGCATTGAAGAGGTGCTGAAGATACTTCCCGGTCCGCACTTTGAGGAGAGACAACAGCTGCCTGCTGGTCTTCATAAGAAACGTAAGGACCGTGACAAACCACTGTTTGCCCTGCCGCTCCCCGAACAGAATAAAAGTAAATAACCTCCTGCCTGCTGCTTGCCGATAAGACCCAGGCTTTGTTTCCGATAAGTCAAATGCACAACAGCAGCAGATTGATGGCACCGAAGCTGACAACACCACAGAGCCACTGTCAGTGTTTGTTTGTCTGTTTCATCTGTGTTGAAGAGGAGGCTCCATAGAAACACACTCAGTGCTTTCCTGCAGCTTTCCCTCATCTTTTCATATTGGCTGTAGTAGGTGTTACACTGATGTGAATAATGAATTTAATCATACACTCGATATGAAATGTGATAATTAGAAATGAGTTTGGGCATTGGACAGTGGACTTGTTACTACACGCCTGCCTAACAATGGATTGTTAAGGTGATAATGGAGGACTGTAATCTCGGGGGAGGGTGATTGCGCAATCAGTGTTTTCACAGCTCCGTATTGTGGCCCTGTTTTATATTCAGTTGTGATTCGTTAAAGTGAGCACTGGAAGAAACTTAATGGATTTACAATGTCATAAACAAAGGAAAACATTTAATGAAATCAGTGTGCTTTCATTTGGTTTAGATTTGGCATTTTGTTTGTGTGACATGCGTCTCCTTTTACTGTCATACAGGCCAGCAGGGGGAGAATAGGACAACGCTGGTGTTCTTCCTCGGCGGAGTGACGTACGCCGAAATAGCCGCTCTGCGTTTCCTCTCTCAAATGGAAGACAGCGGGATGGAATACATTATAGCCACCACAAAACTGTTAAATGGAACGACTTGGATCAAATCCCTCATGGATCGGCCTGAATCTCAGAGCCCCTGAGTCCCCTGCATGTACACCTGGCCACATCAAACACCCCACCCATCAGAAAACTCTCAGCTGTTGTTTTTATCTCTGTATCAGTGCACTGCAGGTGTTTCACTGATGTCTGCTGAATCAACAACCACTGGCTCTTTACAGGTGCCCCGTGAAGTTATGTTTACGTTCAGTGTTACTGGTTAAAAAACATTGTTTATAACTTTGAGGCCTGGTAAACATGCTGATTGCAATTCCTTGCTGTGCGTTGCTTCTTTTTCTACCATGTTAAATCTTTCCATGTTCAACAAATGTCTCTTGCTTTACTTTATAGGTGCTTTACTTAGCTTATTTGTTTTTTAGCCCCACCGACTGTTACTCAGTGGAATAAAGTATAATTAACAGCCGCTATGTGTATTTTGTCCTCTGCAATCTCATGCATGTCCCTGATTCAAGCAAACTGTTAACCCACTTGTAGCCAAATTGCTGCATCGCACATTTACTGGACACAAACTCCACAGGGTGCTATCATTTTTTTTTACTAATTCCTGATTTGCAGCCAGATAAAAGGCAATTCAAAGCTGGTTTAGCACTGTTTGTTGTCTCCTTGTTATCTAATATGGAGCTACTGTATATATGTATGTATGATTAAAATCTTCTCATGTACAAAATGATTAAAGTTGCACTTTGATTTGTGTTTTTCAAGGCTTTTGTTAGTAGCCGGGATAAAAATAGGTCATTTTGACTTTTGTTCGGTCGATACTATTTGTAAAGGCGGTCTGTGATGAGTGAGAGCTGAAGAGAGGCAGAGATTGGAGTGTATCCGTCAGCAGTGGTCCAGCTCTCTGAAAGAGCAATTAGCGCAGTAACAGGCCTCCTGATCAGCCGATAATGGCCCTGTGCTGTCTGGAGAGCGCAGCCCACAGCCGCCCATGATTTGACAGTGCAGGACACTGATTGAATTAGGAGGCCATTTGCTCTGGTTCCGGTCGAGGATATCTGTGCTGCATGAGGGTGTTTGATCTCTGTTTCAGTCAATACCGTCTCCGTGCCTTACACTATGAACATACGGAGGACCTGCTGACTGCACTCAGATATTTTTGGTGAACTCTGCTTGAGTAAATCAATGTTAATTTCCCTCCATTTTTTTGATGGTCTGAAATACAAATACTTTATTCTGTAAATATAGCTCAATGGCCAAAATCAGCACAGTACAGTTTCTGTATTTGTGGAGCAGGTGCACTGAAGACTCCCATTAGATCTCTCCCAGGAGATTCAAATCCTTGTGATCAGTTATTGCGTTTGGCTCCTCCTCTGTCATAAGGGCTGGAAACGCTCAAGGCAGCACACACCAACTTGGACTTCAGGGCTGGAAGCACAGGAGTCCACTTTCTAACCAGCTCCTGCCCTGCTCCAATAACATCAAGGTACACCAGGTATTTATCGTGTCTGTTATTCATGGAGGTTTAAGTTGTATTTGTCTTTTAAACCTATTCCAAGATATTTATGCTAAAATGTGATATATTTATATTAAAATAATACATTCTGACTCCTCCTGACATGGTTCATATATAAACTTCCCTTTTACTCCTGTAACCTGACAAATAGCTACTTTGTAGAAAACTTGAATTGAGCATGTTAGTGTTATTGAGCAAGTTGCAAATCCTGCAGGTTCAGCACGTTTTCTCTGAAATGGTTTGAGACATCGTAAAAGGTGGAAGCTGAAGATGTTCTACAGTTTGTAGTGTTCGATCGATACTGAACCCACTTACTGTAGTTTACAGATACATTATTAACAGTGCCTTTGGGAAAACGCAGCCTCCTCAGCTCCTTCAAGGCAAAGGACAAATCACTTTGCACATCTGACACAGATAAACACATTTAATAATACATAGCACCACAAATACTGTGTCGCAAGGGAAGCAAGAATTAAATTGTAAGAAAAGTCGCAATTTTGACTAACTTTCAAGCTTTTTTATATATATATATTTTGTTGTTGTTGTTGTAAGAGGAAGTAATATAAGTGTGTATAAACGTTCACATGGGCCACCTCGGTGGACATGCCATTGTTATCTGTTGTCTTTGTGTTTGCAGAATGGGCCGGGGTGAGAACATTGGACACCTGACTCCACCTGGTCGCAGGCAGAAGATGCAGCAGCTGCCTCTGGACGTGGATCCCTTGTTCATTCGCTTCCTCCGGACTTTCAGAGAAGTCCTCAAATTTGTTCTCTTCAGCTACACGGTGCTGTTCGGTGCCTTGCTCCTTGCCAGATGGACCACTTATTTTGTGGTGGGAAAGTAAAAAGGGGGAATTGACTGTTGAAGAATGAGCCTCTTCCCACACTAAGAGCTCATTGATGAAGTTGATCAGGCCGACCTTCTTGGGATTTGTGGCCTATGCAGTTCCTTTGAATTATTAATGTCCCCGTACTCGGCTTGAGTGCTCATGACTTTTTTTGGTTTTATTGAATCACTCTCTGCCTTCGATCTCACAGCTTTAGTGCATTTTTTCTTGTATCTACCAAACAGTAGGCCACAGACATTTAGAGCAACTTTAATGTGACACTAGTTTGCATCTGTTGTGTTCGTTGACAATGTGTGTGACTGCAATGCATTGTGCAAGTGTGCAATATAGAATCTGTGATATCTGCTGAGCTGCAACGTTAACACAGGGAAGCTATACAATATGTGTGTCTATCATCATGTAGCATACAAAAGCAGTATTGTGTTTTTAATTTCATAATTTTTTTTCTTGGGAAGCACATGTAAAGTTTGACAAAGGTACATATAAATAAGACATATCAGCAGCCATGTTATCAGTGGGTATGCTTTTTCTGCTACGGTGGTCATTTCTCTAGAGGGAATTTGTCTGCCTTTAGGGCAAAATCACGTGTACCAATCAGCAGGTGGATGTGATGGGTAACTGCTATTATTACGATAAAAGCAAGATTATTATTTCTTGGAATGTAAAAACTGATTTGTGCTCCTGCATGCTTGAGGTTTTAAACTATTCTTTCTGTGCAGAAAATGGCAAACACTTCAAACATTAAGCAAATGTGAGGTAGCTCAGTTATGTGTGCATATTCCATACAGTGACGTATATCGAACTTTTTTAATGAACATTATATTGTTTTATTGCCCAGCCCTAACCTTTAGGCAGCATCTGCATTATCACCCAGTCTTGAGGCCCTGTTCTACACAGTTTAAAAGTGTTAAGGCCTTAGTGAAATTGTTACACTGACAGGATTTACAAAGGCATTTGAATATAATAGAATAATTTATGTGAAGACTCCCACATGTGCTTCGCCTACTATGACAGGAATGAAGTATAAAAATGTCTGCAGTAAAAGAAGGCACATAGGGGCCCACCAGTATTTTGCTCTGGGGCTGTTTGTGGGTAAATCTGGGCCGGGCCGACGGAGCAGTTCATTTGTCACTAGCTCTTCACATCTACAAACTGAGGTGGACTTCATTAGACTGGTATTTAAACTGAACTGACTGATGTCTGGCAGGTGACCCCAGAAGTGCCTTTATGTACTGTTTATTTTCATTTGTTGTCAGAACAATGAGTCTGGATGCTACCTGAGGCCTAATGAACAGCAATCATCCAAATTGATTTTGTTTTTGTCAAAGAAATCAATTGATATCGAATTAATAATTAACTTAACGTTATTTGAAACATTATGATTTGAATTCATTACATATGATGTAAGTCTAAGATAAAGTGAAATTAAACTATTTAATCTAGTTCAGTTTTCTGACTCCACTTTTGCTGAATTCACAGTGCGTGCGCGGGTGAGCTCAATTATCTCCACTGCCACAACGCAGACGGGCGGGGTTCAAGCTAATCAAGGGTTTTCAACATAGACTGTATGGCTTTCACACAAAAAGTCCTTTTGGATTTCCATTGGGGTCGAAACGTGCATAAATCAAGTGACCCGCCCCCCCCCCCCATCCCATGTTGTTGACGGTTTGAGAGCCAGCCGGGTTCAAATGTCCCGGTGCTCCGCCCGCCACCGCTCCCTCACGGTGAAGGATGTTGAGCGCCGCCCGAGTTGCGCCATTTTGAAAGTGTGAACGCTGGGAGAGGCAGAGGCGAGGGAAATCTCAAAGTAGAGAGCAAAGTCTGAAAGACACCACTCGGGTTTGTACTTTACTTTCCTCGCTCGGAAACTGCTTCGGGACGTCTGTGTCGCCCGGGCACTGGGACTTGTTCGGTGAGCGGAGTCCCGAGCACCACTTCCCCGCTTCATTCCTCCGCTGCTCCTCGGTCAGAACCGCCCAACCGACCCGGGTCAGCGGCACTGCCCTGCTCCAAGTCCAGGGCCCGAGCCCGCTACAGATACCCCCTCCGTCCGCGCCATGGCAGGTAAAGCTCCAGACCTCCGACGGTGATCGTGTCCGAGTGGTCACTGTTATTCTGCTGCGTCCGTCCCGTCACGCACATATGCTGGGTTTGTCTCCTGTGTTGTGGTTAACCAGCGCAGGCTAACTGACAAGCTAGGATACTTCCAAGATGCTAGTGCGCGCGTGTGTGTGTATGTGTGTGAGTGTATGTCACTGTCAGTGTGAAAGTGAGTGTTCTCCACAGCAAACAAGTTTAAAGTATCTGCCCCAATAGGTAGTTCGTCCAACAATGATATATGATGAGTAAAAAGTTACACACCGCCTTGTTCTGTTAGCACAAGTAATTTAAGACCTTTTTATTAGCCTGGGTAGCACAGAGCTAACGCCTGTAAAGTTGTTGTGTTGAAACGTATGTTGTTGTGTTGTTGCAGGGGCCGGTGGTGGGAACAGTGATGTGCAGTGGTGCTTCTCTCAAGTCAAAGGAGCCATAGATGATGATGTCGCAGAAGGTAAGTCCATGCTGTGGTCACTGAACTGAAGACCTGCCCCAGTGAGCTGTCTATATGGCACCCTGTGTACGCCTCTGTTGAGTTAGCTTCAATGCTAAAGGGTTTGAGGTATTTATACATATGAAAAGCTTTATGACTAATGGCTATTTGTGAGCACCAGTCTGTCTGCACTGGAGGTAAGGGGTCAGTGGTGTGTGACGCTTGCTCATAGTCCAGTAGGCCTGTTATAGACTGGTCAAACTTTCTATTTCTGACATTATTGCTGCAAACTGTCAACAGCCACTACTTTTATGATCCCCTAGTTTATATTAGTCCAGTGTGTGTTATTTAATGCTTGAAAGTGCAATGCATATTAGAACTGAAAAGTCACAGGTTTTAAACTCTGCAAGCCGAGGACATTTTGCTATTAAGAAGTAAGTTCAGAGTTCTTTGGTTGACTAACCATTTTACTTGACTTCTACTTCAGATTTGCTTCATAGTGCATGAATGTCCTAGAACTAAAGGGTCTGATCAGCTAAGTCAAAAGGAGAACTACTTGGATTCTGTTGGTATTTAGCCATGCGGTTGGAAATGGACATGTTATGCAAACCAATTACAATAGAGGTGACTGGAATTGCAATGTGATCAAAGCATCACAGTATGAAATGAAAACCCTGGCAGGAAAGTGTCCTGACAGAATGTGTCGACCTAGTTCCTTGCATACACGGTTCTAATCAATAGTGGATTTTTGATTTGATGCATTACAACCCAGGTTGGGGGGCTTAACGATTTGTTTAGATTATTTACAGGAGTTCATATCTGCACAGATATTTTGAGCCGAAGTGATATATATATATATATATACTCATTGTAGTTTTTGTATCCATACTAGCATGAAGACCAAAAGTGAAAAATGAATCACCCTTTATTCCATAGTCCAATTAGTAAATTCACAAATCTCTTACTCTTATGTTTAGAGTACATGAGGATGGCACAGTTGTTTACAGTAAGCTTGGCCTTAGAACAAATATATAAATGTGAGCCTCCCCTTGTGTCAATAGTATACATAGCCGTACATACGCTGAAAACACGACAGTAATGTTGCAGGTTTTATTTTACTTCTACTGAAATAGTCTGCTTCACTTTTAGTTTTTATCTGTGAGCTTGTGTGGAGTCAGGCAGTCCCAGGCACTTTGTTCTGTGTTACTAGAGGAACAACACCATAGTCTATATTAAGGCTTGCTCTAGCTCAGAATAGTGTGAGTCAGTAAACAGGGATTGATTGTTTTATTGTAGGATTTGATGAGAATGCTTGTCTTTGAGAGGCACTGAATAGCAGCAAAGTTTGTTTTCCACCTCATCCTCAAGTTCCAGTGCACTACCACGTTGTGGTGTTTGTATATTTAAACATGTGCAACACTGATCAGTTGTGTTCTCACCGTGGTTGACAATGTTTTCTCACCTCATAGGTTTTTTAAAAGGCAGTAAACATACAATATTGATATAGCTGCTGGAGGAATATCAGGTATCATTGGGGATAAGTAAATCGTTCAACTAGAAAACCTCTTGTTAATCAGTTTGAAAATATTTTCACGTTGAACACACCTCAGATTTACAGAGTTGGTTTCCTCACTACAGTTGTAAAATACATTGACCTGTAAAATTAGCCTAGATTAAAAAAAAAATAGATGATTTGATTGATTCTAATTTCAAAAATGTATTGACAGCGGACATCATTTCTACGGTTGAATTCAACCACTCTGGGGAGCTGCTAGCCACTGGGGACAAGGGAGGTCGTGTTGTCATCTTTCAGCAGGAGCCAGAGGTAAGTTTTGGTCACTCATCTGATTAAAGTTATGGCTGCACATTTTATTTCATTCAGAATCTAAGGTGAAATGCTGGTTCCTGCTGTCAGTAAAGGTCTTGAACTTAACTCTTTTCTGCTGTCTGTTTTTCTTTTTCAGAGTAAGAATCAGGAACAGTGCCGAGGAGAGTACAATGTTTACAGCACCTTCCAGAGCCACGAGCCTGAGTTTGACTACCTGAAAAGCCTTGAGATTGAGGAGAAGATCAACAAGATTCGATGGCTGCCTCAGAAAAACGCTGCACAGTTCCTTTTGTCTACAAATGGTGAATAGAACCACCTGATGCTAAGCAAAGTGATTCACTGAAATAATAATTAATTGGTGATAATGAGCTATTTTTAAACTGCAGTCTTGCCGACTGGTTGTTTCAGACTTCGTTTGGCACCAAGTAATCTAAATCTATTTTATGATCTCTGCTCTTTGACTTTGGCAGACAAAACCATAAAGCTGTGGAAAATTAGTGAGCGTGACAAGAGACCAGAGGGCTACAATCTGAAGGAAGAAGATGGCCGCTACAGAGATCCCAACACTGTCACAAAACTACGGGTGTGTATAATTTAATTTAACACTGTCCCAATAACTGGTACTTGTTTTTAAATGTTTTATATGTCAGATTAGTAATTATTAGCAACAGCAAAAAGTATTTCCTTGCTTCCCATGCATTCCCTATAGCAGTAAATGAAGGTAGTGAATTCAAACTGTGATAATTTGATTGGTTGCAAACGACATGAAAATACATTGATTGCAGCACTTTCGATCAAATGTTGATTCATGCTGACATCCAGCCATCATTGCCTCACGTTTTATTAAAGATGCACAGGTTGAACAATACACATACAAACACAAGTGATGGTGATCCTAACCCTGCTCCTCTCCTTAGGTACCCGTGTTCAGGCCCATGGACCTGATGGTGGAAGCCAGCCCTAGACGAGTGTTTGCGAATGCTCACACTTATCATATCAACTCAATCTCAGTCAACAGTGATTGTGAGACCTACCTGTCTGCAGATGACCTGCGCGTTAACCTCTGGCATCTGGAGATCACAGATCGCAGCTTCAGTATCCTTTTGTTGTTTAAATGTATGCTACATCATCTTTTACAGATCACAACAGTTTTCATGTTCCGTGGAGGAGATAATGCAGCCCCTCAGGACATTACAAAGAATTTCTATGTTTTTGATAATTGGGCATTCAAGTCTCTAAACAGTAGACTCTTAATTGGAAATGTTCATTCGTAGTTTCGGTATAGGTTGACAATGAAAACATGTCAAACTTCTGATGGATTTTACGAGAACATTAATATCTGACTCACAGTTGGTTTATGATGTGACCTCGCATACATCCTGTTCACCTACCCACAACACATGCAAACTGGATAGAGTCAGACGGTACTTGCTGCAAAACTGAACTTCTCTGCATATAAGGACACCTTTTCTGATCCATAACTGTAATTCACTCATCTGTTTTATTATATAGACCATGCAAGCAATGATCACATTTTTGTGTTGTTGAAATACAGTAATTAGTGTGCTATTTAACTATACCACCAGATGTCCCCAAAGAATCAGAATCAGAATTTTGATTGCCATGTATATTTGCAATAATAATAATTATAATGAAAATAGTTATGTTTTTAAACTTCTAGACATACTGTAGTGACTCTATAGTTGAAATGTTGTATATGTTTGACCCTGAAGAAGTTTCATTTTGAAAATGTTTTCCTGCATTGCACTGACTAAAGATGTGAAGTGTCCTAAATCTCTAATGAGAGTAAAATTAATTATGCGACGGCCAAATGCTACCATTGTTCGTGCATTCCCAAAATAAGCCGGTATTGATGTTTGTAATTTACAAAGTGCTGAGCATCTCTCTTAGATATGATGGTAGAATCTGAATACCTGATCACAGGCAGGATTATTCAAGCATATTTTCTTATAGCTGAATAAGAAAATATGTATTACTTAGAACATGTGGGGGAAATTCTGATTGCAGGCTGTGTGTACTAGCCCTGTATGAAAACCTTTTTGTCTGATTCATATTTTGGCAGTATCTCTTTAAGTTGTGTACATGTCTGTTAAGCCACTTGATCTTAACCTCACTTCTTCAGATATTGTTGACATAAAACCAGCCAATATGGAGGAGTTAACAGAGGTGATCACAGCTGCGGAGTTTCACCCCAACCAATGCAACACCTTTGTCTACAGCAGCAGCAAAGGCACCATTCGTTTGTGTGACATGAGGGCATCAGCCCTGTGTGACAACCACGCCAAAAGTAAGCCAATTTTTTTCATGCTGTGTGCCTGCAGGGGAGCAGTTTCACTCTGAGGTGTGTGCTGAAGGAAAATGGATGATACACAATGAAATAGGTTTAAATGTCTAAGTTCTCTCTGAAAGTGGAAAAGAATGCTTAGATGCTTATAAAGAGCCTAAACTCTGGATTGACGTACCAGAGGACATTGGACATGCCACATCTAAAGCTGTATTTAAATCCCTTCTTAAAACCTATTTTTGTAGTTTATTTCAGAATTTAAATGTATTAAAAATTAATAATAATCCTCTTATAATTTTATTGTTCATGTGTAAGTTACATTTTAAGTGTTATAAAAGTACTATACAAATCAGACTTGTTTTTAATTCTATGAAGGTAGAATTATCCTTATCAATCTACATGCTTTCAAATTCCAGATATTTAAGTTGGGAAATAGCTGCTAAAAATTTAGACTACAACATTTGCCAAGAAAATGTAAGCATTAACCAAATCTTTAGTTTCCTGTGAAGTCTGAAACTCACAACCACCCATTATCTCCACCATCCTTTGGTAAGGGGAGAGGGAGGCATGGAAAATGATTGCACAAGGACTGCTTTAGAAATTTACAATTTAAGTTGCAGCACATTAAACAAAAAGTTTAAAAGAGAATGATGGGAGTGTCTTAGGTCTCATCAATGTTTTTTAAGCTTTTTTAAATTGCAATAAATTCTACGCGGCTTTAAAAAAAATGTAGTCTGTTATTGTATTTAGTAGAAGTCAGGGTCAAATAATGTCATGAAACCTTTTCTTTTTTTTAAGTATTTGAAGAGCCAGAGGATCCGAACAATCGCTCGTTCTTTTCTGAAATCATCTCATCCATCTCTGATGTAAAGTTCAGCCACAGTGGACGCTACATGATGACCCGAGACTACCTGACTGTCAAAATCTGGGATCTCAACATGGAGAGCCGACCAGTAGAGACATACCAGGTGTGTAGCTTCTGCCGTGCCAAGACAAAAGATAGGTTTACTGTTTCTCCATAAGAGGGGAGTGTTGTCAATATGTTATTTATCTCATGCACAACTGTTCTTTCTTTCCTTAACCAGGTGCATGAATATCTCAGGAGTAAGTTGTGTTCACTCTATGAGAACGACTGCATCTTCGACAAGTTTGAATGCTGCTGGAATGGCAACGACAGGTGAGCAACTTTTCTTTTTTTTTTGACCGATCTATCTCCACAGAGCTGTCAGTTCTGGAGAATGCTCTGGTTGCAACCATTATCATTATGCAGCTAAATGCTTTGGCTTCTTTTGTATTTCTTTAAATCAATTACTGTCTTATTGGGCAGGTCCCTTCCTAAATGGTGTCAGGGGAAAATAACTTGTTTCAGTTGAAGATTTGCACATTAATGAATGATTCAAATTGTCGTTAAAACTTGATGACAACATAGCAACAGAGTAGTTTGCTAGCTTAAAAAGGCAGGACGTTGAGAGGAATGCATAATAAGACATGTACCAGTCTACATCTGGTGAGTCAGACTCACCTTCAGGAGAAGTCTTTTAATAATTTGAATGTATCATATTTGGTTTCTCTCACATATTCAACATTTATGATGCATGTTTTTGGCAGACCCTTATCTGAAGACGTAGAAAGTGACGCTGGTCTTATCACTTACTGAGGTTATCTGTCCCCTGCAGAGCATAAGGCTGCACAGAATGTGGTGTGGGTGGGAGCTGTATTCTGTCCATGCTCTGAATAGTCTGGCATATAATTATCCTTTTGCCTTTTATTCAGTTTTCTTCATAATTGTGATTTGGCTCAGCATCAGTCATACCTTGTCTCTCTGCAGCGTTGTGATGACGGGTTCCTACAACAACTTCTTCAGGATGTTTGACCGAGGCTACCGGCAGGACGTGACCTTAGAGGCGTCACGGGAGAACAGCAAGCCGCGATCAGTCCTGAAGCCCCGCAAAGTGAGCACAGGTGGGAAGCGCAAAAAGGATGAGATCAGTGTTGACAGTCTTGACTTTAACAAGAAGATCCTCCACACTGCCTGGCATCCTTTGGACAACATCATTGCTGTGGCCACCACCAACAATCTATACATATTCCAGGAAAAACTCAACTAGCATCTGTTGAGCCGCTCAGATCCCAGTTTCTGCCTGAGACCCACTGCTCTGATACACACGCAAAACAAACATCCGTCTGTCTTTGACTAAATCCCCAAGTCTTGCTAGGATCTGCCCGTAGTTCTTTAAGTTTTGAGCCTTTTTCAACAACAAACCGTGGCATTAACACATTACGTCCAAGCTGACCCCCATAAGCAAGTTTTTCATGTGTATTACATTAACCTAACATAAACATGCAGATCTGAGACCAGACTTTGGGACTTGGTGTCAAGGGTTCCTCCACTAGAATCACTCCATTCACAAAGTTTCTGTTTGCAGCTCCACTACATCCCAAACCAAAGGGAAAACGTGTTCCCCACACACACACACACACACATACACACATAGTTGGTTAGTTTGTTCTGTTATTCTTTTGTGCCATTGTGACATGATTCATGATTCATATGTCATAGCTACCAATTGTCCAATAGTTTTTGTAGCTAACATGTGTTATTATTTTCAAAAGGAGGTTCTTCTGTTTATCTGTCACCATGCTCCTTTTCACACAGACCTGAAACACTGCTAATACAAGCTGTCAACACTCCATATCCAAATATTTGTATTTTTGCCAAGTTCACACAAACTTTATGTACACAAATGATGGCCATGTTTATTTGCATTTAGGCAGAAAAGTCAAATCTTAACTCAAATGTCCACAAGAGATGCATTCAGGATGACAATGTCAAGGAATTGTTCTGTAGTAGTAAATTTGCAAGCAATGAAACTACTATAACATCTGCTGATGAAAGAGTAAAATCTGCCTTTTAATGCAGGAAATAATGAACTACAATTAATCCCTTTAATAACAGGTATGTTTCTGAAAATGTGTCTCCAGTGTAAGAGTTTCTGACACAACTGAGATGAGTGTCCTGAGCAGAATCCGGTTTTCAGAACATTCGCTGGTCTCAGTTGCATTGACAGAATCTGACTAAACGTTCACTGAGAACCTGATTGGTCCATTTAAACTTAACAGGAATGCATGTGTAATTTCTTGTTAATGAGCTAAAACATTTAAAAAGAAGTCTTACGTAGTCCTTTTAACATAGACACAATAATGGTGTGTGCTTGTCTGGCATTGTGTTATTGGAAGTTGAACAGGGGCTGATCATGCCAAAGTAACTAGTCCTCTTCACTCTGAAGTTAGAATCGTTTAAAACTGTCTTTTAGAAAAGCTTCCGTCGGTCAGATCGCACACCCTCTCACATGTGGGGACCACGATCAGAGCTCAGGACAGAAGATTATAAACATGGCGTGCTGTGGCCTGATCCTCTTGTGGTCATTTGCAACATCGTTGAGCGCCGCCATCAGCTTCCCCACATAGAGCATGTCATGTAGATTGATCGCTTTACCCTCTGGATCTTCTGTTTGTAGAGTTCTGTTTTTTTATGATGTTTTGTACCGTACCTGATAAAAGAAGAGTAACCACTATAGCTGATTTATTTTTGTATAAATGAAAGCAATAGGATTACAGTCTGATCACTGTAGTTTCTTTAGCTGTCTATCTCAGACTGATTGTAGATGGAAGGTCACTTGACAGTCAGGTGACCTTTTCGTATTGACTGTATGACTTTGGGACGTTTTGTTCATTCTGGCAGGTATTTGTTTTGAGAGCGAGAGACTTTTTGTGACATCGGGGAGGTGTTGTCGTTCCTGACATGGGATGTCCGCAGAAAAGTATTTTCAGGTGGTGTCAGTATCTCCATAGTCACAAGCACTTAACAGTTTATTTTTTTAATTTGGCTGACTGTAACTATTTGGGAAAACCTTTTTGGACTCTTCAGATATATATCCTTCCTAAGACGATTAAGATCTTAAAGTTCTGTTACTGTGCCATGGTTCTGTTTATGAATAATTGTTGCTTTTTGTGAAAAGAATGGGTCCTTGTGGGCCTAAGTGGGGAAAGGCATTTTAATCAACAATTCATATTAAAACTGTTAAATCAAGCTCTCTCTAAAGCTAGTCAAGTCAATTGACTAGGTAGAGTTACTGATGATGAAATGTCTTCTCTCTCCTGTGATGCAGGGTTAATTCTCCTATACAAATGTGTTTATTTAAAAAGGAGAATTTGTGAAGCACTTAGTTTGCAGACAATTATTGTATCAAAGATGTCATTAACAACTGTACTGAGCAAATTAACTCGGCTGTGTCTCTGCTGCACTACGCTTCGGTCATATGCTGCCCCTTTACTTTGGAGCAACTCTTTTCACTTCATTACATTGTTCTGGTGATTGCTTAAGCCATTGAATCAGGGCATGCAGGTCCACTGGGCCACAATTATGTGTCAGTCCTACAACGGAGAACTGATTTCCAAAATGACTACCCATCTCCAAATGTGAGGTTAAGCTACTGTCTCTCTCTCTCTCAGGGCTCTGGGTTACGTCCTCTGGTAATAAGACACTTGGCTTTTTTCATTTTCTCTTGCAACCTTTTAAAAAAGTGTTTCTTTATCGTCTGCTGCAAGTTTGTGTGAGGGTGGTTCAAGTTATTTGCCTCATGTCATATATGTAAAAAAACCTGTACAATGTGGCACCTTTGTCCCATTCCACAGTCAAAGATATTCAGTCAGTTCGTAAACAATCAAAAGCTTTGGCCTGTCATATAAATGAAGCGTTTGCTCACTCACTATTGAGTAATTATTGTTCTAAACATCTGTTGTGACAAATGTTTGAAGATGCAAAAATCTATACAGAGAGGTTACACAGATCAGAATTGAGTTTTTTTTTTATTAAGTAAATATTCTCATTGGCTTTTCCAACATCCCATCTTTGCAGACACAGCAACACAACTAACAAAACAGTCTTTTTCAATTTCCCCTCATGTCTCCATAGCTTTTATTGAAGCTATGGTATAAACCACAAAGATGTTCACAACAACCCAAATTGCCTTTCTTATAGCATTAAAGAGGAAATATAATCAAGTATGTTTCTTGAACTTTCTGGCATGCCAGACAGGAGACTGCTCAGGGGAATTTACTGCTGCTCCGTGATCAAACCTTGTACCTGCAAAGCCGGCAGCTTCTCAGGAAAACTGCCTTACTCAGAGGTAGATCATGGTAGACGATACTTCTTTTTTTTTTTTTTTTTACATTTAAGTTTTCTGTAGTGTCTTTTGGAGCATGAACCTTGCTCTTCATACAGATTTAATAAAGGATCATTAAATCTCAAGGAAGCTGTTTAAATTGGAGTAATGAGTTTTTTTATATACATGTCTAATGTATCACAAGAGCAAAATGCACTTTTATTTTTGTGAATTTCATTAATTTGTATCGTTTATTTCTTTCATGGGGCTCTTGAATAAAGATTGTAGGAGAGCTTCGGTGATCTGTTTAAATGGTTCATTGTACAGCTTGGTTTGTCGAATGTAATAAAGAACAATTTAGATGAAAAGTTAAAGAATTTCAAAGAACATGATTTCTGAACAAAATGAATGTGTTTCTCCTGATCAGATAAATACAAGCTTTACCAAAATTTTGGGGATGAGGATGTTTATCCCTCTGTGTCAGTGACCGCTGAGGCCAGACCCTAGATTGTGGGCCAGACATGTTGTGTTTTCAGGTGGTCTGTCCCTCCCATTCTCCTGAGCAAGCTATTTCAGGAATGCCTTATGGGAATTTCTCCAGTGGTCACTTGGACTTGACGTCACAAAATGTTTTTGGTCACAACTCACGAATGGACATGCTCATTAGAACAATTTAAAGCAAATGTCTAACAGAATGAGAGAGGTCCAATTTGATGGCCGACTTCCCTGTGATGTCAATGTTCTGCTAAATCCCTTTCCTGGCCGTAATTCAACACCAACAGGAAGAGGAACACTTAGGAGGGGAGATTATGACCACAATTCCTGCAACATGACAGGTTGGCAAATTCACACAACTGTATGGCAGTAATCCATGGTATTGTTGGGCTTATGAAAACAAAATATTTTCATAACATGGTTAGGCTTATTTTTGACTTATCTCATCACCAAGGCAGACACAACATTTTCAAATCTCTGCAGTGGTGCCATACAGTGCTGCTGTTAGTAACAAATGTTGACTCAAAATTGAGTTACAACTGCAAATTCCTTATTACTGCTTGTTCCTCCAATATATTCAGATCTCAACTACCTGAAGTGCATTCATCATGTTATATAGGTCTACAGTTTAATGATTAGTCTACATCTGCTCCTTCCACTTCGACCCAATTGGGTTCAACAGGGAAGAGCCAGAGGGTCACTCAGGTGCTCTTCTGTTCTGCTAATCTGAAGTCTTATGAATATATGATTCACTGCCTGTTATTACAGGGTACTGTGGAAATGCATCAGGTAATTTACCTAAATCAAGCTGTTCATAATGCACTAAGACACTTTGAATAAGCTTTTGAATTAACATACACTCAGTGGATATATTTCAATCAATCATATTTAATTTGTAAAGCCCAATTTGTTTCTTAGAGCTTTACAAGGTGAAAAACATCCTCTGCCCCTAATCCTCAACAAAAGTAAGGAAAAACTACCCCAAAACTCGAACAGGGGAACAAATGTAGAAGCCTCAGAGAGAGACCCTTGTGAGGGTTCCCTTCAGTAGTGCAATATATGCCGCATATAACAGCAACAGCAAAATAACGGTATTTACAACATTGATTGAGAAGATACAGTTTCCAACATAATATAAAGGTGCATCAATGTTTCAGGTATTTAAACATAAGAAAATGTCTTGGAGCAGCAATGACATGAATTAAGGAGTTGTCAGTAATGGTGGAGGATGTGAGGAGTGAGTGACAGGATAGGACTGGAGTCAGCTTTATTGTCATCAGGGCTCAAACCCTCCTCACACTGGAAGGACTCAGACAGAAGAGTGGGTCTACTGGCCTGCTCGAAAAAAATCTTTCACGTTTGCTAAGTAAAGACATCATGGATCCAATGGATCTTTGATGTCTTTACTTAGACACCTACACTCTAGCGAAGCCCTCGAACAACATGGGATCGAGTTAAAAACATGTTTATAGCAGGGGAGCAAAGAACACTTATAAATGTGGATTCACTGCATTACTGCTCACAAAACAATAATAATTGACAGAAGAGCGAAGAAACAACATCTGCACTAATGTTTGTTTTCTGCATCTGTATTTTGTGGATGGTGTGGACTCTGGACTGACTCGGCGCACGCGCACTGTGCACTCTGCGTGTCCCGCAGCTGAGATGAACGCTCAGCCTGGTGGAGTCAACATGTCCACCGCTGCTGCTCAGCGAAACAACAACGAGGAGCCCGGGCTCCACGGTACGTAGCGGCTCCGCGGGTCTCTCCGTGCTCCGCGTGACAGGGGACACGGTGGCCGACATTGAAAAGTGTCTGTTTTTGATCATATCCGCGTATTTTCGAATTTATTGTGAAAGTTGCATCGCTAATGGAATTTCCTCTTCGCCTTCTGGGAGGGGCGGAGGGTGTTGTTTAGCGTCACCGCGAGAGTCGGCCAATTGCGTGGCGATAAACGTTTGATCGACGGCCCGGCAGCCAATCACGTACGCCAGACGACCGCTGGGCGGGCTATAGCCAAATGAAAACAAGTTTTGGGACAAAAGACCGAATACATATTGCTTTTATTTGTTGTTTTATTTATCATTTCTGGTAGAAGCTCTTATGATGCTGACGCCTTGTGTAGTCGAGTCATTTTTTATTCAGCTGCCGTTCGACTGTCTGTTTATTTAGATGCTAGTTTTAAAGGGAGACAACGGCACCGTGTTAGCATACCGCCTGAGCACAAATAGCACCTAAAATACATTAAACAAAACACCGAACTGATTAAAGGAGATTTGACGCTCGCAGAGAAATGTGTGTTTTATATGTGACAAAAACATCAGAGCTGGAACAGAACAGCGACGTGCCTGGGCACATTGTGTCACACTGCCCTCCCCAGTTCCAGTTATGCAAGAGCTCACATGAGAGCAGCCCTGACTGCAAACTGTGTCTGTGTCTGTGCAGCCGATCACACAACAGACAACATGATCGAGTTACAAGGTTTTTTATTTATACTCTAAATGCTCGACATGGAAAGGGGAGATATGTGCTGCAAGGTGGATGTTTTGTTTTCACCCATGCTCACATTACATAAATCATTTAGAAAAAAATGTGCAAGCTGTTTGTGGGGCAGTGGCACAAAGAAATGCACGCGCTCATGGACGCCAGTGTTTCAGGGAACGTAGGTCAGCAGTTTCCTTATAGATAGAGGACAGATGCATGTTTCTGTTTGGTGCACAATCTGCTTTTAGATTTGCACTTAACCCAACAAACCAAATCTCCCTTTCTTTCGTCCTTCCTTCCCTCCTCTTGACCTTCGTGTTGCCAAGGCTCTTGGGTGGAGCTGGAGCTCAATGGGAACACAGGGACCAGGGGCGTGGAGGCACACCTGCACATGACACCCGTAGCCGACGAAATAAACGCAAATGCAGAAGCGAGCCAAACCCTGCAGACCTTGGAAGTGGTGCCCGAGGATGATGACAACTTCATCGGAGGATTAGAGCATGTGCCGTCATCCTCCTCCATCCACAATGGAGACATGGAAAAGATCCTCTTGGATGCACAGCATGAGTCCAGCCCAAGCAACTCTGCCTGTGATAGGTAGGAATAAAGGGCATCACATGCTATATGCATGGAGATAAAGTGCACTTGTATTGTACTGTTGAAAAAAATGAGGTTTATGACTTTTCTCTGATGTGTTGACTCAGTCCTCACAGGCCTCAAAGTCCAGATCAGGATGAGGGTCAGATAATGTTTGATGTGGAGATGTCCAGCTCAAGAAGTAGTCGGGTAAAACACCATGATAAACTCAGAAATTTAAACCCTTGTCATGTGTTTTCATTTCATGTTAAAAAACCTATTGCTTTACCCCGTTTATTGCAGTCAGAGGAAGATGGTTCAGAGAAGGACAGAGAGGACGACATCCTAATGACCAATGAAGTCGACTGGGTCGCTAATTGGTCCAGCAGACCAGAAAACATTCCACCAAAGTAAGAATACTCTCGTTTCCAGTATCATACTGCTAATGGTCATCCAGACCATCCTCTTGAGTTAGGTTCTGACCTGATGATTAGCATTAACTGGTTGATTGACTTCTCCTCACAGGGAGTTCCACTTCAGACATCCTAGACGTTCTGAATCCCTCAGTATTAGAAAGAGTGGCGCCATGAAGAAAGGTGGCATCTTCTCAGCCGATATCCTCAAAATCTTCATCCCTTCCTTACTCATCTCACACATCCTCGCCATCGGCATCGGGTAAGTCTTAATTCATGCAGCTCCGTCTTCGCGGAAACCAAGGCTCAGCCTTGGAGTGGCTTGCAGTGGTTTGCCCAGACCCGGGGCCTCATTTATAAAAAAGGGAATGTGGTGAAGAGCAGACCCCAGCAAATCAATCCTCCTAATGATGAAGTCTGGATTTTTTCCTGAAATCTTCCAAGAGCGCTGTGTGTAAGAACACAAATGTGTGAGTGAGTTTCAGTGGAGATTTTCATGGAACGTTTGCTGCTAGCCCCCTTGTAAAGTGTCAGAGTGAGAATACAGCAGGAAATTATCTCAAACTGGTGAAAGGAAGATATAGACGAAAATGTTATCTCGGAAAGACAATGAGATTCACGAGTTTAAGGCAATAAGGCCGGTGCAGAAATTCTAAAACAAGTTGCAGAGCGGGCAAGAGACAGTAAGCGGCGATTGAGGGAGGAGCTACTGTCACCAACAAGTTAGAGCGTCTGAAAAAGATGTTGTCCGGCATGCTTTTGAAAATGTGAACCGTATTATTTATTTATCGCTGTGTTCAAAACGTTTTTTTTAATCATGTCTCATTTTTTCAGCTTCTTTATCTTCCTGTTTCATGGATGTGTGTGTTTTTGTTCCAGGGTGTACATCGGGAAGAGAATTGCCACAGCCTCCACCAGCTCCTACTGATGAGAGGAGGAAGCAGTGCCTGTAGGTTCTCCTGTCTCCAACCATCGTCCTGTGCTCAAGATGTCTCCCTGCACCTATTTGTACACCCACACTTCCTCCTCCTATCTGCATTCTGTTCCATTGTAGTCGTTGTAGAAGTAAACACATGACGTTTTGTGGTCGCACTCCAACATGTTTTGACACAGAGTAACGTTGTAACCCTAGCAGTCGTCACCAGCTTGAATCCCGTAGATAACTGATGCTGTTAGAGCTGGAATACATTAGTCATCTTTTTCAACTCAAAACGAGTACGTGACAAGGATTTGATGTCGGACGGCTTCGGGGGTTGTGTGTTTTCGTTTCTGAAGTTTCTCCCAATTGTTTTTGATTTGATGTCACAAGTAATCTGGCCTCGTCCTGTGCTGCACGTCTCCTCTGGTGGCTCAGCAGGCAGAGTGTGTATGCGCCATATCCCAATACAAACCAACTGAATTGGCTCTGGGAACAGAAGGGGTCTTTTATGTCGCCTTAACTTTTCTTTTTTTTTTAGCTTTACATTCGCGGTGCAGTTAACTGAGGGCGGGCAACAAATTGTGCTACACAAGTGGGATTCATTTTTTTCAATTCCACCGATTTTTGAGCATGGAATTTGAATCACGTTGACTTCTGAGCGTTTCTTTTAGAAGTTTTTAAGGTTGGAAAGCTTCAACACTGGCTCCAAAACTACACAGTGTGGCTGTTTGAGTATATTATAATGTTGGAACCAAGGATTGATGGCAGTTTACCAAGCCATTTGCTATTATTATTATTTTAGTTGTTTTGCCTACATATCTTCTTTAAGACATAATATAGCAGCAATGGCAAGGTGCCAAATTAATAATTTTCACCACCGCACATTGGTGATTTAAGACTGTTTCTCATATGTTTAAGTATTTAAAGATGTAGATGTGAAACATAATTAAAACTGTGATCTACCCCATGTAAGACACGCCTTCTTGATATTGTTTAATTTCTATTTACGTTGATAATAATGCATATTATAGCTTATGCATAGCGGCAGTGTAATTAATGTATCCTTGCTGTCATTTAGTTGCTCAAGTGTCAGTTGCAGAAACCACCACAGAGGAAGGAGTTTGCAGGGGACTCATGTTCAAGTGTTATACAACTTTAATCTAGTTTTCACTTTGCAATCATTTCCCATAGTATGATACAATGAACAGTGCATATAGCGTGTTTAGAATGATCACAGAAACAGATATGTGAAGCATTTCCTGAAGAAGATGCATGTGATGGCTGTTTATTGATGCTGGTTGGAAGACTGGATGACTCTTCTGTCACTATTTGTGGATTGATGACATTATAACCGTACAACCATAATGTACAGTACACTAATTGGCAGTCTTGGTTTTCGAGCGCTCAACGTGCATTTAGGCTTTAATGCATCATAAGACATACTAACTTATAAGCTGTACATGTCATCATATCAGGCTTATGTACAGGTGATCGATGTGCAATACATTTTGAAGTTGAATAAAGTTTGTACTGTACACAGTGGCTGAGATATGAATACTAAGGAAGTGAATAGAACTTGATGCATTATTGAAGCCATGATAACTAATAAAATGCACATATCCTCATGGGTTTTCTTATATCTGATTAGTGACCTTATATGGTACTGTTGACTGAACACAGAGGCCAGTGGACATGCAGTAAATTACATTTCTTTAACATGATTAGAATAATACTTTTAAAGGCGAATGTGTTGGATTGTAGCAGGTCTAGGTTTTTTCAGGATAAATCTCACTTTCTCCTCCCTGGTTATTTCAGGTATCACACACAGACACTTCTAAAACTTAAGTTTCTTAAATTAGTAGCAAACATATCTACTAGCACTGAGTGACCCTTTTTGAGTACAAGCAAGTTCCATCAATGGACATACTCCTGTAGCAAATGAACACCTGGAAGCTGCAGAGCACATCCATAGTATAGGCATCTGAGCTGCTACACCGTAATTGGTTCACGTCTTTGCTCATGGGCTCCTCGGTGGTGGTAATTTATTCCTCCTCTGGTTTGTTCAGGAGTGAACCCTTTACAACTAAGGTTCAGTTGTCTTAACTGTTTTTAAGTCCTTTCCTTTTATTTATTAATAACATCATAATTACCTTGATGGAACAACCTGTGAGCTTGTTACTTAAATAGCAGCCGTACTGAATGAACATTTTGTCTTTTGTAAACGATGATGCCAAATTTGATTCCACCCATCTGAACGTTTTACTGGAAACATGACATCAAAGTGTAAGATCGCTCACTGTGGATGGATTAAAGGCCTGACCGACCTAAGGATTACGGGCACAGGGCCAAAGGGATCTGGTGGCCCCTGTGCTGGAACATATGCTTTAAATCACTTTGATATCTCTTGATAGCAAGTCAAGCAAATAACCACAATGAGGGTCAACTGCAAAAAGATGAAGGATGACTTAGAAAAAAAAAATTTAACAAGGAGGCACCAAGACCTGCATAATGACACAAAGAGATGCAAAACAAAACAACATAGTATTATGTTGTTTTGTTTTGCATCTCTTTGTGTCATTATGCAGGTCTTGGTGACACAAAGAGATGCAAAACAAAACAACATAGTATTATGTTGTTTTGTTTTGCATCTCTTTGTGTCATTATGCAGGTCTTGGTGCCTCCTTGTTAAATTTTTTTTTTTCTAAGTCATCCTTATGTTGTTTTGTTGTTACGCAGAGCCCTACACCCTTTTTTAATTGAGTTGGAGGAAGAAATACAGACGACATCTTTCTTTTCTTCGTTGCAGTTTTTCTTTGCTCAGTTGTTGATCCTCAACATCTATCAGCTCCAACACAGTCTGCTTAGTGACACTCACCCCTGTTCTGAAGTAAACAGAGATGCCAGAGAATTGGTAAAAAAGCAAACCAGAAAGTGGAAGACGCTCATCAGCAATGAGCATAGAAACTCTACCTCCAAACTAGCGAAAGTTAGCAAACTAACTTAACTTATTGTAAGTATTGTAAGACCACTGTAACTTATTACAATGATCAGGATGTAATTGTTGCAGTGGTCAGGACAGGGTCGGCCCTGGCAATGTTGGGGCTCTAGGCGAGATTTCAAATTGGTGCCCCCCAACATACACACGCAAACTGTCATGCATCCCCAAGAACTTTTGGACTGTATACAGATGCACACAGAGGCAGACAATTTCGTAAGCTATAAAAATATATAATGAAAAATATAAAAAGAGTCTGAAATCAGCTGCATATCATGTCGACAAAGATAAACATTAATGATGTCCACAATTGATTCTTACGCCTATATTGTTCTTTCTTCTCCTCCTCTACTTTGTGGTGCTTTCTGAATTGTGCACCTGATAATTTAATCTTTCTTTGATTCATCTTTGACTCTAACCGCAGTCTATCACGGCAGCATGTACGTCAGGGACACACCTGAGGCGGAAGCGCAAATTCTGTGCGAGCCGCCGCCTGATTGTTAACACAGGGAGCCATCCAGGAGGATGTTTTAGATGCTGGCTGGCCTGTCCATGGAGCCACGGGTGGTGACATCAGCAAATGTCCTTACCATGCTGCAAAATGAGTAGGTTTTTATACTTCTCTTTGTATGCATCATGCTGCTACGAGGAACTGTTGTGAAGTGAAATGAATCTCCCTTCTTTTTTTTCTGTTCACGCTGAAAAAAAGTGAATTCACTTGGTCTGAAATTTTTCATCTTTATAAAACACCACATTAGCTTCACACTACAAACCCTATGGGGGGGGGGAGGTTTTTTGAGAGAAGATTCCAGATTCATTCAGTAGACTGGCACTCAGTAGAGATCAACAGAGCCTTATAGGTTCATCTCTGATCCATGCAGCTTCCTTCTACCAAGTTGTGTGGTTATTGGTCCAGTAGTTTATTACATAAACCTGTTGACTGACAAATCAGAGATGAAAACAAAAAAGTCCTTAACAGAGGTAATAAAACCTCCACACATTTATCAAGGAAATGTGACCAACATTAATAATTATTAGAAACACAACAGGAAATTAAAAGTAGAATGTTTCTAGAATATCTAAATAGTTGACAGGTAATTTTCTGTAAGACGACTTATCAATTAATTAATTAAAAGCAAATTTTTCCCTGCTACTTAGTCTATAGGGTTTTTATATTGTGTTTTATTGACATTGTATATATTGGTTTATTTTGGTCGTGCACTGGTTGCTGGTTGTACATCAAATTGGCCTTGAAGGATTATAAAGATTTTCTTTTATGCACAACCTGCACAAACCAAGCAGAAGCAGCAGAGGAACCCAGCAGCCAGCAGGGGGCAGCCTCAGGACATCACATGGAAACAAGCAACAGTTATTCTCTAACAATAGGTTTTTAAAGCGTGTTAAATCATCCAGTATCTAAAATATAAAAATATAAAGGTAACTTTTAAGTAAGGCTGTGCAATATATGTAGTTAGTAGAAAATATTTTATCAAAAGTGTTTATCAAAAGCAGCATAGAATGACACAAACACACACGCAATGGGCTTCTGCGCAGGATGTGTGCAGTAGGTGTCTGCGCAGGATGTGCGCAATGGGCTTCTGCGCAGGATGTGCGCAATGGGCTTCTGCGCAGGATGTGCACACGCAGTTTTTTATTTTAATTATAAATTTAATTTTTTTATTTAATTTTTGTATTTAATTTAATTTAATTTAAATTCATTTAAATTTTGTTATATTAAATTATATTCATTTCTCCGCGCTGGTTCAGCTGTCAGGATGTAATTGTTTAGTGATCAGGATGTAATTGTCGCAGTGATCAGGAGCCTGTAGACGCAGTAAGTAAGATGAAGGGATGATGTTGAACCAGAGACTTTATATAAAGTGTTAAACCTGTTTTCATCTCACACCAGAGGAGCCTGGCGCTGTGCAGGGCGGGGCAGTGCGCATGCGCGGTACCTCTGTGGCCCTTCTCGTCTTGGTGGCTGTACTGTCTTCAGGGACCTTCTCCAGCTGCACATTCAAACAAAGCTCTCTCAGGCGACCGCACACCTGCTCACCGAGGATCATTTGTCGGGCTGTTCTGTGTTAACCTAGCTCACTGTCGTCGGGAGCCGCCCGGGGCGTCGACCGGCCAACAAGCAGCAGCATCCATTCATCCTTTCAGGGGCAGCTGAGCTTTTCCAGGCGAGCTAGCTAGCGTTAGCCGAGCGAGCGGTAGGGGACAGCGGTGCTAAAATGTCGGGTTACCAAGGAAAGAAGAACATCCCAAGAATCACAGTGAGTGTTGTCGGATCACTTTGGGGTTTAATAATTATCAAATGTATCATTCGGTGGATTGAAATTGAACGTGCAACGCCTCAAGATTAGAGCAGCAGCTAGCCAGTGATTAGCTGAGGTTTCCATTCATCTCCACCGAGCCTGTCCCCAGCAGCAGAAGCAGCAGCAGATCCCCACACTGACAGCATGGCACGAACAATGACACACGCACTGCATCCCTCTGTTTAAAGTGTGGATATTACTTTTCTTCATAATTAGCTCTCACATCGGTGCTCTGCTCATCTCCATCTCCAAGGGTGGAGTCCTCGTATTCCTGCACTTTACTGCCATCTCCTCATCCTCCAGGCTCTCGGTTTCTCGTGCCTCCTTCAGCCCTTTCCCCCCTTTCCCCATCCTCTCCCAATCCTGCAGCCAGGACCAGCTCTGATATTTAACCCTGATCGTGTGATTTGAGGATCTGTCAAGTGTGTATGTGTGTGTGTGCGTGCTGCAGCCTTTGAACCAGAAAGCACAGCATCGACAGTAGAGATGCCGTGATGGTTATTAGAAGTAAGCCCCTCTTTGGTAAAGTAGGTCATTGGACAGCACCCATCCAAACCATGTTTTTTCCCTCTAAGCTTTCATCATGCAGCTGCTATAACCAGATAGTTCAGACACATCTCAGCAGCCGCTGTAACTGGGATCATTGGATGGCACAGAGCGGTCTTGTGAAGTGTGCTGGTCTGGTTCTGTTCACACAGTCATGAGGGTAGTTGTCACATGTCACAGGTCAAGGCAGGGTCGCAAACATGCAGCCCTGACATCACAGACACAACATGCAGACAGCAGGAGCCTCAGGCCCCCAGACACACACAGTCACACACCTCTCACCAGGGAGGAATGAAACACATCGTTTCACTCACTGCAGACATTTTCACAAACACCAAGATGTAACCCTGAATAATAGTTACTGTATTTGTGTCAAGGATGTCCTCTTTTACACATGTAGACTGTTAATTCATTAATAAGCATAATTGCACAAATTATAATTACATTAATGAATTGTTTAGATCAGTTTAAACAACTGAGCACACTTCTTTGTGTGTATTATTGTGGAGATTGTTTGGTTGCTGACTTTTAATGTTTTATAGACCATTTTAACCAAAAAGTAAAGAATGCATTAAATGAGTGTGAACAAAAATCCCCAGCCGAGCAGTTCGTCAACGCAACGATGATAATTCTGGAAATGTATTATATTCTGTGAGTCAAGATGACAATGAAGCGTTCCCCTTATTTCGTTCATCCTGTCTGTAAAGATGTCTGACATCCAGCTCATTGTTGTCCACAAGAAGAAGAATCAAGGGCAGCAGGACTGAGTTGTAGATACCTGAAGACGTTGGACCTCACATCTCAGAGGCTCCTTCATGCTTCTTCAGATCTTAGAAGAGGCGTCCCTGAAGTATCTACAACAAGTCCCTGTTGACCTTTTCTTGAATTTATCAATCCTGTTTAAGAGCAGATGCAAAGAAGTATAAACAGCACTACTAATTACATCCTCCAAAAGGAAGTTGAAAGAATTCGTACCTGCCTGAATACATTTAAACAAATAGTGAAAAAAATAACCTTCATGAAAGTAAGATCTGTTGCAGGACAGTTGTAAAGAATTAGAGCCGAAAAGATTAGTCGATTAATCAACAGTAAAATAATTAACTATTTTGGTAATGGAGTAATTTTTTCAACCACAAACTTTGAATAAATATCTAATCAACTCTGATTAATGCTTTCCTTTGTCCATTATCATAGTAAATTTATAAATTTGATATTTGGGCTTTTGGTTGAATGTTTTTTTGACAACGTCATGTTTGTCGATGAACGTTGTGATGGGCATTTCTTTTACATTTGTAACAGACTTAATGATAAATCGGTTAATTAAAAAACATTATTAATCATTCATTGATATTGAAAATAATTGTTAGTTGCAGCCGTGTAATAGACTTCATTGATTTTATCAACCAATTATTAAATTGTGTGTGCACGCACCACATTCAGTATCCTTACTTCCGTTTATAGAATAGCCTCCGCTGCTTGACGCTTAGCCCTTAACTCAGTACATACATTTTTTTTTTATAATTGGACTTTACAGGATCTATTTTTACAGCAGAAACCTGTGTAGGTCTATATATCCTCTATGTTCTCTTATATACACTTAGGGAGTTTACGACTACAGCTATTTTTTCAAAATGAAAGCCTGTCTGATCTAAGGAATGTGACGACCTCAGCGCACTCATCACTGAGCACTCAGGTACAGAGAGGACACAAGGTGATATGATCCCATTATAGGAGAGTAATGGCCTGAGAGATCAGGCCAGTCAGCCATGACTTGTATACATTATGCATTCCTTCAGTCTGCGTCCACCCATCATGAACATGAGAAACAGAGTGAGTGCTGCAGTAAAACACTTGTGTCTTCGTTAGCTCTCTGTAGTGTCCTCAGAGACCTCAGGAAGCCTGTAGGAGAAGTAGGCCGACGCACTTCACTCTTCTTTCATCTCATACAGGTGGAGCTCATGTGCCACTCGCCACTCTATCTGAAGGTTTTGATCAAGAATCGCTTCCTCTCTTAAAATGACATATCTATTATATGTGAAGAAATCACATAGGATAACTATCACTGAAAGATTATTTCTATGCTGAATGTGAATGTTGTCTCGTTGTTTCAGAGCGATCGTCTCCTCATCAAAGGAGCAAAGATCGTGAACGATGACCAATCCTTCTTGGCTGACATCTACATGGAAGATGGAGTCATCAAGTAAGTTCAATTTAAAGATTCATTGTTAAGATTAACTAAGTTTTTATATTAGCAACTCAAGTTGGCTCCTGGCTCCTGTTGTCTTTCCAGGGTAGAGACCTCTTTATTTCTGTTTTGCGTTAGTCACACTTTAAAAACGCTTTCAAAATACCCACTCGCCCAACTTTCCTGTTGTATTCTCACAGAGGCTCACTCAGAAACTGTACGTGCATTTTATCAGGGGGCTGGCAGGTAAAGTTCCAGAAAATGCCTGGAGCAACTGACTCAGACATTTGCCTTTTTACATTTAGCCTCTCTGGAAAATGTCTGGACTTCAGCGCATGTCTGAAAGTCGCTTTAGTGTTGATCATGTTCTCTTGAGTAATTTGTGGGTTTCTCATTTTTCAGGCAAATCGGAGACAACCTCATTGTTCCTGGGGGAGTTAAGATCATAGAGGCTCATGGGAAAATGGTGATTCCTGGGGGTATTGACGTGCACACCCGGTTCCAGATGCCCGACCGAGGCATGGTGGCGGCAGATGACTTCTACCAGGGCACCCGGGCGGCCCTGGCTGGGGGAACGACCATGATCGGTACGTATCATATCAGACAGATTTCCACAGGTTTTCAACTGGTTTAAAAGCACAGTAAACCCTCTTGTAGGGTTTATAACACTGCAGACGTCCAAGCCGTCAAGCATATGATTTAATTAAGCAGTCGGTTTATGCACATTAAATCTAACCTGTTTGTTTGTGTTACGTAGTCGACCATGTGTTGCCGGAGCCTGGCGTCAGTCTGGTTGCTGCCTTCAAGCAGTGGAGGGAGTGGGCTGACAGCAAGTCCTGCTGTGACTACTCTCTGCATGTGGACATCCCTGACTGGAACAAGGGCACTCAGGAGGACATGGAGGCCCTGGTGAAGGATCATGGTATGTGGGCAATGGCCTACCTCTCCAC
Organism: Platichthys flesus; assembly: GCF_949316205.1. Classification (NCBI taxonomy): domain Eukaryota; kingdom Metazoa; phylum Chordata; class Actinopteri; order Pleuronectiformes; family Pleuronectidae; genus Platichthys; species Platichthys flesus. The sequence goes on from NC_084947.1 coordinate 18,087,721, forward strand.
ATGCAGTTTGAAATCACTGACTTACCTGCTGCTTGTACGGCTACAGTAGAAAGGGTTTGTTAGGCACTGCATGGGGGATACATCAACACATCCTCACTGAGTGAATCATTAAACAGTAAATCGAATTTACCGCTCTGTCATTTTTGTATCCCTTTGATTTAACTTTTCTCTTTCCCTCTGGGTTACCCCTCTCTTTCTCTCTTTATTCCACCTCTGGCTGTTCTCTCTCAAACATTTTCTGTCTTCAGGTGTCAACTCTTTCCTGGTCTATTTGGCCTATAAGGATGTTTTCCAACTTTCTGACTCTCAGGTATGCTTTGCTTCGGGCCAATATTGGTGGGATCTCTGCTCTGTCAACCGTCTGTGAATATGGGAGCAATGATCATATATGTTATCTAGGCTTTTAAATGTCTTTGCTGTGGATACCTAACCTCTGAGCTGATGAGCGTATCTTATATTTTCTTTAGATCTACGAGGTGTTCAGTGTCATCAGGGATCTCGGAGCCATTGCACAGGTGCATGCTGAGAACGGAGACATCATTGCAGAGGTAACAAACCTACTGACAAAGTTGGTTCAGTTTTATTTGTATTATTTCATTTTAAATTTGAGCTCATACTGTTTATGTTGGGATGATTCAGGAGCAGCGTCGTATTTTGGATCTGGGGATCACTGGCCCTGAAGGTCACGTGCTCAGCCGCCCAGAGGAGGTGAGTCAGAGATCTGTAGCTAAAGAAGAAAAGAGAAAGCTGGAGCGGTGATGATGAATCTGACTGTACGTGTCTTCAGGTCGAGGCTGAGGCAGTCAATCGCTCTGTCACCGTAGCCAATCAGACCAACTGCCCCCTCTACATCACCAAGGTGATGAGCAAGAGCGCCGCTGATGTCATTGCTCTCGCCAGGAAGAGGGGTAAGAAGAAACATCTTGAACTTTCTCACTGTCCCGACACACTTCTTACTTCACACTGACATCAGCCTGTCGTCTCCCATAGGTGCCGTGGTTTACGGAGAGCCCATATCTGCCAGTTTGGGCACAGATGGTTCCCATTACTGGAGCAAGAACTGGGCCAAGGCAGCAACCTATGTCACCTCTCCACCACTCAGCCCTGATCCCACCACCCCCGACTACCTCAACTCCTTGTTATCATGGTAGGCGCTCTGTGACAGGACCTAAAAATGGCAGGAACATAGTTTGACATGTGTGACGGTTTTAAGAAGCATTTTATTTTTACCCAGCTTTAGCTATTTTTGTGACATCTCATTAGGAGATGTCCTTTGTGGAGAAGGGATGCTGAAGTGGAACTTAAAGTGGCACTTTTTTTGCAAACTGTGTGTCTCACTTCTGTCTTGAGTTATTGGTCAAAGATGGTACTGTTATCGTTTAAGGTTATCCTTAATTTTCTTTCTTTCCTATCTAGTGGGGACTTGCAGGTGACTGGCAGTGCTCACTGCACTTTCCAGACTTCTCAGCGTGCAGTAGGAAAAGATGACTTCACCCTGATCCCCGAGGGCACCAACGGCACCGAGGAGAGGATGTCCCTAATCTGGGACAAATGTGTGGTGAGCTAATTTCTCACATTCCAAAAAGTTCTATCACGAAGAACTGTAGAGCAAATTACCCTGTACACCTTTTGTGTTTGTTGAGATGCTTGTATGTGATCACTTCTCCTGTCCCCAAAAGGTGACTGGCAAGATGGATGAGAACCAGTTTGTGGCAGTGACCAGCACAAACGCAGCCAAGATCTTCAACCTGTACCCCCGCAAGGGCCACATCGCTGTGGGGTCTGACGCTGACCTCGTGCTGTGGGACCCAGATGTCACCAAGATCATCTCAGCTAAGAATCATAACTCGGTCAGTCACATGTTGGGACTTTATTCTTGAAACTATATGTAGTGGGGTTAGGGTTAGGGTTAGGCACTTTATAATATGAAAAGTTACGTAGAATCACTTTTCATATTATAACTCTACGGCAGCTCTGTAAAGAAGAGAGGCATGGTAGCAGTTTAATGTTTTAACACTTTACTACAATAGCAACAAAATATTAACTAACATAACATAAAATACAGAATGCAGGTGAAATGTAGCTTCAAAGTTTATTGTACTGTTATTTAATACAACCAGAGTTGACTAAAGTGTTGTATGATTTCACAACATGAAGAGAAGTAAGGCCTGTGAAAACAAGTGGGCCTTGACCTTACCCTTAAATATGTCTACACAAAGTGGAACACTTAATTATACATGGTGAACTGTTCCAAATATCTGGAGCAGCTAATCAGAGGAAGTAAGAGTTATTTAAAAAAAAATTTTACTTTTAAATTAACACTTAAAAAGTAAACCTATTCTGAGGGATTGCAAGTATAATCTTATATAATGTAATTTGTTCTAGATTTTTTAAATGTAAATTACAGTAAACAGTGTCCCGTTGGACCAGGTAAAACAGAAACCATCAGATGAGTGGCTATAGCTTTGTCAAATATTTATGAAAATACATTTAAACCAGCCTTCTGTTTTATTGAACATATTTATATCACAATGCATCAGACAAACGATAATTTCTGTTACACGTAATAAGACACACTATGTGTTCATCTTTCAGGCTGTGGAGTACAACATCTTCGAGGGCACAGAGCTGCGTGGAGGTCCTTCTGTGGTGATCAGCCAGGGCAAGATTGTGTTGGAAGAGGGCAACCTTCACACCACTGAAGGCTGTGGGCGCTACATCAGCCGCAAACCTTTCCCTGACAACGTGTACAAGAGGATAAAGGCTCGCAGCAGGGTGAGTCCGAGCCGACGCCATCATGCAGAGGAACTAAACAGCTTCAGCATAAGGAGCTCTTGGTCTGATGAATCTTCCTGCATGTGTAGCTCACAGAGTTGCGAGGAGTTCCCAGGGGCCACTACGACGGGCCGGTGTGCGAGGTGACACTGTCTCCCAAGGTCCTGTCCACAGTGTCCTCGGTGAAGACCTCCCCTGCCAAGCAGCAGCAGCCGCAACAGCCGACTACTCAACAGCCGATGCGCAACCTTCACCAGTCTGGATTCAGCCTGTCAGGTGAGTCGAGTCAAAGCACAGGTTCCGTTGTCCTCTGTCGTAACTAGAAGTTTGAAGTTATATCGTACTCTATCTTAATGTTTTTCTTAGGTGCCCAAGTTGACGACAACATCCCTCGTCGCAGCACTCAGCGCATCGTGGCTCCCCCTGGTGGAAAAGCCAACATCACCAACCTCGGCTAATGTCCTTCCAGGACTGAGTGCAGGGCCACACAGGAGAAGAGGCCGCTGTCACATGACACCTGGTCACCTCTGACTCCTGCCCCTCTGCACTCCACCCATAATCACTACATCCATTCTTATTCACACACTACCACCGCTTCACCTCGTTCAAAAAAAAGAAAAGAAAAGAAAGCATTATTCCATTTTGTTTTGTCTTTCCTGCCATATTCCACAGTCTTTGAGGAAAGATCAAGTGAATTGACACAGCTTTTTTAAAGCATGATTATTGATGGAGGTAATTTGTTTACATTTGTTTGCATTTGTTGTATAATTTTTTGCTGTACACGTTTGAGCTGTCGATTGTCTCCCTAGGCTCAGGACGTTTACAAAAAACTTGATCTAAGAAGCGCTCGATTCCACGATCAGGCAACTAAGAAACACTTGTTTATAGTTTCTCTTCTTGCTTCTTTCCAAGATATGAACAAGAATGGTATCTGAAAGTAAAAACTCCACTCTCCGTGTTGTAACATGGCTCCTCTGCTGTTCAGGTAGTAAAATGTGACATCGTTAATACAAAAATCTCCAAAATGCTAATGAAGGATTAGACCCTAGACTATTGTTTTTACATCTCTGACGTTTGCAATGTGAGCTGATAAATTCACTCTGGTCTTCCTTTTGATGTTATAGTTGCACTTTCTTCATTTCTTTATTTTTGTTTAAAATTGATGTTTTATGTTTTTATGAAGTTGTGTTTTTTTGATTATGCTGAATGCACTGAAAGGATAAGAAAGGGTATTTTAGAGTTAAACCACTAATTTAGTTTCAGCCTGAATATGGGAATAGGGAGGAAAAATGGCTGCACATTATATTTTGTCTGAGAATCATGAAACCCTCCACCCTCACCCCATTTTATTGTTTTCCTCATGTTTGTGAAAAGGTTGTCAGGGCAAGCTTCCAATAATCAGAGCGGCGTATATTGTTGAGAATGCAGACGGGCACTAAGATGAAGCTGGATTTGCAGACAACCTCTCTGCACCTGGTGCTATTAGACCATCGCTGTATACGTGCAGATGATGTCCACACACGCACACACACACAAACAACAGTGGTGTAAGCTTTGTAATAACAGCAGCCAGGGTACGAGCCAACCTTAACTAGAATTCCCAGAATTTGTTTTTGCACTAAATGGTAAACCTATATGTGAGCTTGCAACTTTTTTGTTTGTGTTTGGATGTTTGTTGAGTTGAACTCCTTGCTTGCCTCCTCTGTAAGATATTGACAGCACACTATCTATGAAGGCCTCTGTAAGGAAGTGGAACAGCGATCTTTCGAGACCTGATGAAAAATGCTCCAGTATGTGTATGAAATCCCTCACAGTGTGCAGATAGTGTGTCCACTGTTCTCGCTGTTAGTGTCGTGAATGAATTATATCCAGTTGTTCTTTCCTTACCCGCTAAGACACCAGAGCCACTCCAGGTCGTTAACTATATTCACCGAAACCACGGGTCGTCAGTACTGTAAGACACTGGATTCTCTCTTCCTCATTGCCTTGTCAAGTGTAGGTTTTGTATGCCAAGCTATAATGTGAAGTGATGGACATTTGGGGGTGTTTCATGGTGATGGTTGTTGAGTTGTAATGTTCAGCACTGTTGTTTCCCCTCTCCCTGCAAGTGTGATACTCTCTCAGAAGTGTATGTTTTGTAGGTTACAAGGGTTTTGGGGGGAAATCGTTGGTCCCGTCAGCATTTGACCCTATCTGTGTTGACTTCAGTGGATTAAAATAATAAAAAAATTAAACTAAAGCAACTTGTTTTAATGCAAACTGTTATACCATAGAGAATTTAAATGAAACATTTTATCCTGTGATTATTGTTGAATAGAAAACATTCCTGGAAAAAAAATGTAATCTGTGGATTGTTTAGGAGAACACAGAGGTAATACGTTTTACATATGCACCCCACTACACAACTTTTTAACAGCAGGATTAAAAAGTACATTTACTCAAGTACTGGTCTCAAGTAGTATTACAGAGGTACTTGCTCTTGCATTTTCAATTTGATCCTACTGCAACTTTGGCATATTTCCAACACATTCATTTAATGTTTTGTTTAGAAGTACATAGAAGAATTTCTATGTTGAACTATTTTTCTCAAAAGACATTTCCAGACCTAAATGAAGCGATTCTCTTACATATGTGTCAACACTTCTTCTAGTGAAATTGTCAATGACTTTCAAGTGAGTATTTTTACATTGTGGCAAAACTACTCCTACTTCCTCCATCCCTCATTAAAAGATTCTCTTGGATCACATAAGCAATTAATTGGAATTAGTTCATTAGAAGTTAAGTAAAGAAACAGATTTTCGCAATCCCCCCCTTCTTAAGAATGTCAGCATTTATGAGCAGATCATTAAAATGATTTGTCAGAATAAAGTATCATCCAAGTTGTGGACGGGGTGAATGCAGAGAGACACTAGGTGGAGGCACAGAGTCGTGACGTGGAGCCTCGGGCCACAGAGGAACATTCTGTTGTTCCACCGCTTTAGTCACTTCATCTGTGGGGGACTCCTCCGGTAAAATGAACTGATGGAGAGAAGGACTACATCACAGTGAGTGCACACATCAACAGAAGTTTCGTGATTAGTTGGAATGAAGCTCCCCTGGCTGTTTGATACTTGTACAATTAGGAGTTAATATGATGAGTGCACTGATGAAACCAGAGAGGGGGAATCCTACAATGTCAACGTCCACTGACAAGAGCTTTAGAAAGACAAGAGGGAACAAAGCGTCGGGACGACTCAGCTAAAATGAATCCTCTCTGGGGAAGAGTTCCAACATGAGTCACCAGCAGTGCTTTCAATCAACTGTGACACAGACACCACTTTAGTAAGAGTCCTCAGAGAGGTGATCTGTCGTCACTTCAGCATCATCGTGAGCACGCGTTTATGACTGTGTACATTTATGATCGAATGTGAATGTGTAGAATCTTAAGCAGGTAACAAATAACATGCTGAAACCAGAGGCACCTCAAGTTAAAGAAATCGGGAATGGAGAAAACTTCAAAAATTGAGTTTTTAAATCACAGGTTTAGAAACTGTTTGATAAAATATGGAAAAAGATACAGAAAACAAACATATAGAAATAAAAAAGCCTATATACAGGCTTTACTTTGGGATACTCCTCCAACCAAACCTAATGCAAAAATACCTAAAGCAAACGTAATTACGTATCCCTCCTTTCCCTTTTTTCATTTTTATATCTAATAAATAATGATACACTTTATTTATATAGCACTTTTCAAAAAACAAGTTGGCAAAGTGCTTCACAAACAGAAAAACAGAAAAAGTGCACTCACACAGAAAAACTATATATGATATATAGGAAAATGTATAAAACAAAATATATGTATTTTTTTCCTTTTGGTTAATTACTGTTTTTATTATTTATCATGTATCCCTACTTTCAGATGTATCATAATAGGTACTGTTATACTTACAAAAACGTGTTGTTATTCTGTGGTGATTTACAGTGATGGTTGTAAAGCTTAGTGATAACCATCTTTCTTCCTTTCTTTCTCCCTCCTATGGAGAAGTAACTGTGAGGGATCAAACTCAAAGAAATGAAAGCGCCTAAAAAATGTGACTGTGGAGAATCAGGAATTGTGGGTTCAGTTTCCGTCCATCAGAACAAATGCATCACACAATTATACAGAGGAGGTGTCGATTATACACTTAGAATCTCACTGTTATTACATAAAATCAGGCTGCAGGATGAAATCAGGGAATGCTAGTGAAACACGGGAGCGCTGTTCTTGCTCTGCTTCAGTCTATACCTGCCTCTTGCAGGGCTGCAGATCAGATTATGGGATTCATTACAGCGATTGCATTCGAAAGATGATATATCTTGATGAAACTTGGTGCATAGGTATTTGCAGCCCATGTAGAGGGACGGGTGAGCACAGACAATAGAGGGATGGGTGAATTAGCTTGTCTGGGCCATCTGTAGTTTATTGCTGCGGCGGCTTTAGCTCCTCTTCTAATGGCATTCGTGCACAGATGGAGTGATTTACAGGTTCACACACACACCAGTCGCAGATCCAGACAAAGCACAGCGCACTGCCCCCCCATGGGAGAGCTGTCGAATTCACTTCTACCCCTGAACTTAATGCGCTGAAGGAGGATGTTGGTTTAATGATGTTGACTCTATGCCCCTCTCTCCCAGAGTCACAAAGGGAGTACATCTGGGTACTACAGAGGGTGTAGCCAAGGGAAAATAAATCAATACGGCTGCTAGAGGTTGTCCTCTTGCCCTTTGAAGCATCTGCGTACACAGAGAGACACTGCAGTCTTGAACTCACAGTGAACACGCTCAGTTCGCCCTTTTTTTGCACTTGCAAACACAGCACAGATCTTTAGGGAGGTCGTGATAAAGACTCTGCGTGCGCCGAGCGCGGATGGTGACTTAAAATGACAGAAAACACAGTGTGCGGCCTGAGAGAAGAATGTCTCAGACTGTTACTTAACTCACATCTGACATCTCTAAATCTAGAGGATTTTTTAAGAGGCTTGGGGGCCGGTCAGGATTGAGGTCAGCGACCACAAGGTCAGTTAAAATTCCGGTACATTAAGACATCCATCTGGCACTGCTCGGAGGTAACTGTGGGAACGTGGACGGACGAACGAGAAAGTTTGGAGGGGCTGTATATTTAGTGAATCAGCCCCCTCACGGAAAATAATGAAACACCCGCAAAGAGGTTTGTTTTAAATAAGCCCATGAATCCCTTGTTAGGAATCTGTCATACAAATTTATTGAAATGTGACATGGAAGCACACAGCGTCTCAGGAACAGCGTTATATGCAAACGACGGGAGCACACAGACCAGCACTTTTTGTAACATTTGGTGAAATCATGCAATATATAAAACATTTGTGTACATTTAAAATGGCTCCTCTGTGATATAAACATGTAAACATCCAGGAATATCTTGGTCCTTTTCAGGAAAAAGCTAGTGCTTAAAGGGTCGTTTCCAAAAACTGATTAGATAGTGGCTCTGCCATTATGATTTAAAAGAAGACATTTTTAGTTCAGTGATAAGCTGTGTGTTGCAGTAGTTTGTCTTTAAGAACTCCTTCCTCTTCAAGAGGAAACATACAGTATAGTGCTTATGATATTTCTTTGGAAGATTTTCTCACATCAAGCAAAAATCACAGAATGATATCAAGGCAGTGACATTAAAAATGTAAAATGTCAAAGCAGCAGTTGTGATGTCAACAGGACAAAAAGGATATATGTTCTCCTCTGTGACCTTGAAAGAGGAGTCGTTACTAATGGATGAAGGATTACAGCGGTTACACAGACTCTCCTTTTTCTGACAAGGACAGTTGGTGGATTTTAATGGTGGGAAGGTTTCCGGCAGGGGGGGGCTGGGCACAGTCTGACTCCTGCGGTGGGGTCCCGCTGCTGAGGATGCAGCAGCAGGTTCGGTGGAAGCTTTTGCTGCAGAGTTTGGCCACTTTAGCCCTGCCCGCCGTGGCCGGGCCCGAGCCACTCGTGGAGCCTCCAGGAAAGACCCTCCAGTCCCTGCTGTCCTTGGAGGAAGGGGTCCTGGACAAGGCCATGGAAGAGGAGGGGCTGAGCTGACAGGGAGCCACCCTGCTGTCTGGGCTCAGCGTGAGGGGCTTGCTGTGACCTTGTGGTTGACTCTGACCTGCACCCAGATGTTGATGCTGTGGTCTGGGAGTCCTTCTCAAACAGCGACCTCCAAGTAAACTCTGGAAAGCTTTCTTATACTCCTGGTTGGAGCACGGGTAGATGATGGGGTTGATGCAGCTGTTGAAGTAACCGAGCCAGAAGGTGATCTTGAACACTGTGTCAGAAGGTCTGTATGCAGGGAATATGGAGCCTGAAGGAACATCAAATACACAAGTCAGGTATGACTGAAACATGAAATGATATGTCAGAAATTAAGGGTCTGAAGAGAAAATGCAACAGATTTAAGCCAAATGTTAACATGGTGGCATGGTGAGCCCTTCTTCAGACGAAATAAAAGAACAGAAAAAACACCAAATGCCTCCATACTGCTTGTGTGGTGTCATCCAAGTGTCCAAGACATGTATCACTAATATCATTGCTAGACTGTTTACCCCTGAGACTCCAAAAGTGTTTTGTGGACTCAAACACTTCACTATACTCGACAATCTAGATCTGGTGTATTTAAATATGGTTTTATAAGGAGGCTGTACTCAGAGGTGTGAGTACTTTACTATAGAATAAGGCAAGACAAAAACGTTGATGTTCTGGTGGTGCCGTTGATGGATCCCTAAAGACACCAGGATTCAACCTCTGGGGGCCATGAGCATACAAAAAAAAACAGACAATCCAACAGCTATTTTAGATATTTAAGTCGGAATAAAAAAAAAAAGTGATGAACCAATAGAACAGTTTGAGTTCATTTTTTCAGATCCGATTCCTTTTTTGACTATCTGCTCCATATGAAATAAATGCTACATCTGCATCTACAGAGAGAAACATGTCACTCATCTCATTAACGTCCACTTAAGACCATTCATCTTTAATTGATTTATCCAGTTCCCACTAACCAAAGCTCCCTTGCCTCCAAGGTTGAAAGTATTGTTAAAATTGTCTCCATAAATTGTGCTGCTTTTGATTAGAGGAAGCGTCCACAGAGTGTGAGCGGGATCCTTGATGAAGAAGCAGAGAAAGTGGCTTGACGGGCACATTACATGCAGGCCTGTTGTGAATCTTCACATATCCTGTGGCTGCCAGTGAAACATTAAAATAATTAAATGGCTGCAATATATCTATGAATCTATCTATCTTAGCTTGTCTGTCATCTATCTTCGGAGGTACGATGGGGGAGATTCTTGTCTCGTGAAATCCTTTATTGGACGAGCTGCTGGAGACATTCAAACGTGGGCTTTGGAAAAATGAGACCATGATATAGAGATGGATGGATAGATAGACGAGGTGCAGGAGTTTGAGAGAAAATGATTTTGTGCCTGACTGTGCCGCTCATTTGTTTCATTCCCAAGCGGTGCCAAAAAACTGCAGGTAGCCTTGACACAATCACTTTTGAGCCAAAAAGAGAGAGCTATTGCAACTGTTGGATAAATGTGATTATTGTGTCCACAGTCAATAAAGCACTGTCACATAGAAACTGTGTAACTTCAGTTTTGCAATGCTACCTCTAGGTAAAACCATATATAACTTCGGGGTTGTGAACGTTACATGACCATTCTGGAACCATGTCCAAGTCTGTTGGATCTTTTTGATTGTAGGTCTTTTGATCAAACAGCAACAAAATGATACATTCATGGGAGAGGAACTAGTGGGAAAAACCTGTCTGTTGCAACTTTTAAACATCTTAATGCTAATTTCATTTTAGAGCAACATAATTTGTTTTTTTTGGTACCAAGTTCATATATATTTGTTAACTCCCTATCTGTTTGTTTGTTTATTTGTTAGCAGGATTACGCAACAAATACACAACCTATTTGGACAAAACGTGGTAGAGGGGTGGGGTCAAGGCCTGTGAAGAACAAATTAAATGTTGATGTAGATGCAGGATTAAGGGCCAGATCCAAGCTTTATTAAAATAGGTAAAATCATCTAGGGTTATCAGAGGTGTTGCTCTATTTCTGGGTAATTCCTATACCTTTAGTTGATAGTGATGCAAAAGAGAGGACAGGAACAAATAAACAGTTCAGGGTTATGGTCAGTGTTTTAAAATCTTACGGCATAAGGGCAGTCAAACATAAGTGTAATAGCTTCATGTTTTATTATAGTCTCTGATAAGAACTACTAAAATGTCAACCAGTCTTTATGAGATTGATTTAAATGATCAATTTCCAATGATTTGTTTTTCTCTAATGGCAAAGTACTGTGTACTCCAATAAACCAAACAAGAAAATCGTGAGTTATCCGGTGCTATACATGTCAAACCCCTGATTCACTGCTAAACCTGTCATTGTCCGCAGACATACGAGGCAGCGGCATGCAGCCCGACACCAGCATTAGTGAGGGAGCATTGGTAAGCTGAGGCTTTTCATCATTTCTCCACTCAGGAAAGAACTCGGCCGAATGGTAGCGTCTATATTTACAAGCATGAGAGCATGGAATAAATAAATACCCAGAGGGATTTTTGACGTTTTACCCCTAGCTCATATGTACTTGGTTCAGATTTCCTTCTCTCATTCCCTCCACATTGACACCAACGTATAAATTGCTAGTGTGGTTGGCAAGCTGTGTCATTCACCCCCCCCCCCCCCCCGCTTGTCTCTATCAGGCTGGGTAGTGTTCTTGAGGGGAACATCATGGTCCAACAGCAGTTTGATGTGTTTGCTCTGTCATCCCATGACAGACATCGAAGTGAGTCACCGACAGAGGAGAGAGGGGAAGGGTCAGAGTAACGGCTTGATGCTTTGTTCAAGGGTCTTAGTTTAAAAATATATACGGGGCTGAAATCCTGTGGTTATGTTTACAGACAGGGGAGCACTGGAGCCCGTCACGGATCTGAACGATTCATTGAGCCTATTTATAAGACGTCTACCTGGATGAGTCAAAGCGTTTACTACGCTTTGCTCGAGAGGCCACTCAACGGCCAAGCATCCAGTCTCTGAATGGTAGTAGCTTCAGTGTGCTACCACAGAACAGTCATTCAATTAAATTAGCCAGCACTTAAAAAACCTGTCAGCGGCATACGTTGAAGACAAGATCGGAAGAAATTAATTAATGCAAAACTTAGAAAGCTTTCTGATTTATATATGTGTAAGTGCATTTATGAACGTGCTGTTAATTTGTGAAATTTTACAATTTACGAAATGTGTATTTTTAGCCAAGAGATATATTAGGCTTGACTCAGGGGACAGTTTGCTTAACTGAGCTTTAGCCTATAGACTGTCGGTGGAACATCTCACTTTGATCTGTCTCTACTGTCTTCTACCTGTATTGTGTCTTTTTAGTTTGGCCCATGTCCCATTCACTATTATGTAGGGGGCAGGGGTTTATGTCCTATACTGCAGCCAGCATTTAGCTTCCTTTTTTGGGAACTGCCATGTTGTCCATCCTTATATATGGTCTATGGTTTTCAGTCTTGGTGCCAAGCTAAGATAACCAACCCTTCATAATTATCAGATGTGTGATATCTATCCTGTGATCTAACTCAAAGCAAACACAGAACCAATTCCATACCACTGTAAACACAAGTCATACAGAGTAGGCTTATTCAAATGATGGTCATATGAGCCGTATGCTTTGTTCACTATTGTGTTCTGACAAATGCTACAGATTTCTTGAACACCATATTGCTCAATCAAGAATCACATATAATATAAACATGGTGATACTCACCTATGGGTAGCACCAGGAAAAAGGGCATCCAGCATAGCACGAAGCAGCCCACCACGATGCCCAAGGTCTTTGCAGCTTTCTTCTCACGTGAGAACTTGAGCAGTCGCAGTGCAAAGTGAGTGCGGCTGCGAAGGGCCTCGGCCTCCGACACAGTCGTGTTGCCTCTGTGTATCCTGAGTATCACCCGCTCCGAATGGGACTTCTCAGTCTTGTGGCCCTCCCTCAGGCCCTGGCTCTCTCTGCGAGCGACCACATAGACCCGACAGTACATGGCCAGTATGATGGTGAGAGGGAGGTAGAAGGAGCCCACAGCAGAGAAGATGGCGTAGGCAGGCTCCTCTGTGATCTTGCAGACGGACTCGTCCTCCGGAGCAGGCTCTTTCCAGCCAAACAAAGGTCCGATAGATATGATGATAGATAGCACCCACAGCACCATCACCGCCAGCAGAGCCCTGCGTTTTGTCATGATGGCTGGATAACGCAGAGGATAACTGACTCCAATGTAGCGGTCCACAGAGATCACACAGAGGCTCATGATGGAGGCCGTGCAGCAGAGCACATCCACAGCTGCCCACACATTACAGAAGACCCGTCCGAAAACCCAACGATCCAGGATCTCAAAAAGGGCAGAGAAGGGTAGTACAGTGGAGCTCAGCAGCAAATCGGCCACGGCCAGATTAACTATAAAATAATGTGTGACCGTCCGCAGGTGTCGGTGACAAACTACAGAGAGGATTACCAGGATGTTTCCCACAATTCCAAACACAATGAGGACACCAAGGATCAAGCCCAGAGTCACAGCCTTGACAATGTTGAGCTCCGGGACGAAAACGTTGCTGCAGTTGGAGCAGTTCTGTGTCAGAGGAGCTGGGGTCATGATGTCCATGACAGGAACCATCTGCTCCAATTCTACAATGATGCTTGACACTGTTCTGTGCAGCAAAGGTAGGCCGATACACACACCTAGCTCAGTTCACCACAGCAGAAAGGGGTCATCAGGGAATTCTCATAAAAGCCATTAAAGGAATGCTCACATTAAGTCAGTTTTGTCAAAACAAAACTTGAAAAAAGCTGCCTCTGGCAAATGAGGCATTACATTAGAGATGCATCAAGGAAAATAAAACTACAGGACACATGCAAAAACACTGAGAAAGAAGTATAATCTATGCACACAAAACCTAGAAGGCTGAAATCAGTGAATCAATCCAGAAAATGTTTAAATGTATTATGCAGCTGCTCTGAAAGTTGTATGATGGCATAGATTGTTGGATTCACATCTGGACAAACCCTTGCCTGTTCTCCGAACCAAAAACTGCAGCTCGGGCACAAAATTAAAGTTAATGTTATCAAAACAATACTCCAATAATGTTGTTGGAGCGAGAAACTACTTTTCTGGGTTGGATGGTTGGTGACCAGTCGGCAGCTTCCTCCAGTCGAGCGCAGGGGGGCATTTTCAGCGTGAACACAGCAAGATGGTTACAGCAACAAAGTCCAGTGCCTTTGAAAAGAGAGACAAAATAATCTGCTTTAAAAGAATTGGCTCATCCATCTCATACATGAAAACACAACGGCATTAATCCTTATAAGTGTTTTTTCTCTTCCACGTTTGATGGACTCAGACCCATCGAGACTGAGTGGATAGATGTGGGTAAAAGACAACGACTGAGTCACAGTTGCTGTCAGATCAATGTGACCGCATGCAGCCTCATCCTGTTTATTGACTGAACACAATGTGATGTTGAGGAATAAGGAAACTGATAGCAGGACTGACCAGTTGCCTGTTTCACTGAATTGTCCGAGAAACGTAGCACAACTTAGACTCTACACGGCATCCAGCCAAATCAGAATAGCTAGAGAAAAAATCGACAGTGTAAAATGTGGTGCGAATAAGATCTTCATTTGACCTTCACCGAGACGAGTCTAACCTCACGTAATCTCTCTTTAGACAAAAAAATATCACACTACAGCCTCAACGCAGCTGGAGGTCAAATCAATACACAGTTAAATTTGACATGACTAAATACTGCAGAAAGGGGACAAAGACTAGCTAGATTAACAAAATGTGCTGACCAATGGCCGAGACATAGGGTGTAGTTTATGTCTTGAATTATTTTTTGTGCATAATAATCAAAGAAGACCATAGTCAACGCATTTCCACTTCTTCCCATTATACAAAATAAAAAAATACAGCTAAAATAAGCCAGATACGAAAGCTGCTTTCTCCCATTTGGAGTCGGAGCGATCAGGGGAGGTTGAAAGCGGAGAGGGTCAGATCCACCCACTCAACCATTCATGAGTCAGTCTTGACATTTTATCTTATTTTAATCGCATTTTTCCAAACATTTTTTTTAACTTTTAACATTGGTCCACATCGGACATGAGAGTGGGATCAACAGTCTCATCAACTCTGACAGGGAATGTGAATATTTCCCAAAAATCCTTACTGCACCATTAACATATGTCAAGCCAGGTTAATGGGCTCCTACAGTGTGTTTATATATAAGATCAGTCAAATGAGAGACTGAGATGCTCAGTTGAATTTCTAAGTGATGCCATTGAGTTTATCCCTCCGACTCTGATGCATTGAATTGATTTCATTTCGAATGCTTCTTCCTTAGACTTCAAAACAATGTCTTAGTGCCAAGCAAACTCCTTCACTTCGACAGATGTGGAATAAATCCTGTCTGTGCAGATTAGTGGCATTTGTAATGTGGATGTTGCTTAACTGAATGTAGATTAGATGGAGCTAGTAAAAGTAGTGCGTCCATGTTGATGGTTTTGGGGATTTTGCTAAGCTGCTTTATTTATTAAAAGTTCATCTGAGTTGCCCTCTTTTCTTCTTTTACCTCTCTTCTATCCATCTATCTACAAAAACAATGCAAAAGACTATGTAAAGACGTCGGCGTTTGCAGAGGCATTATGCAGTCCCCTCCCGTCTTTAGCCCCTTCCCCCCCTCCATTGTTTCACAATATTAACCAATTGGTGACCTTTTCCTCTGCGGCCCACAAACCCCTGCTCCACGCGGGATGTACAGCTATTTAACATTTCGGTTGTGAGCGTTATGTGTATGAGCTGGCAAGGCGTGACAGAGCCTGCATGCAGCAGCCATCGTAAAGCAGCACCTGAGAGCTTCTTCCACCCCCACAAGTAGAGGATAGGGGTGGGGGGCTGATGCCTTTAAGTTAATTATGAAAGTAAGAGTTACATGTTTATCCACAGGGGCATAACAGGAACTCATTACATCATCATTACTTTGCACTGTTGAAAAGATAAAGTTACCTGCAGTGGTGGTAGGATGAAGATATGATACTTGTGGCTCCTCTGTGACTCAATTACATTAGAGTCTGGGAGTTGGAATTGAATTGCTTATTAATCATCATGTTTATCCTCTTGTCTGTTTCATCAAAAAAGACCCATTGATTTCACTAAACTGCAGTATGAGCTTGAGGATTATGGGATTTCAGCTTGGATGGATATAGATCCAGGTGGCACACTGGTCCTTCTCCAGCACCGATCTGTTTAATATGCATACAGGGTATCACCCATTAGAAGTGGGGGTTGCCCAGAGAGAGGACAGACGTACAGAAGGGCAGCGGGGAGCAGGAGCGTAGTTTGCTCACTGGCATGAACACTATCGATCTTCGCTTACTTTTTAATTCGCTATTAATTAGATGTCCTCAACTACACAATAGTCAATCCATCAATGATGGGCTATTGTATTTGTATAGCCCATATTCAAAAATCACAATTCGTCTCATATGGCTTATTAATCTGCGTAGACAGGGTTGCGTGATCTTGGCTGTTCTCCAGGCAGACAGTGAACAGTGTTTGGATGTGCAGCTGCAGCAGAGGGTGTCCACATTGATGTGGAGGGCAGCCTCTCTGTGTCGGCAATTTTGTAATTGGTCAGGAGAAAACATCCATTGTGGCTTAGATGTAATCTCAGTCTCTTCTCTGGTGTGTTGGGGTAACTCTCAGCTGCACAACTCAGGTCTCCCTGACAGAAAAGGACACCCACCTTAGTGAAATGACAGAGACGGGTGCTGCTTGTAGACACTTGTTAAGCTCAATTGTGACCTCATAGTGCATTTTCTCTGTTTATGATCATCTATCATGATTTTGGGGATTAATAAACCACGGAGAGATTTTGAAGCAACAGGAAAAGCTTAGTATAAAAACATCTATTTATAGATTAGTGCAGTCCAGTGTTAGAATTTTACAGGCAACTCCAGATTGGACAATTCTTGATGTTTTTAGTTTAAAACCCAAAGATAGATTTGAAATATAAATTAAATCAACATCAGTTTTGGCTTTTTCTGGACAATTCATCCTTGGATGAGGCTTAAATTCTGTAAAAAAAAATCCATCAAGCCTCTCCGCTACACGCACAGCATAGGAAGTATAAAGAGACAGAAAAAACCATTCACGATCCACTTCGTAAAAGCCTCACTTAAAGGTGTGAAATCAAAAAGATGTTCCCCCACTTACCCAACTTTCAGCTCGATCCTCACAGCGCGACAGCCGCTCTCCGGAGCCGCACATGGAGCCGTGGCCGTTGACGCGCTCCGGGGGGACGGTGCGGTTCTGCCGAGGGGACGAGCCCAGCGCGCTCCTCTCCATCACGGACACATCCCGCAGGTGCTCCCGAGTCTCCTCCTCGTGTGTAGAGCGCGGAGCAGCAAATGACTCACTGGTTCCTCCTCCGCCCACCTTCACTCCTCCTTTACCCCCATCACCCCACTCCTCACTCCAGCATCAGACCCCTCCCGTGCGTCATCACGACCCGACACTGTCTGGCCCTAAAGGACTTCTCCTTTCTGAAGTGTTTCCTTAACGAGCGTCACTTGTCAAACTGCGAGCTGATGTTTATTCTCTTGTTTCAGAACAGACGCTCCTTCACTCAGTAAACCTGATGATGTCAGCTGATCCATCCAGAACAATTTATTTCAATGGTTTAGTTTACTTACTGAAGTGAAGGTAATAATTCTTTCTCCTATATCAGTTTTGTCATGTAAGTGAAATTTACATTGTCAAGTGTATAAGGGTTACCAATAAAAATGCTGAGTAAAATGATTTTATTTTACAGCCCACATACCCAGTTATTGTTTTATGATCAGATATAACAGGACCTATAAAGCCAATGCCTCTGTTTTATCATAATCTAAATAAAGATACAGATCATACATTTTTTGTTATAAAAGTAAACCATCCTTCCAAAGCACAGCCCAACACTTTGTCCTCCAACAACAGCAATACTGTTTACTACAGTAGTATGAGAAAGATTAACCGTAGCTCTATTTTTCGGTTAAATACCACAAAATACCCAGCAAAAGTACCATAAAACGAACATATTTGGAGTTAGTTACCGTAATTTGAATGGCATTGTGGGTAAAGTGCCTGATGCAATACGTGACTTATAGTCAGTTACTGGATTTTTTGAAATTGCGTTAACAAAGGATGCTAGTTAAGAAATTGACATGTAGTGCTTTATACAAAATCTATTTTCTCAACATATTTTTCCCAACCTAGACATCATCATGCTAACATGTTCACAGGTCTGACTGTAAAGATCGACTACAAGAAAACTCAAACAAAGTGTCTTGATCGCCACCGAGTCTCTGGCTGCAGTATAGGTCATAAATTCCAACTCTTCCATGTTAATGGATGGGACATTCACCAAACTAAAAACGTTCAAGTGTTGATGTTTCTGGTAAATTTGGTTTTAAGTAGTTATTTGATGATTTAAGAAAAGGGGGAGATGTCATGATGACATCTGAGCCCGACTTGTATTTGGTCAGATGATAAAATGTAATGATTTTTGTGTTTGTTAAAAAAAAGGATAATGATTAAATACTGACTGGAAAATTTAACATATCTTTATTTTACAGCCAACAAATCATTATCTGATGCTTAAGGACCTAAAGGCCAATCCCCTGTTTATCACAATCTAAAAAACATACAGATGACTATCATATAGTTTTATCAGTAAACCCCCTTTAAAAGCTTACTCTAATAATTAGTTCCCCAGAAAAAGCAAAAATGTATACTGTCAGAAAGAGATTAAAAAATCCTTGAACCAAAGTGTTTTGTGTATTGTATTTTTATATAGTATCAAAGTGTCAGATTAATTGTAAATAACATTATTGCCTCAATCCCACTATAACTATAGCCTGTAATTAATTGTACTTACCTTCCTGCTCTATGGGTAGTGGTGCCCAGTGATACTTAATAATTGATCCTGAATAATTACATTGTCTTTGCTGTGGGCAGTAATTGAAACTATTTCGTCCTGATCTTATCAACAGATCTAAGAAATTAATACACATTTAAACACAGGCCTCCGCTTTGACATGAAAGATTATTATTCTTTGAGAATAAAGTAATTATGAGAATATTAGCATAGCATATGCTCTATATAGTTGCAAGACTCTGGTCTGTGTTTCGTACAACTCAGTCAATACACATTTGTCAACGACTGATACGCAGTCAATTGCAATTAATATGGCTTCGCAGTTTCATCTGGGACTTTGTCATTAAATGATTGTGCCAGTACATTTTTTAAATACCTTTTTTCAATTAAGCTTTCACGGACAGATGAAGCAGAAACAAGCACTCGAAAACACCCAAGAAAGACACACACATCGATTTTCTTGGGCTGATTCCTTTCTTCCTCTCGATTCATTCGAATGCTGTGTATTGTTTTTTCTATCTGGTAAATACAGTATTGAGAGTTTCATCTATAGTTGCTGCTGTGTCACAGTGAGAGATGGTAAGAACATCCTTAGAGTTAACATCTGACTTTTAAAAAGACATGGCCATGTCAAGAGATAAAACTAAACAACCTCTGAACAAACTTTGAAAGTGCCTCCACATCAGCAAAAGGGAAAAACATGTTTCTGTTGGTGCATGGCAAATTCATTATTTTATGGAAGACAATATTACAGAGTGATTACATATAACTGCCTTGCACTGTCTCAGACAGACCACTTTCAAAACAAGCACTTATCCCAGCAACAGATTAATTGTTGTGTAATTATGAATGCAGTAAAAACAAGTCAGTCAAACGATATTAAACACGAGATGAAAAAAACTGCAAAATAATTAAGTAGTAAAATGATACTCGTGTGGCTCTCCTGTGCTTATTGATTTCTGTGTCTTTGCATCTCGTTAGACTATCCTGCTATGTAAGACCTGTTGGGAAAGCAATTACCTGTATGAGTTGCCCATGCAGTGCAGAAGGCTGCTGCTGAGTCTGACAGAGACTGAAATCAATACCTCTGCACCGGAGGAAACATTTCCCAATCATGGAGGCAACAGACCTGAGCCATGCATTACCGATAATGTTTGCATTTACAGTGACATTAGAAGAATCTCCTGTGGTCGTGACTTTGACCAAATTCCCTTCAAAAAGAGAAACACACACAGATTACTCTCGTGTAGACAGCTTTTGTGACTTTATCTACAGCTTTAGACGAAAACTGATGCAAAAAGCTCAACATGTCGCATGCATCATATACGTGAAGCCACTGTGGTTGGTGTTTTTTCCATAAACTGAGTTGACATTGAGAAATAAAGGTGAGAGAATTCATGGCAATGTCGCTGAAGCTCCTCTTGTGGAGTGTCCTGAGGCCGCCAGCTGTCCGCCCCCACACTTCACCCAGCTCGAGCCCTGCACCTGAAATCCAGATTAAAGAGGAAAATAATAACTCGACTGCCACACACATATTTACTAGAAATATGACTGCATCCATTTTTATGACATATAGCACCTGCAATGGTATGAGCAAAGCATTACACATCACTTCATCGTTTCTGTCTGGTATCAACGTCACAGCGCTGTGCTCCTCGTGTTCTGGTCCAGGTGAGAATGTTCTGGGAATCAATCCAAACTGACAAATGCTTCTATCCTCAGTCAGATACGTGAATCCAATATTGTTATAGATTCACAAATGCCAGAGTTTTTGTTTAATGAAGCAAGAAGTCAGTCATTAAAAAGTGATTGTATTATATTAGCGTGAAGTACTTGCTGTATTACTGGGCAGATGGAGTATGTCTCTAGCACATTAGTAGTCAGTGTTTTCTCTTCTCCTACAATAAACCATAAAGCTTAAAAGTCTAAAGCTATTGTTGTCGATGGGAGGCTGCACCCTGAGCAGATCCTCATCATGCTTATATGTTAACAGTGGCAATGCTAACGTGCTTATGTTTGATGGGTATAATCATAGACTGTGTATAAAGATTTATGACGCGTCTCCACTTCCTCCCAGTATCCAGAAATCAAGCTAAATGAACACTGGGACATACACCAGTGTGACAACAACAAACTGAAATGACAGAAACCATCTGAAAATGTCACATGTAGTGTTAGATTAGAAATCAGAGGATCAAATTATATAGCAATGCCACCTAAAAATGTCAAGAGCTTTCACGCCTCATGATGGCACAACAGGAAAAGAAAACCAAACCTCCTGGGATTCATCATCTGTGAACCTTTTTTCCATATCTTTCCCAGCCACGTGATCCTTCGGACCTAGTGGAGGCAGCATTAGATGAAAAGTCAGAGGATTACAAAAGTCAGTGCAATCATTGTTGAATTGTTTCAGTCCGGACCAAAGTAGTGGACCGATTGACCCACTCTGCCTTCCTCTGAGCCGTGCCTCTAGCATGACTATTAATAACAACACAGAGAAACCTCTAGCTGTACCAAGCCCACATTCCACCCACATGTATTAGTGTTCATCGAATGTTCAATATATGAGCAAAACACAAAATCACAAAGCAATGCAAACATTCATTTTTCCCGTGTGTTGCTCGTCAGGCTCTAAATATTAGAATCATGTTTGTGTCTGCGAGATTATTTTCGAATTGGAAAAGCTTGTCGTTCAGCAGCAGCTGTGCTCCACTCACATGCCACATGCGACCATTCCAGGCGATAGTGCATGATGTTCGAGAGGGATAATCACTCTACCCTTTATTGGGCTCCAGTTCTGGTACTATCTGCATTTTCTGTGATGAAGACAGACCTAATTATCTCGGCAGACGGAACTCCACTCTGAGCCGGGCTCTAATCGTGGCCTAAATGCTGCCCTCTTACCGTTCAGCGTGGCACTGAGGGGTTATGAGGGAGTGACTGCTGCTTCTTACCACACAGACTTACAAACACACAGACACACACACATCTCGAGGGCTCAGTGGGCTCAGCTGCTCCGATGCTCCTCTTAACAGGCATTATGGTCTATTGGCAGGGATTACCTAACAAGGCAACACACTCTGCCCCCCCCTCATACCAGGGACATCTTGCCGATCATCTGATTAATTAATCACAACTCCAGATGTCACTTGAGCCGCATTATTGTTTGTACTGTGTAGAACATTGCACCAATATCTAAAAGGGAAATCCAATTGAAATCCTTAAATCCACCACTTACACAACAGCACAATTCCTGAGGCCATGTGGTACTTCCAGATAGATTACTCCATCCGTCCTTCCAAGCCCATTCACTTTGATTCGTGAATGTGAAAGAATTGCAGATTATCCTGTTTTGAAGATGTTTCAAAGTCAGATAAATTAAAAGCCACATTTTCTGAATTCAGACTGAGGGAGGGTAAGCAGCTTGATTGTGGATATTGAACAGGCGAGTGAGGAGACGGGACGGATAAACGTGAACGATTAGGCGTCCAAATACGTACCAGCGATGCAACCCGGGTGT
This sequence comes from Platichthys flesus, assembly GCF_949316205.1. Lineage (NCBI taxonomy): Eukaryota > Metazoa > Chordata > Actinopteri > Pleuronectiformes > Pleuronectidae > Platichthys > Platichthys flesus. The sequence continues at coordinate 18,110,011 of NC_084947.1, forward strand.
CAGCTTAGCACAAAAAGGTTTTTGCAAGGGATTTGGAATAAAAGAAATGATAAAAGGGTCAATTTAAACTCTATTATCGTCCGCGACAGGCACAGTGAAAATGTCATCATGCACATGCAAAAATGTTTCACAGTCAATTATGTCAGGGGGCAAAGTTGAGTTCTGTGATGAGTTTCTTCTGGATAACGATAAGGACAAGAGGAGCTATTGTACGGGAAGCTAAATTCACTCCACATCGGTGCACAGCTGCATTACTGGTGCATTTGAGAGCATGCAGCGTTTAAAAGAATCGCCACTTTAATTCCCCTAAAACATAGAAAAAACTGCATCCAGGATATATTTATAAAGATAATTCTCTGTAGAACCTGGGATAGATTTGAAACTATGCAAATGAAAATTGAGCTGAGAGAGATAACAGTGCAGTGCAGTGCACGGTGACTAACACACACACAGGGAGAAACAACAGGAAAATTAACGATTTCAGGCCTTAGATCCCCCCATGGCCTCAAACTACAGCAGTGCACCTTGCAGTCAAGGTCAGTCAGCGTTCTAACGGTCACTCGAGACTTGTTCTCTGCCAGCAAGTTCTTTAGAAGCAAAAAGAGGGTATTATTGATGCTGCTGGCACATCTAATAAGAATATGCATTTACTTTATTGTGACTGCCCATGAAAATAGCAGTGTATTTATGGATGATTCACAACCTGTGGACATTTGCCCTTGAATATAGAGTGTATGTCTCGGCCAAGAAGCTCAAATCACAACAATGCACTGTTGTGTAGCTTCAGGGCTCGGCAGCGATCTGAGTTCTGCCAACACGAGAGTCTATATTTGTCTACATGACAGTCCAATTTACCACAAACCAGCAGGGGAAAGTGAGAAACACAATTTGAAAAAAGAGACTATACCTCCCACAACAGCTTTAATTATTCATTTCAGGGGAATTGTTAGCAAATGTTATTTTTGTGTGGTCTATCAATTTCATGGTCAGTTGTTCACGGGGCAGATTATTGCTGTGTATGAACAGAGAGATGACAGTACATGGCAGAGATAACTCACTGTACACAAACAATTGAGGCCTCGTAACAAAGTTTAAAGTTTTGTTGTTTTAACGGGTAAAGGCACCAATTCCAGAAAACCTGGTATATTCAAACAATAGAGGCCACTTCTTCAAAGTGTTATTCTATTATTATTATTGAATGCAGTCTGATAATGGATAACAAAGAAGCATATTAATGAAAAGATAACTGATTTTGTATTTTGATATAATGGTGTATGAGTTTCATGTAGTGGACTCAGTGACTGAATATTCACAGTTTCTGTTTAAAGAAATGTCCTTGCACAAGTTGTGAAAAAATAAAATGTGTGAACTTTCAGACTGAATCTCTGTGGCTATAAACAACCCTTGCAGGAAAACAGTGTGTGTGTTTGTGTGGTCGTTTTAGTTACTTCTTTAGGACCTTCACCAGCTTAAACACCTGGACCAGAAGAGCTCATGGGAACCAAGGCCTGGTCCTATTGAAGCAAAACATCATGTCTGAGCTCCTGGTTAAGGTCATGGGTCAGATTAGGGTTAGGTTTAAGGTCAGGGTTAGGCATGGGTTGGTCGTGGTTAAGGTTCAGGATAAGGTGTTGGTCAGGCCGATGAATGGAAGTCAATGTAAAGTCTTTAAAAGGACAGATGTGCAGACTTAACGTTATATGTGACATATCGGATTGAATCTCTGTGGCTAAAAACAAACCTTTACGGGAAGACTGTGTGTGTATGTGTGTGTGTGTGTGTATGTGTGTGCGTGTGTCTGTGTGTGTGTCTGTGTATGTGTGGGGCCCTCTTCTGTTTCATGAAATCGTATCAAACATCTGCAGGCTGGGCAGAAACTCAATCCTGTGAGAACACAGTGTGATTGTGAAGCTGAGGAAATGAACATCCACAGTGAGATGACACCAGAGTGACATCTGCTGCTCACTCTGACCCACTGGTCATTTAATTACGCCCGACTGCGCCCTCATGTGGCCGACGTGGGGCCGTGCAAATGAAAAAAATCCAGTCGGTGCGTCGTTGAAATATATTTGATCCATTCCATTTATAAGACATATTTAAATTAATTTAAAGCAAATTGCATAGAGAACATTCAGAATAAAACAATGGATAAACTCTGAAGTGAGATTTCCATTTCCGGCGTCGCACGCTGCTTTGTGCGCATGCGTCTTGAAAACACGGAAGTTCCATGTTTGTCGCTCCGCAGACGTCACTCCGTGTTATCTCTTCATAAATAGTATTTTAGTCTTCAGCAGCGGTCCCGGTGTAATATCTGACTGACTCTATCACCGACAGCTTGTCAGTGGACGGTGGCATGGCCCCAGGGTCGTTCATGCATCTGTAGAGCTGTGAAGCTGTGATAAGAGAAAGATGCCCGCACGTAACATCGTGTCCAACGGGACCCACGACAACAAAGTCAGGTACTCCAGGTTAGCCTCTGACGATGACGGCTACACGGACCTACAGGTAGGACCCGCCGCGTGCTGCTGGACACAGGGTGCCGCGAGTATCTGCGTGTATGACTCTGGACACACAATCAGTGTGTCCAGAATTATGACATCATAAACATCTTTACACATTTTAAAATCTTACATGGTTCTGTTTTTTAATCTGCAATGATTGGCTCATTGTCGTGATGGACGGAAGGTGACAGTTCATCCACTTTATCAGCAAGTTACGTTTGAAACAGCAAATCTAGGCTTAAATTGATAAATAATTAACTTTGAGGTTGACTTCAGTGATTTTGTCCGCAGGGAACTCTCCAGTAATCTCTCTAAAAAGCAAAGATCTCAATGTGCATGACAAGCTACACATCTAAAACATTATAATGTAACTTTGTAAGATATAAATTATATTTTAATTGTGGAAACACGTTGGATGTGTTTTTCCTGTGTCACAAACACATTTTATTAAAGTATATATATATATATCCTTTGTTACGATTGATACAAATTGTAATGTGATAACTATTAGTATTGTTTTATTTCTCAGCCTTTGCTCCAGATGATCTTACTTTTCCCACAATCTCAAATATGTCTGTAATTGGTTAATGTTACCTTATTGACATCATCAGGATATTTTTCTTCTCATACTTCCAAAAACTACAGACATCATTATATAAGTGTTTTCAATCATGTGCCAATAATAACTCAGGATGAGTTATAAATCGAGCTTTGGTTGGTGGGTTTAGGCAATTGTGAACGGTTTGTCTCTATGAAGGTTTGAATGTGAAAAAAGACAGAAACACTAATTATATTTGTTAAAAAAATAAATCCCCTGACATGAATAATTTAAGTTGCTGTGTGAGGGGGGTGCATTGTCTTTTTTTGCTTCTTAGGTTTATCAAATTATCTTTCTCACATTCCCCTGCTCGCAAAAAAAATGGCCCGTCATGTAGACAAATATAGATTCCTTAAGGATAATTCAAATAGCTGTCTGTACACAACAGTGGGTCTTTGTGATTGGAGCTTCCTGGCAGAGTTGTTCACTTTACAGTCCAGGATAAATGTCCACAGGTTATAAATAATTTATAAGGACACTGCTCATGAAAACATAATGAAGTAAATGTGATGTGTATATGTGTTTGCTCCACCATAGAGAATGTAAAACAATATTGAGATGGTGGTTTATACTTAAATTCACAAATAAATCATCTTATGGATATTTGAACAATTAAAACAAAGGAAAGGGTTAAAACAAACTGCTTATGAGGTCAGTTCCCTATTTAAGAACAAATATCCGACAACCAGTCATGTACTTCAGAATCTCCAGCACATCATGAGCCTGACTAAATTTGCCTTTCTACAATATAAGTGGGAAAAACCGGCAGCGCTCCACAAAGCTTGCTGTGTCTGAGAAATGTGCTCTAATTAAATATTTCTCCTCCTCTCCAGTTCAAAAGGAGCCCACCCAAAGTCCCCTACAAAGCCATTGCTCTCGCCACAGTCCTCTTCTTAATTGGCTCTCTGCTAATCATCATTGGCTCCCTTCTCCTGGCTGGATACTTTGGAGTCACTGTGAGTACTTTTTCAAAACAGAGCATTTTTAACTATGATGTATTAATTAGGGCCATGATGAAGAGAAAAGAAGCAATCAGAGATTTCGAGAAGAAGGTCATAATATTCTGAGAATAAAGTTGTACTTGAGAAAAGAGCTGTAATATTTTCCCGAAAATTATCTTTTTGTAAATAAGCAGCAAGGAGAACCAGTGTTGGCTGGAGGTCCACTTCTCCTTGTTCCAAAGTCTTGATCCATGTTTTTTGAGAAACTATGTCTGACTACTACCAAACATGTCTTCCTCCTTTTAAAGAGGCCATGTCCTCCATGTCTGTGTGGTTTCTTCTTCAGAATGGACTCAGCTTATTGCAGTTTCTTGTTCCTTTTTAATGTCCTATTACTTGATATGAGCTGTCAGCGTCTTTAAGTAAATTATGACATGATAATGTGGTGCTGATCCTCTGATATTCCGCCTCTAACTTGACACGCAGCCAAAAAATATATTTGTTCTTGAGACCTCTTTTTATTGTTCAAATCAGCCCTAATCAGCAGAACAAATACGATTTTTATTTTTATTGAACAAATGTGTCTAATGCTTTCTCTCTTTCAGCACTCTGACCGGACCGTGCCTGTCCTCATCATTGGGATCCTGGTTTTCTTGCCTGGAATTTACCATCTCCGGATAGCTTACTTTGCGTCAAGGGGCTACCCCGGCTACTCCTATGATGATATCCCAGACTTTGACGACTGATCTATGCACTGTAGCTTCAGAGAGAGTCTCACTGTGCTTGCGTGCACACATGCTCAGTCTGGCTTGTGCGGGCGGGACTTCGAGTTGTGATACCTCTTATAGAAAATTAGGTCTAATCGTTGCTGATCTGATAATGCCAGGCTGCTGTTATGAAGCCATATCAGTGTCAGATATTGCTTGAATTGTGTATTTGTTTTCTTAGCTTGATTCATTAATACAACTGTTATTTGATGAGTCCTTTAATTTAATTTATTCATAATTGAATTAAAAGCTAATGCTGGTTTGTCCACAAAATGGTCAGCATACCGTATAACACAATTAGCCTTACCTCCGGTTAATTCTTCCTGACTCTGCAGACTTGTGCTTTCTAGGGAGGATTTCAGGTGATTAATGCCGATCCTCCGACCTCCATATGGTGCACTTGTCCTGTGAGAATTAACATCGTCCAACAGTGAAGCATGCAATTAGGACCTGACGTTCTGTTAACCTGTTTCAAAACCCTTTTTCTGTTTAAATCTTTTGAACGTGTGTGAGTCTATGGCAGGATGACCGCCTCCATTTCCTTTGCAGGTTAATGTCATATGTAAAACACGTTGTCAGTAAAGGTTACACTAGGACATAGCAGTCTTGTCAGTTTATGTTTATGCTTTGCTACTAAATTTACACAAGGCATCCGCCACTAGCAATAAACTATCTTGTGTAACATCAGATAAAACAGCTTAGTAGCTATTCTGGGTACTTACTACCTTCTCACACTTACATCCGGAATCACAGAAAAGATAGAGATTGGCTGTACAGTTCCTGGTATCTATACATTTATCGCCTCTGCAATTAACTGTTTATACCTTTGGATTTTGTGCTTTTTATCGACCTTTGATTTTTAACTTGCTATTAATTATGACTGTACATTAAAGCAGAGATATACAAGAATTGCTGGTAAGAAATATTTTTTAATGAAAACCTGAAATCCTAGAATAGGGACATACGACATTGAGAAACACAACTGTTGAGCAGACATAATAAATGACAATGAATAGTATTCAATGTGTATTGTTTTACTTAAATGGTTTATAACCATAGTTGGGATGTTTTTTCTAATCTAATTTTCAAAATTGCCACGAAGGAGAAGTCATTGTGAACTATAGTTAAGGGTTTTAATGTATTTTCTCCACTGCACATTAATACACTTTGCTCTGTCATGTTAAACCCTTCTTACTAATTGACACTGTCATGAACCTGATCAGTCTCCGCTGATCCAGGACTAATACCGCCCCCCTGTGGTGATCCAGACTGTCAGGCAATGGATTGGCTGTTTCAACAGTAGGGTCCCAGCTTCAGACTAGGGATGCCTGATATATATTAGTCAGAACGTTTTTGTTGTTTTAACAATGGTGTATTAATTCATCCATATTTGCTTACTATGTGTATAAACTACAGGCTATGAACTTCTTTTTAGGAAACGTGAAATGATCATCGGTATCGGCCTGAAAAATCCATATTGTGCAACATCCCTACTTTAGACAGTATATCAAATGTATCCCAGTTATGACCTCTTCCATCGTCAGCTCATGTATTGCAGTAGATCTGCTCATGTGCAGCTTATCTAGACAAAGAGCCACGGAGGTAAGATGATGAAAATTAGTGTCTTCTACTCTGATCTATTTTTATATATTTAAAGTTATCTAACTCAGTTTTCACAATAAAGCGTTGCATACATTAATGTCAGAGCCTATGGTTAAAAAAGAAAAGCAAAGAGACTTGATACTTGTAAATAATCAGTGGATATGAATGAATGTGCTAATTTAACTTTAATATAGGGCAAACAACACGTCTTTTCACTTCAAATTGAGAACACACCACTGCTAACTTTAAAGTCGGTTTAGGTTTATGGTGATAAATGTTTCATTGACATCAAAATAACCATTTAGGAAAGGAATAATAGCTTGCTAGCTTCAGCCGCAAGCTAACTAGCAACGCTGTCATTAGCTTAAAATATGAACGCGCCAGAAGTAGTAGTTTGTAAGAGTAATTAGTTAGGTACAAATCTAATGTAGATTTAAGACTTATTATCGGCTCTCATGTTGTCAGTATATTTATATTTATATTCATATACTTAAAGAAACAGCTCATTCTCTACTTAACCTGTTAGGGTTAGGGTTAGGGTTAAGTAAAAGTTACCTGTTGATCATCTTTCAATGTCTGTTACTGCAGTTTACAGTGTAGTCACTATACTACGAAATAGTCTTGTTATTCCAACAATACCACCGTAAATCAAGAGTACTTATTAGTATATTAATATATTGATACAGATAAGCTGCAAGGAATATATATATATATATATATGTTGTGTTTTTTATAGAGAAAATATCAACATTTCCCAGGTAATTTATGTGTATGTGTGTGTTGTGTGTGGGTGGGTGGGGGGGGGGGGGGGTTATAGTGGTTGTGGTAAACCCCCATCAATTATTTATACCACTTAGATCACACCCTATTTTTCCCACTTTACACAGTAGCCATGTATTTGACTTCACTGGGTGTTTGTGGATGTTTTTGTTGGTCATTTGCTGGACGATCCACCAAACGGTCACATGTTGTCTTTACGTGTGTGTGTTCGCCTTTTGTTGCGATCCTCGTGTTTTTCCCACGAAAAGACGCTTTTGTCTGAGGCGCTAAAACACCAGCAGCATCAAGTCACACGGAGACAGGTGGCAAAGGAGAGGAAGCGCATACACGCTCCTTCAATATAAAATCATGTTCTACCCTTCAGTCTAACGATCGATGCTCGGACAACACAACCTAGTTTAAATATTAACCCTAGTCAATATCCAAGTGTTTTATTAACCCCTATGCCAGTTGATCAGCAGCATGGACAATACCAGGACACTGACAACTGAAAACTGGCTATGTTCACCTGTAGCTTTTCTACTTGTTTCTACACAAATAATCTGAAATTGATACATTTAGTAATGCATGTAATGACAGATTTTTTTTTTTTAAATGCCCATTGCAAATCTGCCAGATTTTGCAGTTATAAACTAAAAGCTATTAAATGAACATATAAAACGGAATAGTTTACGAAATAATACTTTTAATTAGGGCTGAACCATATGGCAAAAATTATATTAAGACTAAGATGATCGTATCACTCCATAATTAAATTAAATTAAATTGTCGTATCTTTGATGTTTTCTTTGCTCCAGAGTGAAGATTGTAATTTTAAACCCTTCTTTATTATTAGAGAATATTAACAAACACCATATATACAACAGAACAATGTGTCTACCTTTACATAATATGACCTTCTCACTGTAGCAAGTGCACGCACAGTGCTTCCTATATTTATGAGCATTATTTTTAGATATTAGACCTTTGATATATTGCCATTGATTTAAACTAAACTGAGCTTATTATATATATGTGTTTTATTGCCCAACTCTAATCTGACTAATCGTTTCAGATCTAGTTCTAACAAAATAGCCTATCTTGCAACAGAAGCTTTATGCTGAAAGGTGTAACCGGAAGTGTGGTGGTAAAATCAATGCTAATGCGGGTGTCTCCAGCAGGTCCTGTAGTAGTAGTTCGTAGGAGGGGTGGATGAGGAGGAGGAGGAGGGACACACAGTATGAAGAGCAGGGCACTAACTAAACGTGCAGCCCTGTGGTCAAACCTGCTGCTGTTACATGAGAGATGTTCTGACCCACACGCAGCTTTACACTCATCCACGAAGTCAACAGAGAACTCTCTCCTGCGACTGAAGGTACTTTGAAAGAGTTTGGACAAAGAGGAGTACTAACGCAGAGGAAAGTTGAACTGGTCTTTAAATGGTGAAGGGGTCCTGGCTTCATGGATTTTACTGAAGTCTCCCCCACGCCGTCGTTTAACCGTGGACCCTGAGGACTCACTTTGGATTCTCCTCTTTTCCTCCGCTCACGGACGGAGCACGAAGATGTGACCAACCTGCTCCTCACGCAGAACCGCCTCCTCTCCTCACATTGAGTTAAAAAGTCGTCTGCTTTGATCGAACTACATGTGTTCTGCAGCACCGATGGATTGAGAGGTTGCACTTTCAGCTGCGAGTGAAAAGTGCCTCAAGTAAGGTAAGAAGCTGCCAGAGCATCTTCCCCAGTGCGTTCAACTAAACACACAAACCATCTTATTGTCATGCATATAGATAGATATTGATTATAGATCAGTTATACGCTGCGCGCACATTTCTCTTGTGATAGTGATCCTGTGTGATTCGGCCTTTTATCATCATGTACTCGCACTATTGCTGTGACATCAGTCTGTCCTCATTAAAAATACACTGTAGTACCACTATGACGCATTTTGCCTTTGTTTACGTTTTGTGTATCACATGTGCCATTTGTAATCTCGCCCTAGTGAGTGTGGGTTCTCTCTCTCTCTCTCTCTCTCTCTCTCTCTCTCTCTCTCTCTCTCTCTCTCTCTCTCTCTCTCTCTCTCTCTCTCGCGTTAAACCACAGTGAATAGGTTTAACACGCTGGAATGGCCCAAACCTGAACTCTGTTCCCTGGATTAAAACAGTCAGAAGAACAATAGTCAGTCGAAAGTGTGTGTTTGTAATATTTTTATTAAGGTCTCTCTCTCTCTCTCTCTCTCTCTCTCTCTCTCTCTCTCTCTCTCTCTCTCTCTCTCTGCATGTATCTGACTCATTGTCAGACAAAAGATGCACCTGTTTTGTTTTACAGGAGCTCTGCTGGTGGGTGGTGTCACTGCTCACTGGAACAGCGTGTAGCTTATGGCGTGAGTCTGTTGCATGTGCACCACAGACTTGTTTGTTTATTCGCCTGCTGCTCCGCACGCTGCGATGTGCTGGTCTCAGCCTCATTTGGGGTGTTTTTGTGCAAAGGAGAGCCGCCCTCTTCTTCTGCTGTTTACTGGTTTCAAGCGTCTCTCCTTGTTTTTGCTGGGCTTTGTGACTCTGATTGGCTGGACACGAGGAGCACAGAGGCACACACCACACATCATGATGCCTGTAATCCCTTGTGTTGGATCATCTGGCTGTATGTGGACATGGACACAGCTCATAAGCTTCCTCCATTCCTCATCAGCTTGTAGGTAGTTTATAGATGCATTTGACAACATCTTTTTATATTGTCATGAAGGTACACAAGAGTCAAATATCTACTTCCATTCTGCTCCTTGCAAACACAAACTCCTAAATCTGTTTTTGTAATAGATTGTGATTCATTTATTTGGTTTGTATTTTTCTGGCAGAATCCTCTCCATGTCTTTTCTGTAAGAGCTTAGCTCCGGTGTCGTGCCACACAGTTATATCCAGCATATATCAACACTACATCAGGCCTTGACATTTCATTATCGTGTTGCGCTGTTCAAAACACCATGCAGCCAACCGGGCCCTGTAGGCACGCTGTCATGCTGCAGGAAATTGATTGCATTGGGAAGGTAATTATTCATGAGTTGAAAGTGGTTACTCCAGATTTCTTTGTTGTAACATCTTAAAACGTAGTCTGTAGTTTGGGATCCTAAGGAATAAACACATGTCTCATCAGTGGAGTCCTGTCTGAAAGCGTCCCTCACATCTGCTCAGTAACAGCTGTCCTGAATAAAGAAATAAGAACGTCTGAACATGTTTAGCTTTAGTAGTTTAAAGAGTCTGTTGTGGTCATTTAAGCTCGTGTCTCATTGACTGTTACAGAAAGAAGCCAGTGCCAGGCTTCAACACTGGGGTTAAGCTTTAGAGGTTGTTACCTGTAACTTTTGACCTTAAGGTCCTCTCGGTGACTTGCCTTGAAATTAGCTTTATGGGACTGACCTGTTCCTGAGAGTTGGGGGCAGGGAAGCCTCAGGAGTAACATGAGGGCTGTTTAGCTTTCACCAGACTCAAGTCATCTCCTGCTCCCCTGAGACGTCTGGGCTACATTAAATCATCACAGGAGAGAAAAAAAACATGAAATCACTCCACTGTTGCTTTAAGCATGTTGGTGATTCACTCATTTGCAGCAGCATTCGCTTGCTTCCAGTCTGCTCAGTGTGAGTAAACATTCAACCACTGGCCAGGAGTCAATATCGTTATTCCCTGTAGCGCCATGTGTTGGGTTACCAATGATCAGTGTGTTAATCCATATACAGCCGGCTTTTCCCCTCACGAGACTGCTCCGCTCCCGTGCCCAGTGTGTGCCCAGCTCATTTCCTTTACTTTCGTCTAAAGTCAATGCAGTTTCTAAATTAGGTTGCCGTGCCAGGGAGAAAAATCCATGAATTGATCCCTGTGCTGTAAAGGCTGGTTTAACCAGTCATGTTTGAATTGGTGGTTTTCAATCTATTCCTTTGCTAATGGTTGTGATTCACCGTGTACCATTTATGTAGACCCTTTGTCTAAGTTGTGGTTTGGTTGTGTTACTCTGTGCACCTCTTTGAAATTTTATGCTGGGGAAACACTTGTACTTCCTGCCTCAGGCTAGTTCGCACCAACGCTACGGCCTGTGTCAGGATTAACAGGGATTATTAAGAGAGTAATGCTACTGCTTATCGGACTTGTATCTGTCACCAGCATCACCGGTGGCTCTCCTTAGATACTGAAGGGATCACACACACTTTCACAGAAACTCACACACTCAGGTCAATAGTTTACTTTCTGTGATAAGTTTTCTGTGTTTCAGAGAAGAAATTAGATTAAAAGGGGAAACTGACAATTTATTTGTCACGTATCAAGTTGAGAAGATAGTTGAAAAACAAGACTCCTGCATTGTGCAAACAATTATAAAGTGAGTTTTAAGTTTTGCATTATTCAATGTACATGCCTCCTGACCTGCTTATTCCAATGTGATACAGAGGAGATGGGGAGATCAGGCTGACCAGCTGCTGCAGCTGACAGCTTGGATTCAGCTTTATACTTGGATTTAATGCCTGAAATGGGGGTGAACAAATTTAATTCAATGGCAAGACAAGTTCATCTATTTAGGGTATGATTCTGGAGACCCCTGTATTGCAAAAATATTTTAAGGTCTTTTCAATTTGGAAGTCAAGTTGGAAATTCTGAAATGTCAGGTTGTATGAAACATCATTTTATTTAATCTGGCTTGAGAACCAAGTTGTCTTTGTCGGCTATGGGTTGTGTCCTCCGTAAGATGTGGAAAACCCAACATGCTAGTTTGACCAATCTATCCCCACCAGCTGATCTTGTGGAATTCCAGTGGGCAGAATAAATCGGAAGTGTTTTAGTGACTGGTTTTTGCCAGTGATTGATCACTGCGCATCCGGATGACAGTGTCCTTGATTTGTCTCACCAATTTGATCTCTAATTAAATTACACTATTAACACTCAAAGCAGCAGGGCAGGATTAGTCTGGGTGTTACAAATGTTCCCTCCAGAAGGCAAAGCCATGACTAGATCCAAAGCAATTTGTGTCAATGAAATCCAGTGTAACATCGCCCCAGTCAGCAACGTCTGCTGCACACCTCACAGAGCCAAATGTCGTGTGCTGAGGCAGGGACTTACTGCTTAGATAACAGTGATCACCTCCCTAATGATATGAAGGTGCCATTCGGCTGCATGTTTGGGTTTTTTAGTCGGCCCTCTGTGTTGTTTTTGTGTTGTCACATTTAACTTTTGAAAATCATATCCCGGTAATCTCATACTCATCAAAGTTGTGTCTATTTGCACATCTTTGTCTCAAGTGAAGGACGGACGTTCTACAACTTATTCTGTAATGTGATCGACTCCCTCTACTGCTGTGTGACTTGCAAACCGCTGCTCTAATTATGTCCACTTTCCCTCAGTTACCCTTGTGAGAAGATTAGCGTGTCGGAGTAAACCCCTCACACCTCTCACATGCACCAGTATGTATGGTGCATGCCCTCACTGTTAAATGGGAGCTGTAATCCACTTTATTCTTTCTTTGTAAGTTAATTATGAGATGTAGATCATAATTGCTTACAGTTCAGTAAGTGATAATGTTTGATTTGCAGTCCCATAAATCGTTGACAAGTCAAAGATGCTGCTTTTGACTCTTCTTTGACTGTTCAGTTACATCTTAAACACCTGGACTTTTGTTTTTAGGCCGTCTCTGTGCACATATCAATTAAATGGCCCCTTGCTTTGCTTGGCTGCCTGAGGAAATAACCTGGTTGTCTTCTGTCTACTCCCGCACCTGCAGACAAAGCCCCCTCCAGGCTTCCTCTGTAATATGCCGGCTCAGTGTGGGCGCTGCTCTGTCTGTCTGTTCCCACAAGTCATTTCTGGTGTGGAAGCACAGAAGCGCAGGCAGGAGCAAAGGCAAGGTTTGTTATGTTCCGTGGTTGTCAAAAGTTACTTCAGGTCGAGATATGGGCTACAATCTATATAGATATATTTCTGACATGTCATTAAAATGACTGTGAAGACGACAGCGAAGATGACGCAGTGAGGTGTCACACTAATGATCATACTGGAAAGATGTATTGCTTCATTTCCTGATGCCATTATAAGAGTTCTGTTTATTCCTTCACTCAAACTAAGCAATTAATGTTTGCTCAGTGCAGTAATCCTCTCCTCATTATAAACATTGCACTTTCATTTTCTGTGTGCCTCGGCCCTTCCCTCTCCATCAGCTTTACCCCCATCTAATGTGTTTTTGTCCCACTCTTCGTCAGTGACTGTTTAACATTAGTTTCATCTTTCTGTTTGTTCTGGAAAGGTTCCAAACTAAAGTTATTACTGTCCTTAACGGCCAGCCCCAACAGTAACAGTCCCCACCCTGTGTTGGTCAAGTGAGAGGAATTAAGCGCATCTTTTCTCCTGCTCTATTCTGGATTCTGAGTTTACTCCAGTACAAACATTTCCTCACAGAGACTAAACACATTTCACTGATCCCTGTGCTGCTGCAGCACATCTGTTCTTATATCAGCTCTTAAAACCAACACCTACCTGTTTTCCAAGAATAGCCTCCCTCCTATATTACCTAAATGATCTTAAAGTAATAAGCTGGTATTACAGGCACTGAATGGAGTGACTCTATTATGTCTGAAGGGCAAAAACTTAAACTTGTGCCTTTAATCCAATTTGAGGTGGAGGGCCTTACGGGTTGCCACAGCTGTTCTTACTGGTCGGTCTGTGAAGTAGGTCCACAATTTAGGTAAGTGGTCTTCTGTTTGTGGGGCTCATTAGTACATGAGAAGCAGTGGGTCTTGCTGCTGCGCTCGCATGAGCTCTTTGTGTATTTAGTGGCGTAGTCATGTGAACCACATGCTGCTGTTGGCCACTTGAAATGTACGGCCATGTTTTGACTTTAGTCTCATTTGAGTAATTTATCTTATGGCGTCTACTTATGCCACTTAAGTTAGTTATTTAAGCACTTGAATAAGATAAAATCAGGTGTCATGATAACACACCTGTGAATGCTGCTCGTGTCCCCTGTCAATGGCTGTTAGCCTATTTAACGTGTGACGAGACCTTCTGGATGAGCTGGACCAATCAGAAGCACCAGGTTAATCTGTACATACACTTGGAACCTCATATAGGCGCTCTGTGTGGACCCATGCACAAACACACACGCGCACACAGTCCAAACTCACCCATGCACACACACACACAAGCACAAGCAAACTTCCACAGGATGCACCCTCTCTGCAATCTCGTGCCCTACTGTCTATGTGCAGCACATGTTGCAATAGCCTATTTGCCTTAATCCATCCACAGCTCAGACATGCAATTTTCCAGAGGATTAACTGTATTCAAAGAATACAGTTATTTATTAACCAAGAAGCATCTGGAATGTAGTGTAGTTGTTCGATTATGAGTTGATGTTAACTTGCGGGATTACATTTGTCTGAGTGGGGATGTGAGGGATGTCCTGGTGCAGCAGTGGTGGATCTGTGAATGGCACAGGAGTATTGGGCTGAAGAGTAAACGGGATGTGTGGTCGTCTCTTTCAGGTTTGGAGATGTGTGAAGAAGTGTGACGGACGGCCATGGGACTGGAGAGACGGTGGCTTGTCACCACTGCAGTAGCCATCTGTCTGCTAAGTAAGTATGCTAATGCAAATATGGATCCATCGCATAGATTTACAATTCATTTCCACAAGTCATCTCTCCATTTGAAACTGTATTAGGCATTTCTCTGTAATACAGCTCATTACATCAAAGCTCTTGGTGCTACTCATCTTAGTCTTGTGACTTTTCAGGAAAATGTCAAGTCACAAAATGCTTTCATATTATTAGAAAAAGAATGTCAACCTGGAGTTATCATTATATTATGACGCGGACAATAAAACAAAAAAGTAATTTACAAATCATCGCAAAACACATACACATTGTACTACTCAGAAAATTTGCTTTGGATGATCACATTTACATCATGATGGTGTCACTTGATAATATGTAACTGTTTATATAAATATATCTAGACTTACTCAAAACACTCACTACAATATGTTGCATTATTTATTTAATTAATTTAAATTAAATTCCATTTTTGCACATGTACCTAATTTTTATCAACTTTGCTGCTTCGCTTACTGCATGAAATTAAATTGAAAAGTAAAAACTTGTTCAGTGAAGTCACAATTTTTTTGACTAGAAGTTAACAACTTTCTATTTCTTGGTATTCTTCATTTGTCTGCTATTTGTTTGCATTTCTTAACCAGAAGCTCAGTGTGTACTAACACCAGTAAGACCAATGTCACTTGTTATGGTAAAGCATCGCAAAGCACTTGGCATATGTCGCTGTTCAGCTGCCTATGTACAGTCATAATGAATTTGGCACAGCTCCCATTGCCTTACATTGGTGAAAGTAAAGAGGAGGGGTTTCAGCACATGAGTGGGCAGCGGAGAATGGGGCCAAAATACAACTTAAATAATATCTGGGTGTGGATTTAGATCAATCCAGGATTTATGCTACCCCCAACCCCAGGCACGCGTCATGTGTATGCATGCATGTGTTTGTGAGGGGGAGTGGTGGGAGGGGGGGGGGGATTGATTGTGCTGGTCCGCAGACCATGTGTGGACCCCAGGGGGTGTTGGGAGGTCGGCCGGAGAGAGCACTGAGCATCCTGCTGTCCTGCATCAGAGTATCAGCCCCCCCCTCCCCCCATCTGAGATTAAAGTAATCACCAGGCCAGATGAGTAGCAGAGCAAACACTGGCACCCAGTTGTGCTCACACCAACGTGAGCACATGGCAGCGAAGGAGAGGGGAAGCTGCTCCAGGTGTCCCTAATGGGATTCCCGTGTGTTTGCAGGCTTTGCAGCTCCATGTTCTTGTCACCAAATGGCAAATGATTGTTTTACACGCCGACTGATGGCCCAGCGTTCAACAGGCAACTCTCTGTGGAAGTCCTAGTCTTCGTGGTTTTAAGGCTTTTCCAGTTCAACAAAGCAGTCAAAGATCCACTGCTGCTTCTTAGTTAGTTTCCCACCAACATTTCTCCGTTGATCTCCCGCTGCCTTTGTGGTCAAGCTCCATCCTCTCATCCCAAAGTGACTATATTCCCAGCAAGTAGAAACATTTTCACAGGAATCAATAACCCCAAAATTCCAGAGAGGTTTCTCTTGCCGCCGTAACTCTTTTTAAAAAGTCTCTCAACCTTTATCTTGCTGTTATGCTGTTGTCTACACAGGTGTGTCTCAAGGTGTGTCATCGTTGGTTCGTGCCAGAGTGGGGGGGTCTGCAGAGCTGGCCTGCAATCTCACTCCAACATCCAAAGAAGACACCAGCCCAAACCTCTTCCCTCTACATGTGGTGGAGTGGGTGCGTCTTGGTTACAGCGTTCCCGTCCTCATCAAATTTGGAGTGTATGCGCCTCGTGTTCATCCTAACTATAAGGGTAAGCATTGTACAGATGTTTTCAATAACACATCTGTTTAAAGAAAAAACAGATTTTAGTTGACTAGAAGTGCATTCCCTTTAAGGCCACATCCATACTACTCATTGGAAAATGCTGTTACAGATGCACAGAATTTTACAGTAGCTAAAACTGAGAAGTTTGGAAACGCTGCTGGCCCCATTTTACTTTGAAAGCGTTTTAGTCTGGACGGGCATAAACCGAGACGTTTTGAATCAATGACGTAGACACTCACATCCGCTTGCTGATCGGGTCTTTTCAGTCATGACATAACTGGCAATTTGTCAGGCTCTTGAAACATGAGCCCCTTCCAGAAGACAACAACCAGCATTTGCCTCGGCTGACAGTGTAGAAAGCAACATGGTTAATCAATTACAAAGTGTTTGTTTGTTTGTTGACTCTGTTGTCTTTTCTAACAGCTGTTGTGCAGTGAAAGTCTGTGTTTTACAATGATCCACAGGAGACGAGCTACTATGAGAGCAATTCCTGTTAACACCGGCTTGCTAATGCCCTGTGTAGGTTAGTGGTCATGTGTTTTCAGGCGTGTTAGTATGGATGGGATTAAAACTGATACAGAGCCAAAATGCTAGTGTGGACTGAGTAGTATTAGTATGGCAGAAAACCTGTTGGACCTTTTTTTGGGCTGAATCCTTTTTTGGATTGCTTAAGCAGTCTGATGGCACATAAGCCCAAATGTAGGCTTTGAAATACTAGTATCATACCAGCGCGTTTCTGAATGCATTCCAAAGACTCACTGCCAATTGACCGATTTATGTAATTATAGTTCAGTAGATTTTGATTACTGGGTGAGTACATGTGGCAGCAATTCTCTTTCTCTTTGGGTTACAAGCATCTGTCTTGTGTGGGCTAAGATAGATATGAGGAGGATACATACATTGTATTGGTGAAGACTTGGCACAGGGAGGTTTGAATGAAACAGTAAGTTATCCCTCCAAACCCCCCAATTCCTGTTTTCAGTCTGTTTGCTTCTAGACTGCATTTGCACTGTTTCTAGTGCTGCGGGGAGAAGGGCTATAGCAAGAATGCATCCGCTTTAATGGAGGCAGTGAAAAGGGGGTGGGGTAGCTGAGCGAGAAGAAGTGGGGTACCAGTAACGCTGTGCGTGGGGGGATTAGGAGTCTAGGTGGGGGCCTGGGGGTCTGATGACAGTGTTTTATTAGTATGCTGAGGGGTGACCCAGTAAGAGGAGATTGTTGTGCTGGAAGGAGGATGGATGAAGCATTGGGAATAATGGGAGTTTTCTTGCTGGAGCCCTATAATCCTGTCATTGTCTACCAGAGGACAAAAGACAAAGAGGGGTATCCCAACCCTGCCTTGCTTTGCCAAAGCTAACAGGGCCTACTGGCTACTGGGACACCCAAAATCCCATACTGTCCCGACTAGGTCACTGAAATATACAGGGAACCATCAGTAAACCACACCCCCTACATTTGTCGCATTAGAACTTTTTTTAACTGGAGATCCCACAGAGAACGAAAGATATTTATTCCCGAAACATGATTGCAGTGTCACGAAAACTCAGGAACCACATTTAAGGATTACAGGGGCTGAACCACAAACAGACTGCCTCCACAGTTGGGCTACATGTGTTCGGCATGTTAAATCCTTGTAGGCCATTAACCCTGTCATTGTTTCGGGGCAGTCATCTGATGCATGGGCAGTTGTAATGAAGTAAACAACATTGCAGGGATGTAGCAGAGTAGAAGATTGCTCGGGATGTCCCCACCTTTTTCCATATCCATTTCCCTTATGTGTACTTGTCTGGTGTGGGCTTTACCCCTGTCTGCCTCAGATCCTCATATCTCCCCTCCCACTGGAGGCAGATGGCAGCATGTGAAGCGTGTCAGCGCTGTGGGTCTAATGTATTCTACCCTCAAATTAAAAGGTTGGGGGATTTCAGATTTAACCCACATCACAATCTAGTAGGCAGCCATTTTCAGAGATTTGTCTTGGCTTGTCTAAAAACGGAACAAGAGAGCAGAGATGAGTTCACATTTCAAAGTTTAAGATCAAGAAACATTTAAAAGAAAATTTATTTTGGGTATTTGCAGCGGCTTGTAGGGTTCAACGTTGTGGTGGATTTACAGCATGATAGCTGCTTCCAATAAAGCTGAGTAGGGTGTCGGACATGAATATGTAATATTTAATTCAGAGTCTGTCCTGCTCTTCCTTTTGTGGATTCCCATTTAGGTAGATTAAAATAAAACTATAAAAAGCCTTCCAAAATGCAATCTGCAATTGGTCTGCTGCTTTGTCTCAGACACACTGATGCTGTCTGCTACTTTTAGAAGCTGACATGAAAGAAAAGACACAGGCGATATCTCAGATGACTATTTCAGTCCATTAAACAAATTATTTTTTGATATGATATCAGGTGTACCGGAGATTGTGTTTTGTTTTTGAGGAGTGTCAGGACCACAGAGCAGCGTCCTTCTGTTGAACCTGTTAGACACCAGCATGTCTCGCTCTCAGAAAGCTTTCTCTTGTTTCCGTGAAGTGAAGGTAAGGTCAGGAAGGTATTAGTGCCCCTCATCCCTCTTCCTCTCAGCTCCCACATCCAGCATGCCCTGCAGGCCCGAACATCAGTCAACTCACAACAAAGGGGAAACACACGAATAATTTCTGACTGACACACTATTATAGTCTGTTTGAGGTGTATTTGTTGAGACAATATGTTGAAGTCTAGCGGTGTCAGGATGGTTTACTGCTGCAGAGCTAGATCAAATGTCTCCTGTGGAATGAAGTAAATCAGCAGAGACTATGAGAAGGGGACTCCGACCTGAGGTTAGACTGACAATGGGCAAAACCCCTAGATCTCAGCAGGCCTCCATCGCTCTCGCAGTGTGACCTCTGAACAGTGGAGAAGTTAAGGGCTGCATTCGTCTCTCACATGAACAAGTCACGTACACACTCACACACACCGACTTAAATCTCCCACTGCACACGAACTTCCTTTCGGGAGCTTAAAGTGGAATTAACAGCTACGCTTTGGCAAACATGAGTCTATTTGGTGACTCCAGTGGCTGTAAGGTGAAACTCACTTTATGATCTCCAACCAGTTTTTCTGCTCCAACTAGACCAGAGTGATGTGCAGCAGCAAACAATGAGCCAATGAAAGAAGAATAGCTGGCTGCAGCTTGGGAATTTCATGTTAGCCAGCAAGTTTTTACAAAGGCCCCTGTTACCTCATGCCGTAGGTGTGTCGCTGGCCAGATTTCATTTAAAGAGCATGAGTCAGTCTCTCATATTAAATTCTGCTCTGCTGTGGAGGTGTAGTCCTTGTGTGGTCTGTGTGAACAGTAGCTGAAGTAATCCACTGTTTTAAGATTAGTTTCTGTGAGTGAAGAGTTTAGAAAAAGTATGATTAATTTCCAGCAACTTTTCTACGGGCACATTTCTTCCTAATGGTCCGTTCAATCAATGAAACCCTCAGGCAACTGACAGTTAATAGCATCAGTGTTTTCACAAGAAAACAAAGCCAGAGCTCTGCACTTGAAAACACCTCATACAGTGATTTGTATCGCTGTATATCACTTATTTTCTTGAGCTTATTTTAAGGAAAATAGCCGGAGATTGTCCAAGTCAACCTGAATGCTCCTGTTGTTGGGAACAACAGCACGGGTGGGCGCCTGGCAAGAGGCAGGACATGAAGTATAATTTCTGCTGTGGAAATCATATGCTTTTGCTTACAGCTCATCAACACAGGCGTCGTCCTGTATCACCAAAAGCTCTCGAATCTCAGTAGCTTTCCAAGTTGACATCTATAATGTCTTCTACACATATGGGACATCTTGTCCATCCTAAATATTTTATTTATATTGTTTTTGTCCTCTAGTGTCTGTCACACATCCACTCATTTGCTGCAATTTTTCTCGACATTTTCCGGCTGCATTCTAGAGGGCTGGCAGGAAAGTATCCGTAAAATGTTGGGAGCATCAGACTTATTTGTGTTCTCACATACAGCCCCTCTGCAAAATGTCCAGAGTTCAGTGCTAGTCTAAGAACAGCTCTTGTGTAACCTCACTTCACAGATTTAAAGAATATTAAAATTAACACTTTTGATTTGCGATTGTGAGCACGTATAAGGGCTAAGTTCTGCAGTGACTTAAGTTGCTGCTGTCGTGAAATCTGGCACGTGAGATGTGTGTGTTTGCTGCTGCAGGGGTTGTGCCGGACAGAGCGAGAGGGACAGAGTTAACTGTAATCTATCTCACGACAAAGAGCTATTCATAAGAGGGTTAGACTGATTAGGGAGACAGGAGGATTGAAGAGAGAAATATGGGGGAGTGGGAGGGGTGAGCTGTCAGAGGAAGGGGGCCGGTCCCAGACTTATGATTGTATTCAAATCAAAACACATCCCACAATGCACCGCTGCCTGGCTCTCTTATGCACATAATGATGGACAAAGAAAAGCAGTGCTGATGCTTCTCCAAACAGAATAATCTTTCTTCCTCTGCTGTTTCCCCTGCTATTGTATCACATGCAATTCCCTTTACCTCATGTATTACTGTGTCAGTATTTACCAGTGGGAAGCCTGCGTGCAAAAATCACATGTTGACTGTAAGGACAAAAGCCGTGTGCTGCAGCTTTAGTAGCATCACAAGTAACTACAAATACACCACATAGTGTACTACAAGATAAAAAAAATGACATTGTAAATCAAAATGAACAACCACTATATATGTGAATAAAATGTATGTGATGTGGTGTCCTCAGCTCGGTTGCATTGCAGTGGTTTCACTTGCAGCAGTTTCAATTGCAGAGAAGTCACATCAATCTTGTCTGTAAAAAAAAAAAAAGCATTGAGGATTCAGAAAGCGTGAGACGAGACCAGCTCCTGGCCTAAAGCTGAGTTATTTTCTAACCTGCCACCCTCTGGGCCAGAACCTGACTCTCACTAAAATGAAGAGGGTTCATACAGCTCTGATGGATTAGCGTTTCCATTTTCTACCCTTGGCTGCACCAGCTTGACCCGTCGGAAACAAGGGGCTCGTTTTAAGGTAGACTGGAGCTGTCATGTGATAGCTCCTGGAGAAAAAACCTGGTAGGAGGAGTAAGGCGAGGAAAGGAGCCGCGGCCATTGTTTCAGCCATCCTCTATTCGCCTTAGAAACTAATAATGTTTGTCTCTAGAGGAGGGCTCGTGGACATTGTGCTAATGTAGCACCAAGGGGAGTGATGAATGCGTCTGGTGGGGAGTTACGAGGCACCGAGGTCAGAAAGGTCAACCTCTCATTTGTTGTCAGTGGATTATCGATGCACACAATACAAGTAACCTCGCAGTAACCTCTCATGCAGTTCCTCTTGGTCTGAGAAACAGGTTTTTACTGATGTTGTTGATCATTTATCAACTCGTGCTCAATTCTCCAGCATATCTTCATTGTATATGTGCATCAGGGCATCAGGGAAGGGAAAACAACCTTTTTAGTGAACAATATTTCAGGGCAGAGCACCTGCCTAGTGCTGTATTTGAGGCCATTTCCAGGCCAGGGATGCGACATTCAAATTTAAATAAAGCAACATTTGTCACCCAGCGTCGGCCTTTTGTCCGTCCGCAGGCTGAAAAGAAAACAAAGTCCCCTCTTTCCCTGCCTCTCATTCATTTCTCTCTCCCTTTGCTGCCTCATGTGCTGTGGATACGACACTGAGGCTGTTTTTTAAACACAAACGTGTTTTTCCCCTTCTTCGAATTTTTCAAATATGTGACGGAAGAAACCCACCCCTCCCCCTTGGAATCGACCCGCCCCTGCCCATGTTTGACCGCTCCGGCTCTCTACAGCAACTGGATTCAAACCTAAACCTATAGCCCGGGCTTTTCTCGTTCGCATCACTATGGTTACCTCGGAGAATGAGAATAGTGGGGGCTGCCGTCTCTTTGTAGTGATGGACAAGAGGCAGGCTTCGGGAAAGGGTTAAGTGTTTTGACAGCGAAAAACCGAATCGCCCTCATTGAGACCCAGGGGGCAGGGCACAATTTTGAAAATCAACATGTGCGCACACCCACATGGTTCTAAACCCACGAGACCAGAGCCACATGGTCAGTCGGTGGGATTTTCACACACTGTGCCTTATTCACATTATACAAATATTACAAGAGGTGCTATTAGCCACCGTGAACTTTAAGCGTACCATAATATTTAGCCACGTGAGGATTAGGTGTGTTAAAGAGGGTTTGTGTGATTTTGCACATGACAGGGTTTTCCCTCTGCAGTGGGCAGGGAATTCCGCATAGGATGGGAAAAGGTTGCATAGGAAACAGACCTCAGGGAGGATCCCTCACAGCGAGATAAAAGGAAAATGCCCATAGTTATCACCATACCTGTTATCATCCATCTGCACGTTTCCTCTCTCCGAGCCCTACCCACTACTTTGCAAGATGTTGACCTGAAATCAGTGGCCTGCGTTTTATGGAGACTCTAAGTGAGCACCGCCCATCAAACTCTGCTCTGTCTTGTAGGTCAGTCAATCATTAAGCCTAACTATTACACACAGCAACAGCCCCAGTCAGGAATGCAGGGTTAATTGTTAGCTATTGATGTCTGTCTTTACTCTCAGTGTGTGTTTCACCGTGTCTTAGGGGCATGTAGAGAGTTGTATGAATTGCCTAGCTCCCAGGCTCTGCTCCCGTCACAGCCTCCGGAGGGAAACCGTGTGAATAGTGAGCATATTGTGTTTCTGGTGATATTGTTGCTTTAAGGTTGCAGCGCATTCAAGAATTATCTTGTGTTATAAACTAAATATAAATTCTGGAAAGTCAATGTTCTGTGCTCAACTTACAATTGACTGAAGAGTTTTTTTCTCTATTTGCAGCTTTATTTTTTATTTTTTTTAAACTCTTTGCAACTCGTTTGCTGGAAGAATGACTGGATGCCGGAAACTTCTAATTTCTCTGTTTACTTTCAAACTGCTTTTGCCAGGTCCTGGTATGAGCAATGTGTGTGTTTCCCCCACCCCTGCACACATCTTCCTGTCGTTTAAAGCTCTGAGATTGAAGGGGGGTCATTGAGAAACAGAATAAAGGAGAGGATGGGGGGGGGGGGGGTGTAACTTCAGTACCATGAGTACCGGGCTGTTGTCACCAGGCAACCAACAGATCAAGTTTCAAAGCCTGACAAGGAGTTGTAAGAAGTACAGAGAGGAGGAGGAGGAGGAGGAGGAGGAGGAGGAGGAGGAGCAGGAGGAGGGGGGGATATAGGTGTGTGTGATAGGGAAACGTGTGTGATCACCTATGTCACAGGATTATTGTTCAACGTATAGAAGAACAGAGTCTCTCTTTAAATCCCTGTGGAACCAATGTGAATGAACATGAAATGTTGCCTGGTAAACTGATGAACGTGTCACGCACATGGTCCATCTTGAGTAGTAATTTAGGCATTATCAAATTGGCAGATAGGTCTGAGATGGTCTCATGAATTATTGCTTATCTCTGCCCAATTACCTCTCATTGATAAACAAAAACAGGGCACAGATCTCATTATGTAAGTGCTCAGCGAAGAAATCACCAAAATAAAAAGAACGAAACAGACCTCGAACATATTTTTGTCCTATTTTGGTGATTAAATAAAGCCACGTTCAGGAATTCCTGGCGTGCACACTCTATCTTTCCGCTCCACCACCACCCAAACCCGAAATGACAGGACACCATCTTCAGCTGTAATCTGGCATATCATTACGATCATCACTCGAGTGATTCATGCGTACTTTCACCGCAACTCACAGCCACTGACGTCTCCTCCTCTGAACTGCATCTTCTGTCCGACACATCTATTATTTTCATGAATCTGAATTATGTGACTGCTTATTGGCTAGGAGCATTAGAGCTCCATTCGATGTTCACACTGTGTGGAGGGGTCGGCGAGGTTCAGGTCCATGACTTTGACTGTGGCCTTTTGTGACAGTGGATGCTTGTGTCCTCTGCGTGGTAAGCCCTCTTCCTGCATGTGCTGACTCTGCCTGTCTGGCTGTGTGTGTCTGTGTGCTGACCCACTCTCTCTCTCTCTCGCTCTCTCTTTCTCTCTCTCTCTCTCTCTCTCTCTCTCTCTCTCTCTCTCTCTCTCTCTCTCTCTCTCTGGCCCTTTCCCCTTTTGGCCCTCTCACCCTCACTCCCTCCACCCACAGGTCGCGTCTCTCTGACCCGGGGTGCCTCTCTGCTGGTGGAACGGCTGACCCTTGAGGACGAGGGCTGGTTCGAATGCCGCATCCTACTCCTGGACAGCAAGACAGACGACTTTCGAAATGGCACATGGACCTTCCTCTCCATCACAGGTGCAGCACTGCAGGGTTTCGGAGAGACGTAGGAGCTGCTCCTTTCACTGCTCATCACTGGCACTGTTCCCTTTTTTAGAACAGCCAAAGCATGGGGTTGGCCGTGATTCTGTAGGCCCTGGCACGCTGAATGTCATTGCAGTGTATGAGGAGGTTCTGTGTGATGTCATCCTCCTGTCTCTGTCTGTGCAGAGCCTGCATGATGAATAAGTTGGTTTGAAGAATATCAGGAGCAGGACAATGTAAATGCTGCTTGTGTGAGCTAAAGATTAATGTCAATAGCTCTGATTCTCACTCTCTCAAACACACAAAGACACACACACACAAACACACACACATACAAGCCACAACAGAGTTATATAGAGTTTAAAGTAGGGATAGGATATAATTCAACTACAGTGACTGAAAGGTCTACATGTGCTGCATCAGGTTGCATTACATCAGTGCATGTATTGGATTTCATCACAATAAATGAGTAGAATATACCCATAAATCTCAACACCCAACTTGAACCTGGCACATAGACAGGGATTTTGTTCTAAACTTTCTCCAATTGCATATATTTTTTATCATGGGTGGTCTAAATGGAGATAACTCTAACCATGGCAGTGTTGGGTGTGTGTTCTACTCTCACAATGACATATCATTTGCTGAGGTTTGGTGGCTCCTCAGGTTTATTCCATTTTTGATTTCTGATTCTTGAAAATGCCACATTTGGAAAAAAGTGTAAACTTCCATATATATTGATATAGACTGACCTGATCTTAATCTGCTTTCCAAATGTCAGGAAATTGTTTAATTTATTGAGATATTGTCCAATTTGGGAATGATGTGGTTGACTGGGGATTAGAGCTTGAATGGTGTGAATTTCAATAATGGGAAGTAAAAAATTTCCAAAACTCTCAATATTTATATATATTAGAAGAAAATTGGCAATGATTTCTAAAATGTCGTTATCAAACCTTTATGACAAAGACTTTGATATATTTGACATAAATAAAAGGACAGCAGATACATCCAAATGTGTATAAGTTGAATCAAGACAGTAAACATAATTTTAAAACAATTTGTAATTTTTTTTAAATCCTATTGATATCTCTGTGACAGGCTCATATTAGCTGTTTAGTTGGGTTCTATTGTAATGCATTGAGAGCTCAAAATCAAGTTAGTGTTAATGTCTGTCTTTAATGTCATGTAAATAAAATAACTATTCCGTCTTTTCTTTCTCTGTTCTAGCTCCACCTGTGTTTATCAAGAAACCGCCAACTTTTGTTGAGGTTCTGCTCGGAGATTCACTGACTCTCAGCTGTGGAGCCCATGGCAACCCTCGGCCAACTGTTGTCTGGCACAAAGACGAGAGCCCAATTGAGAAACATGAAAAAATAAAAGTGAGGAGGATTAACAGATGGCATTTGCTGTGTTTAACTAAATTATTTTTAATTAGCATTTCCTGTAGCAGCAGTAGCTGTAGATGTTCCTTGAAAGAAAACTGCTTTGTACTCTATGACTGCTCCATAACCCTCCTCTAACCTTTCTCTTCTTCTTTGATCCTCCCCTTTTTAGGTTCTCAATGGTACCTTGTCTTTGGCCTCCGTCACAAGAAATATCTCAGGAGTTTACAAATGTCACGTGTCCAACTCAGAGGGGAACCTGACCCACTCTTTGCAGCTGCAGGTCAAAGGTCAGTGATGAACTGTCAATCATCAGGGAGAGAGAGAATCCTGGTTTATTTCATGTTTAAATGTGTACTTTGATGTTCAGTTAACAAAACACAGCTTCTGTGTTTTTGAAAATAACATCAAACACACATATTTTCCAGGAACAGGTTATTTCAGAAAGGTGAACCCTTCTTCTCATCTCTGTCTGCTTTATGGCTTTCTGATCCCGCTACAGTTAAAAGAATTGTGAATACCCAGTCTATACTGCCACCTACAGTCTATTACCTGCCTTGCAATGGTTTAAAACAAGACTCAACAATTGTATTTCTACTCATCTCGTTCATTACTGACTATATCTCTATAGACAGGAATACTATTTATATCCGTGTTTGTTTTTTTTTCCCTCGGCCAAAAAGGTCCACCAATCATCATCATCTCCCCAGAGGACACCACTCTCAACATGTCCCAGGATGGAGTTCTGCAGTGCCAGGCTGATGCTTACCCTTCCAATCTCACCTATGAGTGGTTGAAACACGGACAGAATGTTTACCATATTGAGTGAGTCTACGTTTAAGAGATCATTGTCATGAGCAGAAGATATTTCCCACATCGTTCTTCTGTCTGATGTAAAACATAGTGAGACACATGCTCATTTACTTCAATGGAACACAAAGAGCTGTTTTCAAAGGGAGATCTTGACTTGGTGCTTCTAAACTTGTGTCACGCACAATGGAATAAGTAGATGTATTTCCAAAGCATGGTGCTAATGCAATCAATTCTAATTAGATTATTTATAAGACTATTAAATCGTGTGGTGATGAGCACATTGGAACCCTGAGACAAGGATCTTGCTATACAGATTAAGGTGACATCTACCAAAGTAAAGCTCTGATGATATATTTTTAATAATAGATATTTCCTCTTTTGACTTTAGGTCCCTTAAATCCAGAGTGAAGATTTTGGTGGATGGAACTCTTCTCATCCCTAATCTCATCCCAGAAGATGCTGGCAACTACACCTGTACCCCAACTAATGGGATACTGACCCCACCCTCTGCTTCTGCACATCTGAAAGTGAAACGTAAGGGTTAAATCTATTACACACCAATTTTGTTTAACCCTGCAGTTTGAGGTTGCTTAGGTGGGAGCATTTCCAAGCATGCCCTTAAATTGAATATTTGTATTTACATCTTGTGATTAACATTTCTTCCGTTACCCTAGACCCTGCACGTGTTGGCCGAATGTCCCGGGAAACATACTTGCCTGCGGGCATGGAGGGGCTCATTGTCTGTCCTGTCCAGGCTGATCCACCTGTGCTGTATGTCAACTGGACCAAAGATGGAAACTATTTAAATCTTGACAACGTGAGTCATGTGCCGTAGAAATAAATCGATCACAGAGGGGAAATGCATGGATGTCTTGGAATCACTGTGTGTATCTTTTCCTCCTTTTTTCCTCCAGTTCCCAGGTTGGATGGTAAACTCGGAGGGCTCCGTTTTCATAGCAACAGCCAATGATAATGCTGTTGGCATGTATGCCTGCACTGCATATAACAGTTATGGCACCATGGGCCAGTCTGAACCCACACGAGTCATTCTAAAGGTAAGACTCGACTTCTTGTCACTGTCTTAGGTTGAGAGGAAACGTTTTACCATCAGTGCACAGATATAACAAGGCCCCCTCCCTCCTTCAGGACCCCCCATCGCTTCGAGTGCCTCCTCAAGCTGAGTATGTCCAGGAGGTGGGCAGAGAGCTGATCATCCCTTGTGACGCCAATGGAGACCCCACTCCAAACATAACTTGGAGCAAGGTACAGGGGGAGATTTCCAACTCTAGTGTCCTCCAGAAGAACATCTCATTTATTTATTATTTAACTTGTGGTGTTTTTGTCCTGATAGATTGGAGCAACCCCTCGATCTCCATTCAGTGTGTTGGCCAATGGCTCCCTCCTGCTGCAGCCCCTCAGTAAAGATCACCAGGGGGGCTGGGAGTGCCTGGCCACTAACCGCGTAGCGACTGTCAGTGCAGGCACTGTGGTCATGGTGCTGGGTGAGTTGTCTGACCTAAGTTCTACAACTTTTTTGTTGATTAATGACCCTTAACCTAAGGTATTCATGTGCATTGTCGACAGTTCAAACTTACAAACATGTTTTTTCTGTTCCTTAGGCACCAGTCCTCATCTTGTGTACTCTGTATCTGTAACCACGGAGATGAACCAGGCCAACGTATCCTGGGTGCCTGGCTTTGATGGAGGATACACCCAAAAGTTCACAGTGTGGTCAGTGACATATAATACATATTTATGTTGTATTATTGTATTTTTTATTTATTCATTGTTATTTATAGTTTTGGTCTTGATTCAGTCTGTTTTTAAATTTCTTTCAGGGTGAAGCAGGCATCCAGGGGGAAACACGAATGGGCTTCTTTGCCCGTTCCCACGTCCAAGAATTACCTTCTGGTAACCGGATTACTTGCTGGCACCAGCTATCAGTTCAGTGTTCTACCTCAGAATAAACTTGGCTCTGGACCTTTTAGCGAAATTGTTTCTGTGCGAACACAAGGTTTGTGCAAGTGAACGTGTGTTACACCTTCAGTTTCCTTTACTCTGAATGATAATCTTTAGTTTTTTTATATCAGCATGAACTTATGTCAAGTCTTCTTATCAGCTGTGCCCACAGAACCTCCTATGACTGTCAGCATAATCCTGGATCCTCCCACGTTCCTGTCAGCCAACTGCACTGAACGAGGCGTCCTCCTCCAGTGGTCGCCTCCAGAGGCTCCATCCTCAGCACTGACAGGCTATGTGCTGCAGGTCCGTAGGGATCAGGGCCGCTGGGTCATCCTCAGCAACGACATCAGTGCCAATCAGAGCAAACTACTTGTACAAGGACTGATACGGGTAATAATATGATCTCATCTTACTTTGAATCTGTACTTTCCAAAGATTGATCAGTGTCACCTCTCTGTTTCCTGCTTTCAAAGCCTGGTTGAATGCAAATGAAACAGCTCTAGTGCTGAAACCTTTATATCAAAGTAGCGTTATGATTAATAATGAAAATGTTCTACTCTAGTCCGTACTTTCATTCTGAGGAGTTGAATTAAACCTCTCATATTTATTTCTCCTCAGGACTCTAGTTATGATTTGAGGCTGATGTCTTGCAGCAACAAATTACTCAGTGAACCCAGTGAGGCTGTCAATGTATCCACCTTAGGTAAGTGGCTCTGTCAGAATATGCATGTGGAGTTAAAATCAATATTGACATACATACTGTTTATTATTGGATATTTTTTAACATTTAACATTAGCTGGCAACAGATATGGCTGGAGAAAACACGTTTTCAGCCATATTTCTACATAGATATGTTTGTTTGTCCGGTTGTCAGGAGCACCAAGAGGGAATTTTTTAATTATGTTACAAGCACTCTATTGAATTCAAGGATAGACTGATTCGATTTGGTGAACGGTCAGGGTCACCATGTCCTCATGTCTGTCCAATTATTGTGAACAGGAACATTTAATCTGGGAGGGAATTTTTTTTCAACACATTTGTTGCCATAACTCTATTGATCTAATGCTAATAATTACATTAAACACTCAAAAACGTTTCCTTAAATTCTCTATATTATAATGATATAATTCTCTATATTATAAGTACATGCATGTAAACTGCAGCCTGACTGGTTGGCAGAGGCGCAAAGCAGTGAGGTGCTAATTGAGTATCATTATTGACTCTGGTCTATTTACAGGGATGGAGATTTACCCTCTGCGCCCCAGTTTCTTGGAGATCATCCCTGAGCCCCTGTTGGCCGGTGTGTTAGCAGGAGTGTGCTTCCTGTTTGTGGCCATCATCCTCTCCTTGGTGACAGCGTGCTTTATGAGTCAGAGAAGACGACAGCGTCACAGGAAGAGAAGAAAAGGTAGAACATCAGAACACTATGCCGAAATACATGTTACTGTTGTATTGGTGTCCAAAAAAGTGAAATAGTTTTTATTAAATACATTTTGATTTGATGATTTCGACTGTGCAACTATTTGAAATGTGTATCTTTTCCTCACCTGCTCTTAGATCTGCCATCTTCCTTCCGGAAGAACACATCTCTAGAGTAAGTCTTCTCATAAATACACCTGTATATTCTCAACATTGTTGTTACCTCATTGACAATGTGATTTTCTCAGTATTACTCACTGTATTTGCAGCTTTGTTTATACATATTTAAGCTTGAACGTTTTATGTAATGTTTTGAATTGTTATTGTAGGTGTTATGTTGTTGATTACATTTTGATTACAATCTCTACTATGTGTAGTGTAGTATAAATGAGTAGGAAATTACAGATTGTGGCTTGAATAGTTTTTTGTTATAATCCACAGTACTATAAAGTTGTATTAAGTTATTTTTTTGTGTTTGTCTTTCTCAGAGCTCGCTCGCCTCCTCGCAGCCCAGACAGTGTCCTGAAGCTGAAGCTGTGCCCGGCACTTCCCTTCTTTCCTACCTCGTCTTCACAGTCTGACCGCTCCTCTTTCGATAAAGGCAGCCGTGGGGAATATCATGACCAGCGGAAACAACTCCTCGCCAACTCGTCTCCACCACCTCATTACACGCTTTTTGAGAGTCACATGGGGTCTCAGGCTCCCTCGCCAACTGCTCTGGAGTCTATTTCCAGGGGGCCGGACGGACGCTTCATTATCCATCCACTGCTAGAGGGTTCCAGTCATTTAAATAATAAAAACTTGAAGAAGGATGTCCTTCGTATGAATGGTGGGGCAAGTGGCTCAGGGAGCAACCGGACGTCACTCAGGGACTCACCAAAGTCAAGCATACTGAGCTCAGAGAAGGAGGAGAGGAAGGATTCTCCTTTCACTGTGGACGTCCAAGAGCTCAACAGACCTCCTTCTTCCCCTGGCAGGGTAATGGCTATGGCCAGAAACTTCTCCCGTCAGGGCTGCTTTTATTCGGACGATGAACAAGGCTCAGAGGCTCTACTTGAAAGAGCCAGCTTCTATTCAGACAGCAGTGAGAAAAAACCCAGCGATTCTCTCAGGAGACATCACATGCCTGGCCACAGCGAAGATCTGAGAACAATGCTCCTGGATCGAGATCAAGATAGACCTCACCATTCAGGCTACCAGCCAATGGAAAGTCAGCTGACTGATAACAGCACCCTGGTCTCACAGCTAGACAGTGGGCTGGAGAGGGACAACATTAACAAGTGTTTGCAACTGGCAAAGGAGAGAGAGAAAATGGAGAGGGAGCTAGAGAGCTATACAGCCGATCAGAGAAGCAGTAGCCGAGGAAGAGATGAGCGACAGACAGGAGACAGGGATGCAGAGGAAGAGCCAGTATGGAAGCCACAAGACGTTACTATCAGACAGAAACACAGGCCCTCGGGCCAGACAAGTCGGGTGTCTGACTATCGGAGGGCGTGTTACTTCGGGAAGAGCAGCAGTCCCATGGACCGGCTCCCTACATCTCGCATACAGTGGGACATCAGTCCTGTAACCGCTGTTACCAACCTCGTTCCTGCACAGAGCCCCCGAGAGACCACGTCACAGCATCCTCGCACATGTAGGGAAATCTCTGAGGACTCTATGGCAGTTGATTCCTCATGCTCTCCGGGCACCCAGAACACCTCCCTCCCCATGCTCTCTCCTGATGTTGCCTCAAAAAGCTCGCCCGTTCTGTGTTTAGAAACACCAACCAGAGCCCGGTCACTGAGTCCTCGGAGAGAGCTGGATATATGCAGAAAGTCCATGACTGAGCAGGGCTTACAAGAAAGGATGCAGGCGGGGGGGTTCTCCACAGGGTTCAGGCATTCATATGCTTATGCAGGCAATCGGCCCTGGGATTCTGCTGCCAGAGGTCCTATAGGCGACGGTGAGAGGCCGCAGAGTTTAGCTTCACCTCAATATCATCAGCCCGACAGAACTAGAGACTACACCGCCAATAGGGATTCCAGTCCCTCAAATTATTCTACATTACCCTATGAACACCAGGACGAAGGGGCAAAGGCCAAAGACAGAGAGACTCGTGGCCGGTTGAGCTCTGGGTTTTATTCAGACTTAGAAAGAGAGGGTGTCCGAACACGCTCCAGGAGGAGTGACAAATGTCTTTTCTCTGATAGTCCCAGCCCTCTTTCCACACTAACCCTCGTAGAAGAGGTAGAGAGCGATCAGTCCCAAATTTCTGTGCCTAGAATGTCAGAGTCCTTCAGTGTCAAACCTGCTGCCCCGTCGCCCAAAGCGCCCCCACTGCAGACAAGTGCAATTCTCGAGTACCTGAGCCTTCCAGGTTTCATCGAAATGAGCGTGGATGAGCCTGTTGAAGAAGCGGAAGTGACGGGAACTGCCGGACAAAGCTCGGTACTAAAGGCAGAAACATCCCTGGTGACAAAGCCTGACGTGGTTCCTAAAAACTGGGAGGTTCATGCTAAAGAAATCCAAGGGGGTGGGGGTGGGGGTGCAGAGCCCGGCATTGATGCTTGTAGAAAACACGGCTATAAACGCTCGCTCCATGTTGAAACTCGAGATTCTTCACACAGAGTAAGATTTCCTGACGAGATGAGACCCTCATCACATGGTCCAGAGAAAACAAGCAAACAGCTCTATGATGAGAAAACACAAATTCGGGCTGCGAATAAAAGCACAGACAGACCTGAATCCAGACCTGGATCCAGGTCGGCTCACACCTTGCTCAGTGCGGCAAAAGGCATGGCAGATTTAGTGTCAAAACACTCCTGGAGTTCTGTCGACAGTAGTGAGTCTTTACCAGAGCAATCCCAAAGACATGCTCCTCAGGGCAGCAGGACTAATAACATTGCGTCCCGGATAAATCAAGTCCCTGTGCCATTTCTTAGGAAATCTTTAAGTGTTGGCCCGTGTAGGACGCTCTCAGGCATGGGACCGCCTCGTCCTTTCATAAAGAAATCCATCAGTTTAGGATCACAGAATTGGGAGCATTTTGAGAGCCCAAGGCCATATATTTCCGAGAGGAGTTACTGGGACGAGTTCCCAAACCCAGATGTCAGGGTGAAGTCCCACAGTTTGGGCCGCAGTCCATCTTTCCTCCCCAGGCCTGGCCCGTCATGGAGGGAGTATGTCCCTTTCAGACGGCCGAGCATCGGGAGCTTAGAGAGGCCTCATCACACACAAAGACCATTAGCTAGTCCCTGCTACCTCACTCCTGCTATGTACCCACCTAGAAACACCTCAATCTCCCCAATGCTGGAACCCTCCGATCCAAGACGGCAAGCAGCTGTTTTTCTCGAGTCCTCCAGGTGGTCTCCTTCTTACCAAGAGACTCCGAGGTCTTCCCAGCATAAATATGTCCCCATGCCGTCCTGCATTCCTGTGCCCCAGTACCAACACTGGCCAGGCTCCAGAGGGGAAAGCATGAGACCTATGGACCCTAGGAGGGGCCCTCCAAGGTCCTACCTGCCCAGAGGCATCAGCTGGCCCTCCCCTTATTACGCCCCCTTCCCGCCCAGGGAGGGAGAGAGTTACAGACAGCCAGACAGGGTGATGGCTAGGGGAGGGGAGGCTGAGATCAGGGAGGGCGGGAGGGCCAGTTATGCCAGTCAGAGCAGTGGTAGAGGCAGCGCTGGTTTCTTCCAACATTCCCTGTCCATCACTCCCACACTGCTCAGCTCCCCCGAGACGACGGAGGAGGCTGAGCGGCACAGAGCTGAGACGGATCGGCCAGAGAGGAGAGCGAAAAGGTGAAACGTCGCCACCACACCTGGACAATAACAACCACCACACTGGAGTGTCTCCTTGGCGGAGGGATTCATCTGTGTTTCCAAATTAACATCAGTTCGGTGGATTTTGTTTCTCCTTTGTCGTGACTGTTTTCTGACCTCTTTATTTTGTCTATCTCATTAGAAGGAACACATCAGTAGATGAAAGTTATGAATGGGACTCTGCTGATGCCTGCGTGGACCTGGAGGTCCTGGACGCCATGAGGTTTGATCAGTCACAAATGAGCTCCCGGAGAGGAAGGGGCGAGCTCAGATATGATCAAGCAGGTGGCGTCCAGGACCAGCAACAGAAAGGTGATCATTCATTTATTTTTGTTAACCCCCTCATGCGTGATGTTGTTGATGTTGCATGCTTCATGGTGAGTGTAACGCTTGATGATGCATGTGTTCCTCCTGTGCCTTCGTGCCGTGATTATTTGTGAGCTTCTCCCATGACGTGCCCATCCATGCATTTTCCTCTTCCCGATGCCTTCCCCAGGCCCACCTCTCCCACTCAGCCCGCCAGTTTCCAACCCACCTCGCTGCCGGCTCAGCCGCTCCCTAAGCGAGGCGCGCTTCAACGCTCTCCGCCAGGAGTACCAAGAGTACAGGCGGGCTCAGGAATCCGTCTGTTCCCGTGAGCCCTGTCTCAGCCCTGGCTACGATTCAGACTCTGACGCCAACTCCGCACTGCTTTAGCAGTTTGACCCGGTCCGTTACTTTCCCTCTCCTCTCACCTCTTCCATATTTTTCCACCTGTCACTGCTCGCCTGCTTGCATCCTTTTCTTGCCTGCTGTTGTATCATCTGTGTGCAGTGAATTTGTACATGTCAAAATGTGAGCTGATCACTTTATAATTAAAACCGTTTAAACCCGTTTTTCAGGGTGCATTGCTTTTAACGCTGCGTCGCTCTCTGCTTTTGTCTTCACAGATACATGTGACTCAGATCGTCAATAGCAGTTTAATGAACAGACGACAGCACTGAGGCCCTGGATATTCACACCTCGCTGGAGCTTTCTCATGTGAAAGAACATTCGTTGTCTATAGTTCTTGTTCAATGTTATGTCAGACATTATGTATTCTGTATTGCATCAAATGTGATGGACTGAAGCTCCTCAGTTTATATCCAATGACATGTTTGTTCCACAAAATGAAGTCACGAAGGGATTATTTATTATTCTGAGAAGCATGTTTGTTTTGGGGGAGATGCTTTTATACCATGACAATCAGGCACACAGCGCCCCCCTGAGGAATGAAATGTTCACACTTTACATAGACAGTTTTCCTGGTGAGAGTTGAGGAAGCCCTGCTTTATAAAAGCAGCAGCGTGCTTCATAGTGAGGGCTGAATTTCATCTTAATGTCAGTCGCATCAAAGACCTTCCTTTAATAATAAAATGACGCTAATGACAATTATGTAGGTTCGGGTTGATGATCTGTTTGAGGTAGAAAATGTTGCCTGTGCTCAAAAAATGTTCACCACCATCCTCCTCTGTGTATGACAAGTACTTAACTAATAGTACTTAAAGATCACATTATTAGGTCACTGATAATTGTACAACAAATGCTTTTATCACCCAACTTTAATACGCCCAAACATTTATTGTTTATATTTAAAAGAAGAAGTTTATTTAACATTACCTGTTGGTTCCCTGAAATCGTACCTGACTTACTGGAGTCATCTTCAAATGTCAAGACTTAATTTACCAAATCACCTAACATAGCCCATATTTGTTAATAATGTAAAAATGTTTATATGTACCTTAATGTGAATGAGCCCTGCTGTTCCTCTTCTTCCATCAGATGAAAACATGTAACTTTACTCAGCCTGATTCTGTCAAACTTTTCCCCAGCGGTCAAATAGGAAAAAACACAGGGGAAAAGGATTTTTGCCTTATTTGTATTAATGTCGTACGTACACTGGATGATTGACCCTGAAAGGGTTGAGCTGACGAGCTTGTCAGACAAAACTGATTAGACGATTTAAAATGTTTGGAATGAATTTTTGCTCACGTGATAAGTATTTCTGTATATTTACTGAGGTGAGTTACGATATGCAAAAATGTTTACAATTCACATCAGTGATGTGACGGCAGCACTGTGAATATTTTGACTTCTAATTCCGTGTTTCAATTACAAGTCTGTTATAAAAGTTGTGCCCATTCACCATTTGTTTTTCTACTGCAAAAAGACAAAAGCTGTTTTTATATGTCGCCTGACGCACAGAGGTGTAAAGAATATCTCTGTTGCTGTATTTGGGAAAGATTCAACGTTTGTTTCAGCTTAATTTATAACCCAGATGAGAATATTCATGTGGAGTGAGTATGCATTTCTGATGACGTTTTATACAAACTGCAAATTTTTATATCTTGCCACCTGGATGTTGTCATTTTGATAAGTTTGTAATAAATAAATTGCTTTATTCTTAATGTAACATACAGAAATTGTGTTTATTTTTCGCAACATGTGACAATGAACATGAAAAAGTCCACTAATTTGAATGTCATTCCAAACATATGATCATGTGACCCCTGTTCAGTCCCATATGTAAGTACAACAGTGGATGTGGGTTAAAGTGCCATAACAGGCGGGTTTATTTCAATCACAGTCATTTCACATTGGATCAATAAAAGAAATGAAAAGTTGATATGTGAAAGCTAACTGGGGGCCTTTTCCTAAGATGGCGCTGTTGAGCCATTCTGCCACACCCATTTCAAATTACTGAGGTGGAGCTGATGAAAACCTGTGTTTACTGTATTACTATTATTAATATTATCTGTATTACTATTATGAATATTATCTGCTCTTTTGGCCTACGCACTATACATAGCATGTTTTACTATAATACCATCAATTAATCACAACAAGCCATTTGCTCGTTAACTATAACATTTTTATTGTTGCAGGTAAGAAGTCATCACAGTACAGTCATGTGTGTTGTACATCAACACCGACTTCTTCTATTGATTTCTCAGGCTCGTCGTCACAGCTCACTTGGTCGACATACGCATGACATGTTTCACCATATTTCCAATACCATCAAATATATAGTGATAGTGATACTCTGTGTCCCACATGAAGGACGGGGTGCTGACCACTTTGTTCTTCTCATCCACATGGGCTTCGTAGAACAAAGGGTTAAGGTCAAAGCAGGAGATATTTCACAACAGGCATAATAACAAAATGAACACAGATCTGTGTAGAGGCTGTTAACTAATACATATGTTAAACTGAGACTTTTGAAAGGATATATATGGCTCACGGACATTGTGGCGTGCACCCATGCTCTTTACAGCCTGCACCATGTTTGTGTGAGGCCAGTTCCCCCAGCGGGTGTTCTCATCCCGCTCGTAGCCCATGGTCACCTCGATGCTGGGCAGCACCCGGCAGGCCAGCACAGGGGCCATGCTGGCCAGTCTGGAAACAGGAGTGGATGGTGAGATAAGGCTGTGATCAAGTTGAGATCAATAGGCGGGTCTAATCAGGGTGTGAGAATAATGCATTGCAGGTATCGAAAAGGAGAGATTCAAAGCCTGAAAAAGAAAAGCTCTCCAAGCATAAATCCATGGGAACAAATCCAGTCTTCTGAGTGTGCACATGTTGAACTACTATCAACAATGATTGCAACCATGACAGGTGTAATTTTAAAATTCTAAAACATGTTCCAGACACTGAATCTCCCTCAACCACTGGTGTCCATCACCTACACAGTGCTATCAGTTGCCAACACTGAGCAAACTAACTCCATGAAGATGAATCAAAGCAATGTCGATGATTTGAAACCAGCAAACCACAAAGAAAAGGGCATCCAATATATTTACATTTTGTTATATAAGCTCCTAAATAAAACAGTAATTGAACACAGATTGGATCCAAAACATTGGGTAAATATCTCTTATATATTAATACTATATTAATATGAAATATATCTAAATATGTTTTCCGCGCTAGTTCGGTAAGTGGCCAACCACCAGCAGATGGTAGGGACAAATTCATTATCTATTCTATTATCCTTTGTTTCTTTCATCACAAATTTATAATATGCTTGTTTTGAAACATCAGAACATAATTTACAGCACTGACAGAAAACCACAGTGGAAGTTGCGTGCATTTATCCCGGACATAATCATTCTGAGCCCGACATTAAACAGCACTATCCACTTATTTTTTCATTGCATTTTCTATGTCTTAATCAAATTATTTCAACCGCTCCAACTGTTTAAAGGCATTGAAGGTAATGGGGAGGGATTACTGTGGTTATGTCCTTTAAATGATGGATGGGTCAAGGTCAAATAACCATGTGTTGTCATGGTGACAGCTGTCTCATCCTCTTCCTCCTCCTCAGCCTCAAACTCCACTCTCTAATTCCTGTATAATCCTGCATCACCGACATGTTAGACTCGCTATGCA
This sequence comes from Platichthys flesus, assembly GCF_949316205.1. NCBI lineage: Eukaryota > Metazoa > Chordata > Actinopteri > Pleuronectiformes > Pleuronectidae > Platichthys > Platichthys flesus. The sequence goes on from NC_084947.1 coordinate 18,148,683, forward strand.
TCTGAGCCCCGGCTGTCACCTCACAGGGCCCTGTGACCCTCATCACTCCCACGTACCAATATAGTGGATGAAGGATCGTTCACTTTCTACCAGATCACACCGGTAGAGACTGAGGATCCTCAGTGTCAACATGTCCGGCTCTCACCCTGTGGATTAGTTTGTCTGGTGTCACTACATCATGCTCCTGACTCTAACACTAGTTTCTCTGCCCCCGCTCTTCCTCTTGTGTCTGCTGGGAGCAGTGAGAGACACAGACTCCCACCACATGATCCCTCACATGGTCCATCATCTTACAGGACAAAGATTTCTTTATACACAGTTCAAAAACACACACTTTGTGATGTAAGTTTAAGATAACAAAAGCTCCAACTTGAACTACTTCCATAACAATATTTCTGGTATTTAGCAGAGACTTAAATCAAATTTAATTAACATTAATTTAGATTTGTATTTTTTGCCTACTGTCCTGAACATTTAGCAAATTTTCTATACAGTTTTGCTGGTTTCAAATGCAGGGTTAGTACAAATTCAATAAATGTATATGTCATGACTATTGACATAATAGTTTTTAGCGGGAGAACATGTGAGACTGTTAAACTTGGTTTCTAGGAAACACTGCACTGACCACGTGAAACAAAAACAATTATTTTCCTTTCAACGTCTGCAGCTGTTTTATCAAAAAATGGAAATATAGACAAAGATTTAAAAAAAATCGATTCTGTGAAAAAGCTCAGTTTCATCGTCTGACTTTTCCCCTTTCTACAGCTCCAGTGTCCCAATTCCATTACAGGGATTGGATAAATCTCGCCTTCATCTAGACTAATGCAATCTAATGTAATCCGATTTGACATGCAGCACTAATCAATGAGAGCTTGCAAATTTGCCTCATGTCTGAATTTAAACTGTGAACTTCATTCTCCCTGTTGGTCAGACGTGGAGTTCTGCAGCATTGATCCCTCGGCACTGGTTCACTGAATAGTGATCAGATGATACATACCCTATGGGTTTGCGTAAACGGTGGAAATCTTTCAGCACCCTTTCCACATCATTCTGCAGCTTGCAGTCTTTGCCGTCCTTCGCAAAAGAGGATCTAAAGAGATGAGGATTTAATATGAGTGCTCCATCGTGCTAGATTGCGCTGTACCGCTATTAAATACATATTTAATGATGCCTCACAGGTTCTTAGTGATGCCGTGACCCCCAGGGAAGATGATTGCATCAAAGCTGTTCGCGTCCAGCTTGGACAGGTCCTGCAATTGCATCATGCCCTGACCATGACTGAAGCGGGCCGCCTCCATCATCATGTTCCTATGTGAAGGGCAGAAATAATCATAAATACTACATTGTGTAATTAGTCGTGTCAGGTGAGTAACATACAGAGTTAATTAAGTCAGTGGACCCTTCGATGACCCTGATCCTTTTGAAAGTGTATCCTAACAAGCTTACCGGTTCTCACCGGAGGCCGGCTGCTTTTTCATGTGGTCAATCACATGCATCTGCTGCTGATTAGGAGCAAACATCTGGAAGCGAGCCCCGTTGCGGCTGAGGTGGTACATGGTGCTGAGGACGAGAGTTGTGAATTAACCATCTCTGCACCCTGACAAGATAAATGCAACATTCCTGTCCTGGGTCATATACTCACTACACTCCCTCATGGACATCAGTCCCATCCCACCAGCCACATCCTGAGAAAACCTGGAATAGATCGTGATTCACAAACCAGATGTGACTCACAAAGCACAGTGACGCCCACACTGATACTTCTACTTCTCTCACTTACCACTGCCACGTTAGTATTTCCCCAGTTGCCGTAGTCACCTTGGTGAACGAAGCAGGCAGGCTGTCGAGAAATAACAGCCAGCGTTTGTTTTGAAAGCAAAGTCCTGGTGGCCAGCATGATTTCTCTTCAGTCTATCGGTTTCCGGAGGAATACAAGAGTTCACAGTTAACCACTGAGCCTGCTTTAATGGTTGTCATATTGATCTTGCTGTAGTCGTCTGAATATATATCACCAGAGCGCAGCAGAGTGACGTTACCACGTAAGCTCTATCTTCTGAGAAGAGACACGACACTGACCTTTTCCCTCCCGAACACCCTTCCCTGTTAATACCTTGTTTATTCACCTGATTAACTTAAGTATTTTGGCAGCAGAGTGACCCTTCGGCTTTGGGGGAGTATTGCTCTACATGTAGTGCTGTAGCTCGTGAAATATCTTGACCCCTTTAGAATTTAACTCTTGGTACTGTACCTGAATGGAGACTTAAGAATATAATGCAAAATGCCTGTAAGAATATTGTTTAAATTTGTATGTAATCCTGCAATAATCATGTAATGATAATGGCTGTTATGCAACACTGCATTTGAGATTTTTTTTATATTGCTTCCAACTATACATCTCATCTTTATAGAATGCAAGCCCTGTAAAGTCCATTAGGTTGTAAGGCTCTTACTCACTGTAATGCTAAGTTGCGTCTACGTCTAGACAGTGAACCCAGAAATACGCTGGTCAGACGGAAACGTCAAAGTCAATATACTGCCAAATCAAAACTACACCTCCACAAGATAGGCTGCACATGGCCGAAGGAAATCCAAAGATTCAGGGTCAAGTTACAGATCACAAACGTGAGACCAAATTTGGCATTAACTTTATTATAACCACTTTTATGTATAAACGATCAATATTTACACACTGGTGATGAAAGTATAGTGACGGGACCGAGGGGCAAAATAGAGAAAATGGTGCAAACAGAACAATATACATCCACATAGAATCACCACGTCAATCACAATTTCAAGCCTCAGAGGGCACCTCATGATAAGGTGTTCCGACAAGAGGTTTAAAACCTGCACACATGCAGAGCAAACACAATTGAAACGGTCACATATGGAAATCACAAAGTACAAATAAGGGTTCTTTTTTAAATCAAATACAAGGAACATGAAATGACCAACTTATGTGGTGAAATTTCTTTTCCTACGAATCACTCCGATTGTGAAACATACAAAACATTGTTCCTCCATTTCGTCTGTGGCTGCTAGCTCTAAACACACGACACATCACATAATCCTTTTTAAAACACCACAAAGATCTGTCTATATTCTGGACAACTTCCCTGTGTTATTTCAAATACAGATGTTATTAAATAAGACTAAACCAGTGAAAGATGTCTGCAAAGCAAAAGAAAGTAAAGAAGACACAGCACAAACAACTAAATAATAAATAAAGTCAATTTGATATTTTATATAAAAAAAAGAAAAAAGTCTCAAACAATCTTCTCTGTTTTTCTACATTTTAGATGAATCAGTCAAATAAAATCATACATATGGCAAAGCTTAAAAATTAAATCAATTAAATGTTTAAAAGAGCTCCATCCATGTCCAAAGAAGAGATTCAATAAATGGCATTAATTGGTCTGCGGCTGTTTCATCAATTACTTGTGGTGAGGCAAGTTGAGCCCTCCTTGCAGTTAAGTTTGCTTTACATGTAAGGACCAAATCCTGAAAGCCATTTACATGCAAATTACGAACAACTTCAGTGGTTAAAGAGAGAATCATCTCCTAAATTTCTGCCACCACTAAAGACAACTTTCATGCACTGTCAGTCAAACCGTTTCTGCACTAACAGTGCAACCCACCGCGTCCCGGCTTGTTTGCAAAGATACCCCTTTGATAAGAGCGGGGTTCGCCCATCAAGCCAAAAGCCGTGCTGAAAGAGAAGCGCATGTTAGAGGGGCCAGTCCTGCGGCATTAGGGCGTGTAGGCAGGCGGTGGCTGAAACTGATTGGCAATGTCATAATCAGCAGGAAATGTTTCACTGCTGTCCTCCATCTCAGAGAGCAGCTCTAAAGCCTGCTCCTCCTCCTCTGTGGGGTAGTGGCGCAAGAGATTGGCAGCTGTCGCAAGGATAGAGGCTCCACCTGCGCCCGCAACCAGGTAAAAACTGATGGCGAAAGTGACGTAGATGAGGGAGCCGTGGTACTTTTTGTGCTGCTGCTGTAGTGACAAGATGAGCTCCGAGGCCCAGTAGCAGAAGCCAATCACCGTGGCACACTGCAACACTGATGAGACAGAGGGGGGAGAAAACACGTCAACATGACACCTTCTTCTCCAAACAAAGAAATCCCCTGGAAAGAGATCTGCAGTGTGACAGATTACCTGTGAGAATATGTGCAAATGCATATCTGCGTGTTATCTTCAGCGCAGGGTGTTTGGGTCCGAACACATCCAGGAGGAAAGCAGTCAGGCTGCACAGGATGCCCAGGAAGCAGAAGGCAGCGATCACCCTCATCAGCAGTATGGTCTGTGGGTTCACACAATAATCTGCGGGACACAGAGACATCACGGTGTTATTATTATTACTATATCATGAATCTCGAATGCAAGTTCTAACGAGCTCGTGCTGGTCCTCACCGTCCAGAAGCTTGGGGTCAATGTATCCCAGCACATCTGCCACCCCCAGCTCTTGTCTGGGACAGGTGCCTCCATGAACCCGGAGCCAGGCCGGTTCCGCCAGAGCCGTGCACAGCGCGGTGATGGACAAAGCTCCGGGAAGAGCCGACACCAGGCTCCGCTCCGGCTGCTTGGGTACGGAGGTGCCCGCTCTCCTTCTCCGGCCTCCCGGAACACTCGAACCCGGCGGGGCATACATGGTCATCCAGTCAGCTTCTGGTCTGCGGTAGTGAGTCCCTTTACTGTCAGGGAAGTGTCTGCACTAACTGCTCCCTGTACAACGATGAGACTGACCAACAACAATACAAGCTGTTAGCCAGCAGAGCTTACGGGCGGGTGGCAGCGGCCGTACCTGCGTCGTCTAATGTGTCCGAACGAGGCGAAACCGAAAACAAGTATCCTGTTGATAAAATCCGGTCCAGTATCTGACTGACGGGAACACAATGGACAGATGGCTTTCAGGCCTGTTCGCTGTTATTAGCGTCTGAAGCTAACTCACGGCTAACGTCAAAAGTCGCCGCGCGTCGTATAAAAAGAAACGTAAAAGAGGCAAACTAAACTAACTAAAGAATATTTAATAATTTAGTTAACTGATAGTATTAAAAATAACCACTAATCTGTTACAGAAAAACAAAGACAAAACAAAACAAAAAGCAGCTTACGCCAGCTTCCTGTAAAAGATCTCAACTTCCTTGTTCACACCATTCTTCTTCATGGCTTCAATAAGCTGCAGCGTACAAAAGAGTGACATTCAGTGCTGCCAACTAGTGGTAGCTCTTCAAAACCACAGAAGTAAATATACTCTTCTGCCTTATTTTATATTTTGTATTTATTTACGCTAGTTTTCTTTCGAAGCAATTGTGCAGTAGTTGCTTATTATATTATTTTCATTTTATGAGCCACATAAAAACAAGGAGGTTATGATGTAAACTGTTGAGTACAGGTATAAACATGTTGAGACGCATGCAAGGTACAAGATGCAAACAAAGGACAAGGTACAAACAAATATAAATTATAAATATGAATCATTCATGTAAAAAAAAAAAACAATCAATCAGTAAAATAAGAATGACCTACAACACGAGAAGTACTGGGAAGATATTATTCATCGTTACTTAATTATTTTTTACAATCCTGAAATGGGCATGTTTCCGTGTTGATGTGTTTATTTGATATATTCCATCTAATTGTAGGGGGAAAAAATAATTAAAAAAAAACAACACGGAAGGGAATCGAGCCCCACAATGCTTTGCGCGAAGCATCTGATAATCAAAGATGGCTGCGGTACCAGTGATGTCCATAGTTTTGTGAACTTTGGTACTTTGGTGTGAACTCGTCTCCTCGAGTGCACCTGCAGCAGGCCGGGTGCTGAGTCACAGGGCCGTGTTTATCACTGCTTGTTTGTGCAGCTTGTCACACGCTGGTTGTTGTTGTTGTTGTTTACCGGGTCTGTCAGACGTCAGGAACCGTCAGGAAGTGTCAGAGGAAGCGGCTCCGACATGAAGCAGGCTCTGACCCTGCTCCACAGACTGAGCGCCCACCCGGACTCCCGCTGCTGGTACGTCAGCTGGAACCCGTCAGGGACGCTGCTGGCCTCGTGTGGCGGGGACAAGGCTATCCGGATATGGGGACGAGAGGGTGAGTTCAACACACGAGGGGACATCGCCCGAATAACGGTCCGGTCACATCCTCACAGCCAAGCGCATTGTGAAGGGACGTGTTGTCTTCTAACAGAAACACGAGGCCGATCTCCTTCGCTTCAGTTCCTCCTGCAGCTGTAGACAGATGTTCCCTCAGCGATGATCAAATACAGACAGTGATCGTGTTTCGTGTGTCAAACCAGAGAAAATCCTCTTCATTGTCATTCTCAGTCAGTGGCACGAGAGTAAAACAAACAGAGCTACTTGAATGGGACCTAGTTCTCTGGAGACACAGGGGTTTTATTTAATGGGTTCACCTGTTATTATAACAATATTACTACTACTTATAACCTGTAATTATAACAATATCACTACTACCACTAATATTCATCATAACTTTATTTCAAGAGCAGTACAGAAGGTGATGCTTAAATACTACTGGTATTGATAATAATTATTACATTACATTACATGTCATTTAGCTGACGCTTTTATCCAAAGCGACTTACATTTTTTAGAACACTCATCATTTTATGAGGGGCCATCTAGGGGTTCAGTATCTTGCCAAGGACACTTAGGCATGCAGATGGGATAGAGTGGGATTCGAACCGGCAACCTTCTTGTTGCAGAGCACCCGCTCTATCCCCTAGGCCACGCTCTTCCCATTATAGAGATTAAAGACCAGGTAAATTCAGGAATATCCCTTCCAATAGATGTTTTTGAAGGCAAACGCTCTGTACCCTCTAGTTTTCCTTCTAGATCCAGGAAGTGACAGCTGACCCTTACCAAAGATCACAAGCTGCACAGAGGTACATAGGGAATTAAAAGATCAGAGATGTTGCCTTAAAGCACATCTCAACATTTGGTTGTGCTCAAATAGTAATTTAATTGTTATTGGCACATGTTGGGTGTGTAGTCATATATGCTGATACAATATGATATCTGGAAATTCAAAAGAGAAACAATTTCTTGTGATCAGATCTTTTTTACTTAAAGTTTTAAGGTGTTCATACAGACAGACAGTAAAACATTTCAGAGTGGCAACACCAGAACAAATATTTATCTTTAAAATGGAGCCTCCCTTCCCTGTGCAAAGCCCAATCCCACAAAAAAGAGATCAAAAATATTTTTTTGGACATAAAATATTCAGGCAGCAATGTCTATATTGTGTTTTGGTTAAGTAAATTAGTATAAAACTAGAACGGCACTCAGTAGAGACCATGGCTCTCAAAGGCCCAGCAGCCCCCTTGAATTCTGTGAGCTGCACCAAATTGTAAACACTCATAGATATCCGTTCCATGTTATGGATCTGATTTTTCATCCAGATTCATAAATGATTCCCTGGAAAATCAGTGAAAATGTCATAGAAATGGCTGATTTCACGAAGTTCCTGTCCAGATACAAATTTGAATGGGTTCTTTATGGTTCTTCCACCAAGTTGTGTGGAGATCTGTTCAGTTTGTTCAACAATCCTGCTGAGAAACAAACAAAAGGGCGAATTCATGGTTTACATTTTGGAGGTAAAAACAATGTTCTTCTCTGATGGCTGACAAGCTTCCATTTTTCAGGTGACTCTTGGATTTGTAAGACTGTGCTTCAGGATGGACACCAGCGCACCGTGAGGAAGGTGGCCTGGTCTCCCTGTGGAAATTATCTGGCATCTGCCAGCTTCGATGCAACCACATGCATCTGGAAAAAGAAGGACAATGACTTTGAGGTAAGACGAGACATTTAAATCTTCACAATGTTTCTGCAACGCTGCACATTTTTGAAGATTTAACCCTGAGTCTCACCTTCTCCCCCAGAGTCTGACTGTGTTGGAAGGACATGAAAATGAGGTGAAGTGTGTGGCGTGGGCTCCTTCAGGGAACCTGCTGGCGACATGTAGCAGAGACAAGAGCGTCTGGGTCTGGGAAGGTTTGTGTGAAGCTTCAGTTTGTGTGACCACCTCAGAGTCATAGTTTGAGTCCAGTTCACAGAAGGAATTACGTTCATGTATCATTGAGCTGTAGCTCTGAGTTTTGAAATACAATTGTTTTCTTTTCATCTGGGTTTCCCAGTGGATGAAGAGGACGAGTACGAGTGCGTTACTGTGGTGAACTCTCACACACAAGACGTCAAGCACGTTGTGTGGCACCCGACCCAGGAGGTGGGTGATTCTCTGCTCTATAGGCACATGAAGGATTTCTTCATTTCTCACACCGTTGCTTTACTAAGTGAATATACTGTGTGCGTTTACAGCTCCTGGCTTCAGCCAGCTACGACAACAACATCTGCATTTACAGGGAGGAAGACGATGACTGGGAGTGTCGGGCGACCCTGCAGGGACACACAGCCACAGTGTGGGGTTTGGCTTTTGATCGGACTGGACAGAGACTGGCTTCCTCCAGCGATGACCGCACGGTCAAGATTTGGAAAGAGTTTCCAAATGAAGCTGGACAGGGTGAGTTGTTGAAAAAAAAAATCGACTTAATAAGATGGTCCAAGTTTATACAAATCTACATGTAATGCATTTTTGTCAGTATAAGAAGTGTGATTATTTTTCGTCACTGCTTTGTGTAACAGGGGACTCGACTTGGAAATGTATCTGCACTCTGTCCGGGTACCATGGACGAACAGTGTATGACATTGCCTGGTAAGACCCAGCTCAATGTTCTCACAGCCATCCAACCTTGGTGTGGATCAGTGGTTCTTAAATGACGGTCGGCCATGTCTGTAATAGGTTTCCAGATTGATGGATTAAAATAATCATATGGGTATTCTGTCCTGACGTGGATAAAATAACTTTCCCTTATATAAATTGAAGTTTAAAATGTGTAAAATTATTTTATAGCACAATCACACTGGGGTCCCCAGAATATTTTCTGTCTAGAAGGGGATCCTAGGCTGAGAAAAACCTGAGAACCTTTGATCCAGTTATATGAAGGGATTTGAGGTTAGAAATCCACCGCTTTACTTAGTATTGACACATTTTGTCATCCTGTTAGATCAAACTGAGAATTGAATCTGTTCAGGTGTCGGCTGACCGGCGCCCTGGCAACCGCCAGCGGGGACGACGCAGTGAGAGTTTTCAAGGAGGACGAGTCGGCTGATCCCGACCAGCCGGTGTTCTCGCTGGCTGCTCAGGGGACCAAGGCTCACGATCAGGATGTCAACTGTGTGGCCTGGAACCCGAAGGAGGCGGGACTGCTGGCCACCTGCAGTGATGACGGAGACTTCGCCATCTGGAGGTTCCAGGAGGAAGAGTGAATGTCTCGCACTGAACAGCCCGGGTTCCAACAGGGAGCATTGTTGTCCACTCAACTTTTAACAGCTCATCTAAGCTCAGCAGTATAACCACGTTCCCTGCCATGTCTATATTATTACTGCCCAATTGAGAAATTATTCATTCATGATGTTTATATAAATAAATTTAAAACAAAACAAGTAGGTGGCTTCTCTTTATTTCAAAAAAATATTCCAGACAGAACATCATGTAAAAACATTTAGACAAGTTCCAGAAGTAGATTTCATAAGAAAACAAAGAAATCGAAATACATAAGTGGAGGGTTTTCTTCTGTATTTAAATTTCAAATCCGAAAGAATAGTGTAACATCTAAATTTGGTCAACCAGTGTTTCATGTTATTTTAATCTGCAACATTTTAATTTCAGTGAGACCTGAAAACTGACAGTAGATCAGCTAGCACAGTGTGCAATAGATTTAAATCATTGAAAACCCAAACTGGCCTCATTTGACCTTGTATCGACTGCATTTCTGACTGTTAGCTGTAAACAGATGCTGTACACTGATCTGGACTGAGGTGATTCATTCAGAAGATTTTAAAATGACACCTTATCACAAGAGCATAGATGATGATTCATGACACGCTTACAAAGACAAGTGGCACGAACCAGGCTGAATATCTACAGTAAAAAACAAACAAGGAAAAACTACCTACTGATCCTTTATATAAAACAAAATGTCAGAGGCTGCAAAGATCTGATTAGTCTGAGTCACTGTCTCCCTCGCTGTCCGCCTCCTTCACATCCGCGCTGAACTTGTACTCCTGGTCACAGCCCATGTACGCGTCGCTCATGAAGTACAGGGTGTAGTTATGAACGCCCATCACCGGGGCAACAAAGTCCAGCTTAACCTGCAGGTGGGAAACGTGACTGGTTAACATGAGGGTTTCCAGAGCATGTTAAGCCACAGAATGCTTCTGGTGGGAGAAGATCACTGACCTTTGCTTTCTGCTGAAGAGTCAGCCTCTTGATGGAGATGAGGCTGTTGGACTTGGGGTCTCCGATCACCACCCACCAGCCCTCCTCACGTTTCTAACAATGAAGAGTTGAGAGCAAAGTTATTGTATTTTCAGTGTAGAAATGTCAGAGACTTTAAGAAGTGCACAAATAGAGGATGTACCTGAGGGAAGAGAGGTGCGATGACAGGCCCAGTAACCTCCTCCTCTCTCTCCAGCTGAACTTGAACCAGAACTGGACTCCCACTGCAAACACACATGGGAGCACACATTCACAATTGTACAAAACAGGTACGACTATTATAAAATCCAATCTGTGACTTCTAGAAAAGATTCTGCCGACAGAAAGGCTCTGTACCTCTTGATGTTGTCCTTCTCTGCCACTTCGTATGACAGCTCGATGTTGGGGTAGCGGTTAGAGAAGCGAGCCACGTCGGCCATCTGAGCGTCTGAGAGCTGCAGCAAAGCAGTTCTGTCTTCATCCTCCATCTCCATGATGTCGAAGATACTCTCCACGCCCTGATGAAAAGAGCAGGGACCACGTGGTCGGTTTCAATATGCAAACGATCCCTGATGAGTTACAAATGCACTTGGTGACAAAACAGTGATGTACCTTATCTGTGCAGCGCTTGATGTGCTCGTTGGTGAAGAAGGGCAGCTGTTTGAGGTACGAGTCCTTGGACCACATGGCCTGTGTGACCATCTGTGCCAGCTCCATAGCTGCCAGGGCAGGACTCAGCCAGCCGTTACTGGACAGCACATCCACACAGGCCTGGATCAGTCGGACCGCCTGCGGATGCAACACACACGAAAATTAAATGTGTAGAATTGAATGAAATCAAGAGAAATGAACATACAGGACCCTCAGTGGTAATATCACAGCTAATCTGTACCTTGCTCAGAATGTCCTCGGTGTCTGACTGCAGCTCAGCGCTCAGCTGCATCCTGGAGAGATGAGCTTGCAGCATTAGGTTGGTCTTCACATGGGGGTCGTTGAACTTAGGGTTGTTCAGTTTGTGAGGCACTTTCTGTGCCAGCTGAAAAGCAGAGACGAGTAATCAAATTTAGATGTCATCTTCCTGACTTAAAAGGGATGGCTTGTTGTGTAAAGATGGATGGTTAACTGTCAGTGTGCTGCGTTTACCTGTCGGAGAAGTGAATCCTCGTGGTGCCTGATGGGAATGTTCTTGTACTCGGCAGCATTAGAGATGATCTCAATTAACCCACGGATCTTTGTCTTGGCATTCAGGGACATGCTGAACAACTCTGTCAAACACAAACATAAAGCAACAGTTATGTTTGAATCCAAACGTTGATCAATAGTCAGGAACTGACGGGAGAGATTTTCATCAGTGTTGGCACAAACCGATGGTGGTGTAGTTGATGTAGTAGTACGCAGCGATCATGCCCAAATTGAGAGGTGCTACATCCATCTCATCCTCTATGCTGATGCACTTGGACTGCTCCAGGTCATGTAATGTGTTCTCAACCAGCTCAGACAGGTGGTCTGACAGGTGACGATGGGACATGCCTGACAAGGTAAGAACAAATCATAGCATTTAGAAATCATTTCTAATCCAGTATCAATAAAACTAGATTTATTCCAAACCGAAAATTGAGCGCTAGGATGACTCTCACCTTGCAGGTTGTAGTAGTTGGGATTCTGGGTCATACGGCGGTAGAGGAACGTCCACGTTAAATAGTCCACAGCGTCCTGCTTGTTCTCCACCGTCTTGGTGACTATCTCAGCGTTGAAGTGGTCGTGGAGGCAGTGATCCAAGTGAGACTCCACCGGCAGCGGCTCGTACAGGAACTTCTTGAAGAAGTCCTATTGAGAGAAAAAAAACAAATCTGTTTGGTTTGTTCTTACAGTCAAAGCTTTAAACACAGGTCAGTTTTCAAAACTGAATAGGACAGAAAGAGCTGACATGCTTATACCTTCTTAGAGCCCTGACACATGATCACACAGCGTCCCTCGTCGTCCAGCATGGGTCTGTTCGCCTTGCCCACCATCTGGAGGACGTCATATATGGGATAGTCCACATATCTGAAGAAACAGGGGGATGATGTCACTAACACAATTCATTAGACCCATACACACCTATTGAACATAAACTAGTAAAAGCCTTACGCATGGATTTTGCCATTGTAGTACTGGGTGTCCATGACAATGACGAGGTGTGCCGAGATGTTGATGCCCCAGCAGAGTGAACGAGACGACACCACGACCTGAACAGCACCTGCAAATAAAAGGTAACGAAAAGATTTAGTCAGCCAGAAACCTTTAAAGTCAGTGCTGAGGGTACGGGGCAGGAGGGGGGGGTCTTACCTGAGTTGAAGAGCTGCTCCACTATTTTGCGTTCCATCGCAGACAGGCCCTCGTGCAGGTAACCCACACCGTTGGCCAGAGTCTCTTTCAAAGTGGCATCATTTACTTTGTCCAGGAATGGAGCAAGGTCTTTCTCAGTGCAATGCAAGAACCTGGAGAGAGAGGGAAACGTTCACTCTTTGTCAGTAGTGTGGAGATGAGTGGCACATGACCACGTTCACAATCCATTTCTTATCGAGGGGCGTGGTCTCAGAGTATTGACTGACCTCTGAGGAACGACATCGGCGGCACAGAAAGTGAGGATGTCGATGGCTGTGAGGCGAGTCTGTCTACGGGATGGGACGAACACCACTGCAGGTTTGGAGGGGGAGTGCTTCATGATGGCGTGGTACACTGGCTTGGCCATGGACAGCAGGCGGGTCTGAGTGTGACTAACATTGAAGCCCTGAGAAAGCAATAACAAGTTAATAACAAATCAACCCAACAGGGATGTGTGTCCTCTCGCTAGCTGACCAACACAGTGTTTACAGACCTGGATGTGTAGCTCCAGAGGCACGGGCCTGACGTTGGGGTGGAAGTTGAACGTGGCTGTGGTGCTGCAGCCCAGCCAGTGGGCCACGTCTTTGGCGTTGGACAAAGAAGAGCTCAGGGCCACAATGCGGATGGGACGCTCAATCTGAGAGGAGATGTACCTCATCCTGGAGCAGATGACCTCAAGCACAGGCTAATTAAAAGAAACAAGGGACATTAGCAGCATGCACAGCCTTAAAAATGTCTTATCATAGTACATGCCTTGCATATATGACAATGCAGCATGAAGCAGTCTTGTGTTCTTACTCCGTTTTCTCCTCCGATGAGGTGCGCCTCATCCACAATGAAGAGGCTGACATTCTGGACGTTCTTCCTCTGCTTCCAGCGACGTGACAGGATGTCCCACTTGTCCGGGGTACTGACAATGATGTCACCTTTTCCCAGGAGCTTCAGATCTGTGCTCGTCTCTCCTGTTAGCAGAACCACCTTCTTGTTCAGGAGGTCCTGGAACTTCTGGTGCCAGTCAACAAACACCTGAGAGACGAAGATGGTGCGATTTATTGATGAAGTTAGAGCTGGAAAAATAAGCAATGCTTGTAATGATAAGTGCATTTTCAGCTTCCACATGACTTCACACCTGTTCAGCCAGTGCTTCCATTGGGGTGATGTAGACACAGCGACCTTCTGCGTTGTGCAGCAGCATCCTCAGAATAGCAAACTCAGCACAGATGGTCTTTCCACTGCCGGTGGGGGCTCCCACAAACACATTATCATCACTGTTGTACACCGCGTTGAACACTGTGGGGAAGCAACAATAAAAATGAGTCATGAAAGCAACACAAAATGCACACAGCCTTCGATGGAAATGTCTTTGGATAAGGGGCAGACACGTTATTTAAAATGTTTCTGTACCTTGGGTCTGAATGGGGTTGAAGAAGGGGAACTTGTTCTGGTAGAGAGCCTCAAAAGCAGAGTTCCTGAGTGCAGTAACAGGCAGAGGCTGCAGGTCCAGCAGCTCAGTGGGAGGAGGGTACTTCTCTGGTAGGATCAAGTGGCGGAAGGACACCGGGAGCTGAGTCTCACAGGCTGAAAAGAAACAGGAATAATAAAGTAGGGAGTTGAAATGCTTTGTGTTTATATAGATTGCACAACACATTTCTATCAAGTTACTTACAGAGCCATTGGTCGGAGACCACACGGATGAAGTACTGCGGGGGCAGGGGCTCGAACACTGGGACAAAGAAGGTCACAAGGTGTTCGTCCTGGGCGTACTTTGCTTTGAGCAGGAAGTACTCGTGGTGGAGGATGACCTCACTGTCCACGTCCTCAACCAGGATCCAGAAAGCTTCGGATGATCCGTGAATCTAAAAGGAAAAATGAAGTGTCAGGAGGGTGGGTGATAGATGCTTTGTGTGCAGCACATCATAGCTCTCATTACTCACTTTGTCATCCCACTGGAAGTCAGGAGTGATGGTGAGCTCCACTTTCAGTGTGGAACGGGTGATGGGCTGCAGGTGGACGGCCAGGTCCAGTTTGGGGAACTGGTGGACGTATTTGTGGATGGTCTTCCCCATCTTTGGCATTCGGATCAGCTCGCCTAAGAAAAATAAAGCATGTGACTTTCAAGAACTCACCCGACTAGGGAGGGAATCCAATGATGATGACGTGGAGGAGAAAACTCACCAATTTCATTATGGTTGAGGTCATAGAGACGCTCGAAGGGGAAGTTCTTCTTCTCGATCTTCTTGATCACTTCCTCGGGCAGTTTCTTGAACTGTCTGAGCGGAGACATCGACTGCCACCTGTGGAGATATAGAGAATCAGCGACCTGCATTGGAACAGTAACATCTATGTTAATTCAAGAGAGAAGACGGTCGGACTTACATCCTCTTGTCAATCATCTTGCATAGATTCATGGTCTTGTCTGTGAGTTGAGCCCAGCCCCTGTTCAGCACAATCTCAAATATGGCCCGCATCAACCTTCCAGCACTCTGTAAGAAAAGGTAAAGATTACTATTAAATCAAATTAATTTTATTTATCATGAATGACAGTGTTTATGGACAGTTACATTAGGCATTAATGCAGGGAAACATATTTTAAACATGTCAGAGTACGGACCTTATCTTCAAAAGATGAAGTTTTCTCACAATTTAAGATTACATAACTTTCCCAAAACATATTGAGAAATGTGCCTGGGGGAATTTATTGAAATAGCAGAGCAATTACAGGACTGGGTGATTGGCCATACCTGTGTAACATAGACCATGTCTGCCATGAGAGCAAAGCCCTCCAGTTTGAGCTGGGAGATATACGCCTGCAGCAGCACATTGATCTGAAATAAGAACAACGAAAGTACAGAGGTTATCATTCAGCTGAATTCGGAGCTGCTTGTCCAATCCGTCAGCAGGAAAAACAACCTGACAAAACCAACTAAGAGCCCCTTCAGGACTAGATCATACAAATGATCAGTTGATCTTGAACCCAGATAACACACAAATAAAATACTTTACTTTGCTTAGAAGAATGTTTCACTTTAAAAAGAAAATTGTGCTCTGAATAAACACTGTATTTCAGATTAATAATAGTCATCCCTTGATGTGTGTGTTACCTTAGCACTTGGCTCCTCGATGCTTTCCTTCACAGGAATAGGAACTCTTTCCAGTAGTTTCTGAAGCTCCAGCTTCTCCTCCTAAAATACAGGGCTACGTGTTACTATTTAATTACACATGGTTTATGAAGTTTTGTTGAGGAGATTCAAACCATCATGTCCTTCTGGAGTCAACATACCTCTCTCACATTGATGTTCCTGAACTCTGAGGAAAGTGAAAAGACTCTGAAGAGCTCGATCTCACTGAGAGTGGGTTTCAACAGCTGGTTGTAGGTTTGAATGGAGTCGTGAGTGATGTAGAAGTGACTGGCAATCCGTCCCAGGTCGGTGACCTTCAGGGAAAGAGAGAGGTCCACCATTAAACCCAATGGTTCATGACTAATTTATGCTGGAAACACAAACTCAGCTGAAACACGTTCATACCTGGAAGCTGCCCGTCCTTTTGTCATATTTGACCAGGCTGTTCTTGTCCAGCACATTGGCTGCTGTGTGCACCAGGTCCGTCCTGCGTCTCTCCAACAAGGGATCTGCGCTCCGGTCATCATGAGAGACGCCATACAGGGTGGGGTTGCGGAGCATGCGTACATACAGGTAGGTGTAGCCAAGCCAGTTGACAGCGTCCTGATACAAGAAAATATGACAATTTACATTAACTGAAGATATAGAATCAGCTCCTTTGACAAAGTGTCTGTGCTTATCAGCTTCTCACCTTTACAGTCTGCACGTTGCCCAGGACTATCTCTGCGTTGAGCATGTCAGGCAGCTTGCTAACCATCTGACTCTCTATGGGCAGCTGCTGGTTGAGCAGGGACAGATAGTACTGCAGCTCTCCATGAGACGTGATCAGGATTCCCTCTCCCTTGGTGTCGTACTGAGGACGACCAGCTCGACCAAGCATCTGAGACCAGACATAATAGAATTACTACTGTTAGTGTTGTTACACAGTGGTATTTATAACATTTTGGTAGAAATCTAGCAGAGACTGACCTGTAAAATGTCCAGGGCTCCAAGCTCAGTCCACCTGCCTTTCTCTGGGCTGTACACCTGCGTTCCCTTGATGATGACAGTGTGTGCCGGCAAGTTGACTCCCCAAGCCAGAGTGGCTGTAGACACCAGGACCTGGATGTGTCGATCAGCAAACAGATCCTCCACCAGCGTACGGTCAACTCTGGTCATACCAGCGTGGTGGATGGCGAAACCGTAGGGCAGCAAATCCTTCAGCTCAAGGTTCTGGTCAAGAAAGTTCAGGTGTTAATGTTACTCTTTTTTATCTAATTTTGTTGCTGTGCAGTTTCATCTCAGTGAATCTCGGCTCACCTTGCACTGCTCGGCCTCAGTTCTCAACACTTCAGTGGAGGCTGAGCCCTCTCTGAGGAAGAGACCCAGCGTGTCCTTCTCCAAGCACATGTCTCGTATGGCTCTGGCAGTCTTTCCAGTCTCCTTCCTGGAGTGGACAAAAACTAGTACCTGTTGTAGATAAGGGTGAAAGGATACATTTAAATCCAGTGACATTTTGTCAGTGGTCAGTGTTATTTCAGCTGGTAGAGTGGGACAACTGCATTGGCTGTTACAAGTCATTGTGGATATGTTTCTTCACAGAAATAAGGTCATTGAATCAGGTAAGTTAAGAAGAACAGGACTTACCTGGTTCTTTCCAGCATGCTCCATTATCTTTTCATACACAATCTCATTCATGATCTGGAAACGCTTGATGGCCTTCTTCTCTGTGATGCCGACATACGTCTGCTCCAAGGGGACCGGGCGGAAACTATAGGGAGATAAAAACTCATTTATCTGCTAAGAAAACTTGTCCATGTATAGAAAAGAAACTACTTATATTAACTTTTATATTCTACAAGCAATATACCTGTTGTCGAAGTAGAAGAGTCCCTTGGCAGGATCTACACGCAAGCAGGTAGCCACATCCTCATAGTTGGGCAGTGTGGCACTGAGGCCCAACAGGCGCACATCCTCCTGGGTCAGCTCCACATTGCGGATGGTCCTCGCCACCAGAGATTCCAACACGGGTCCACGGTCATCGTGCAGCAGGTGGATTTCATCCTGCACAACACAGTTAGCAAGTGACCATGTGTTTGACATCCTTTTTTTTATACATTTTTGAAAGGTGTGGTTCATGACAAAACCCTCTGACATTACTTACAATGATAATGAGGCGCACTAGTTGGGTGTAGGTACGCTCTCCACCTTTACGGGTGATGATGTCCCATTTCTCAGGGGTGCAGACGATGATCTGAGTGGCATTTATCTCCTCTTTACAAAGCTGGTGGTCTCCCGTCAGCTCAGACACTGTGATGCCATAACTTGCCAAACGCTGAGGTGAGAAGAGGAGTCAGACTTATTTTTAGATCTGTGTCCCTAAAGCGTTTCAAGAGATCTCAAAAGAATGCAAACAAAGCTCTGGATGGGTGAGACGAGGCTTACCTTACTGAAACTTCCCACCATCTCCTGTACTAGTGAACGCATAGGTGCGACGTAGATAATTTTGAAGTCATCCACATTTATGGTTCCGTCTATGTTTATGTGCTTCCCAATTTCCCTCAACATTGCCATCAGGGCTACGTTGGTCTTACCAGCTCCCTGTGCAAACAAAGAATATCAAAATTATACTTTAAGACACACATTGGGTAATCGTTACAATGCTTTTGGGTTGAACCAAGTTTTCTTACCGTAGGTGCACAAACAAGCAGGTTCTCATCTGTCTCCATAGCTGTTTTAAACAGCTTGCTCTGGATACGGTTCAAAGTTTTGAATCCCTCAAATCCAGCTTGAGCATATTTGGGCAGCTTCTCAATAGGCAGAAGGACCTGGTGACATGAGAACATTTAGGATATGAACATTTCAATTCAGTTCCTATCATGTTGAAAACTTAAAATTTAGAAATAAAATACACAACCAACTAACCTCATCATCACCAAAGGCCTTTGGTTTGAGCGCAGGCACGTGAACCTCTTCATAACCTTTGCGCTGTTTGCGAAAAGAGCCGTCTGGAAGCTGGCAACGCTTGTTGGCCATGAAATGACTGCCCTGGGTAAAAGCCAGGTCCTCGAGGTCTAGCACCTGCCGAGGGGCCATCGACTGTTGGAAGAGAAGAAAGGATTATATAGATGGCTATATGGTGGAATCACTGGTGTCATTTATCACCTTTGTAGTAATCTCAGATCATCTCACAGTCCAAAACAACATACGTAGTAAACGTGCTGACATGGCGTTCAGTTGCTTTATGAACAGTGATGCATTATTTACCTCTCCATGGTCAATGTCCATAGCTTCCAAGTCATCAACACGAGACTTCCTCAACCTCTCCCTGCGAGAGCGCTCCTCCTAAAGTAAAACACATTCAAAAAACAGATGAAATGGGTTAAACATAAGAAAACAAAAATTGTTAAGTGATAAGGTGTTTTCATGAACAGTGGTCTTACTCGAATAATGTCCTCCTTCTCTGTCTCCTGCAGCTGGTAAAGAATCTTTGACAGTTCCTGATCAGACTCCATCTTTCCTGTGATCCGTTCTTTTTCGGCCTCACTTTGAGCGCTGGCCAGCATGGTGCAATACTGAACTGTGAGTCGGGGAAACAAAATCAATCTCTTCAAAACCAAAGATTACGAGATACAACAATTTGAAACAACGTGACTCTACAACACAAACTTACTCATGCGACGATGCTGTCGGAGGATTTTGATGAAATCAAAGGTGTTGAAGCCCAGCAGCAACACCAGCTGATTCTCACATTCTCTGTCATCGCTGGCAGTCTGTGGAATACAAAGAGACGAGGGATGATATGGATGGAAAAATATATACTCATCTTTGCTAAGAAACACACTATGAACAGATAAGGGGACAAACGTACCTTGAGGATTTCTAAGACTTCATCGGCTTTCTTTTGTGAGACAATGGCATCGTCATAGAAACGGCTGAGCTGACGCTGGAGCCAGAAGGCATCGATGTCTCGAGGATGAAGATCCTTCTTCTTCACTGTCATCACATCCCCTGTGGCACCAAGCTAAATGAAGAGCCAATAATTAGTCTTTAAGGCAGGATAGTGTGCAATGATCGCAAAGATCCAGTCTAAATACAGGCTAAGCAGTAATAGTATTGAGCTAAATGTTGCACTTACATTGGCTGAAAGAGCAGAGCCCACACCTGCTTCCTCTCCTTCGCTGTCTTCATCTGAGTGTTCGTCTCGTACCTCACCAAACTGGTCTTCATCCCCTTCCTACACATTACGCAAAGAAAAATTTGAAACACAGCCGATTTGGCGCAAATGTTTAAAAGCTAAACTTCAGAGGGGAAATTATTAAAGAAAAGACCCATTTTTACCTCCTCATCAGATTCAAACTGGACATTCACACCATATGTTTCGTCAATGTTGTCGTCTTGAAGATAAAAAAAACATTGTTTGCAATCACAATATCTCCACAATGACAAGGAACATTAGACTGGCGGACTACACCAGAGAGAACTGTATATTTATATTAGTCTTGTGATTACACTTGAGTCACTTGGTGTGTACATACCCATGTTCTGTAAATCCTTATCTCCTCCATAGTCTGTGATCTTCTTGCCTAGATTGACCAAAACATGGTAGCGTGTGTCGTCAGCAGGTCCAAGAAGCTGCTCTACTTCACGCCGCCTTTCTTTATCCCTCATTTTGTCATTCTTCAGCACGGCTAACACTTCATCAGCCGCTCCACACAGAATATCACGTGGCTGTAGATGAGATATAGACACCAAGCAAATTAACAGATCAGCTTACTCATGAAAAATAAACACACAAGCCGTCATTCCAAAATGAAATGGCAGTTGAAGTTCTCACTGACCTGGTCTCCTAAAGCAGCATGTATGAAGCTAAGCAAGACCTCGTAGGTCTCTCTGGTTTCTTTGGTTTTAGGCTTGTAGACGATGCCCACCATTTCATCAATGCCTTCTGAAAGGAGGGTAAAGCCCTTCATTTTTTTGACATCATGTCTGTCCTCATCTCTTTTTCGCCTCCTGTAAGGACAGAACAAGAGAAGGTTAAAAAAAAGACTCATATCTACAGGCAGACACCGGAACCACAAAATGGAGCAAGTGAAATGATGAATGAGCAATATTTTCAAACGAGACAGTGATGATGATGAATGGTCCTCCGCTTGTGACTAGTCACTGAGGATATTTTAAAGTAAAGAAAAAAAATCAAGCTGTGAATTGCTTAATGTTTCCTTTTGTGATCGTCAATTGTGGAGAAATTTCGTTATTTGTATTCAAAATAAATCAGCAGACAAATCACCAGTAATTTGCTATAACTTTGGACTGACATCTTATATTACTCGTTTTTAAAGGAAATTAAACCCTAAATATCATCCTCTGTAAGTCAGTATTTGACAATGAGCGTTTAACAATCAAGTCAAAATTGTTCATCTATATTAATTGTGAGGTAAATGTAGTGTGTGGCGACAATTTCAAACTAGACAGAAACTTGTATGCTTCTTTGACTCGCCTAAGACAATAAAAAGTGTTGTTGACACAGATGACTTACTTGTCTCTTCTCTCCTCCAGCTTCTGGGGTTTGGTCCTCTGAGACTTGTCCCCCATCTTGGTCCCCTCGAGCTTCCCTACCAGCGACAGCACCTCTCCAGTGGGTTCATCTCTCCGTGTGCGGTCGATCAGAGAGCGATCGGCTTGTAACACCAAGTTGGAATTCTGACAAAACAGGGGAAAGGTGATCAGTCGAGACGGTGGTGCGCTCGGCTCAAGCTAAGCTAACTGCTAGTTAGCCGAGTAGCTAGCTGTACACGGAGTGGCTTGGATTACAAACACAACACAGTTATCTCGATACTGTAACAGCGTGTTGAGCATCGTGTGTAATGCGTGTACGTGTACGTGTCCACACTCACCGCTTTGTACTCATACTGCAGGCTACGAGCAGTAACATCCGCCATGGTGCGTGTTTTGTCTTTGAGCTTTTAGCGCACTCTAACTCAAGGTGAACCGGTGTGTTGACTCTGAACACTGTGACTCTGCCTGCTTGTTAAACAGACGCTGGAAACATCGGCGCAGTCTTCAGATTTGTAGCATCGGGTTGTTTTCGTGTTTCACACCAGAAAATGCGTTCCCCTTACGTTACAATGGCCCCGCTAACACGAGCCCACAACAAGCCGCTGCTGGTTTCCTCTTCCGGTTTCACGAATTAGGCCCTGAGAAAGAACGAGCAGCCCCCCCCACAGGCTCGACTGCCCTATTGTGAAAAAAAACATGTTTTCTCTCAAAGCAAAATAAGTTGTTTTTGGTTTCTTACTAATTATAAACATTAAGTAATATGTTATTAATGTATATATCTAATGAATATATCGATTCAATGTTAAAATGCTATGTTATTGTGTTTTTATCTAGGGAGGAAAAAAGCCAGTGGGATTTGATTTTGGGGTACAATACAACTCATTACCACATAACCACATAACATAACTAACTATATTAAGGCAATTGCACTCTGAATGGTCTGTGATACTACATCCACTGACAGATTATGATACAAACAACCATGGCTAGCTATTTTGTGTGACTTTATCATTTAATTGTGATTGTTTCACATGGTTCCTCATGTGGTTGTATTTCCATCTCTTCACTCATCTGGTCATGTTTTTTTTTTTATCAGTTTTTAATTTTACTGAAGTTATTTTAGGTAAGTCATTTCTGCATATTTTCTGTGATTTCTCTTTGTAGTAGGTCTGCGTTTTTGTTGTTTTGTTTCACTTTATAAATTGTTATGCCATTTTGCATCTCTACTGAAGGTGTTTTTTTGTTTCTCTCTGTGATCTGTGGGCCTTTTGTGTCTTGTTTTCGTTTCCTGAGCCTGTGTCTGGTCGGCCTGTTCAGTCATTCTGACCAGGTATGAAAGACCCCACTAAAAAGACCAAACATATATTGTTCAATAGTAACAGAAACATTGGACACAACAAAGATGACATTAGTCGTTCATGTTTTCCAATCAAGTTTTATAACTGATGTATCAAAGAAACCAGATTTGTACACGTTTGAGTCACAGTCCCTCAGGTGTCCACTGTCAACTAATCCCAAACACTCTTTAAGAAAAAAGGGAAAAACGCTTTTAAGAACATCTGGTATAGAGTACATCTGTGAAGTATGTGAGTAAATATGTCAATTTAAAACAAAATATAGTTCTGGTAAATCTGACGCATAACATCATGTACACTGCAAGAAATCAGACTTAAATGTATCTAGTTTTTCTCCATAAAGTACTGCTTATTTGTTTTTTAAGTACACTGGTTATTATAGATTCAAATGTTTATATACAATATATCTAGATGATGTAAGTATGATGTTAATTTATTTAGTATTGTGTGTTTCACTAGGATTTGCGTTATGTTTTGTAGATATCCAGTAAATAGACTGCCCCTCTACAGTGTTCACATCCAGGTGGCAGCATTGAGTCAAGTTTGGAGTTAAGTGTTTTGCTCAGGGTCACTGACATAAGTCAAACTACCAATCCAGACAATAATTTGCAACCCGTTCAACCTCCTCAGTCACATCTGCCCGCAAATATGTACAAAGGCCTCCCGAGAATGTTCATCTTCCATAAATTATAAATACCCCCATAAATCTTCCAAGTGAATGTGCAAGGATTTCACATTTAATTGTGCATTTGGTGTTTTAGACCAAATTATCTCTTATACCTATTTTTTTGAGAGCCCTGATGTTTAAAAAGTGAGATAGTACAAAAAAAAAAAACAAGAAGAGGAGGAAGTTGATGTCAATTTGTGTTTGTGTTTTTTTGTACGGTGGCCCTTTACTTACTCTCTGTAGCCTCATGTAACTTCCAACCCCCTGCACATCTGTTAACAACATCTCTGACGTCTACATCCAGCTTTTACCTCAGCCACACCCAGTGACAGACACACACACAAAGTGAGAGTCAAGATGCCTCACATTTTCTTGAGACTTGTGATCAGTGAGGAGGATCACATGATCAGTGATTCATTTGCCTCATAATACATTCTCAGTGCGTGGTTCCAAACAGCAAAAATAAAAATCATAAAGAAAACTAATAGGATCTGATGTTTTCTCAGCCAAATTGACGGGCAAATCCTCCTTTGTATTGAAGTGTTGCGTCTGGACAGTGTGATCTCTGTAGCTTTCTGTCACAGGAACAACACATGTGCACACCTCAGCTGTTTGAGCAGCTGCTGCCATGAATGACGCCATCTGTGAACTAACTCAGCCCCTCGAGCTCCTGATGGGTGTGTGAGAAAAACACGATTGTCCCCGATACACTCATCATGAGCATGCTGCTTGTACAGAGTTCAGCCAAGGTAAGAAGGGAGCAGGATAGTGTCTTCTAGGATTAATACTTCCTGTGTGAACCAGACATGGTTTGGTTTGAACAAGTCTCCTGTGTGAAGTTAATAGTCTGTGCTGCCAGGGCTCTGTATTAACATGAGGATACTTAACAAGCCGGGGTTAGGCTAGGTGAGGTATTACAGGGTAACACTGAAGCTCGTGACATGTGCTTTCGACTCTATTCTTGCCTGACTGAAATTAGATCCACGCAGTTCACTCTTAACCATCTAATGCAGATTCATCATCAACCCGTCTTCACCATAAAGCTATTTCTGTTCGTCATATTTACTATAATGAACCAGATTCTGACTCCATTTATCTAGAATTAAGGACAAGATGTTGAATGTCCCTTGCTTCTCTGAAGGTCTTCTGCACAATTTAGGTACCAAATACCAGTCGAAGTTAGCAGGAGTTAGTGGCCACCAGCGGATGTTAAGGTCCTGACTTGGGTTGTGCGCCTTAGTGTCAACAAGTGTGGCCTTTTAATCAACGATACAGGCTGAACCTGAGGCTAAGCTGAGGCTAAAGGCAAATCTGAAGCTACGGCTTTCATGGCAGTGCTATGAAAGGCATCTGGCCCTATCAGCAGATCAAACATCAATACCTCTACGCCTTTGGAACTAAATGT
The DNA here is from genome assembly GCF_949316205.1 of Platichthys flesus. Lineage (NCBI taxonomy): Eukaryota > Metazoa > Chordata > Actinopteri > Pleuronectiformes > Pleuronectidae > Platichthys > Platichthys flesus. The sequence continues at coordinate 18,173,463 of NC_084947.1, forward strand.
TTTGTCTGGCCTGACGCGTTTAACTTCACAGCAAATACCTTGGCAATGTGGAAACAAACAGTCACAATAGACAATCATACTGAACTTACACACAATAAAACGCAGTAATATTAAGAAAGTGAGCTGTGTTAATCAGTACACAATGAGGCTTAATAATGTCTCTCTGTACAGTTTTATTTACATGATACTATTCTGTCGTAATGCTGGATAGCAAGATTATATGTAATACATAAATATCAACACAGTTTGCTGTTTTTTCATTTTTTGTACAAATTTGCATATGACTAAGAATCAGAAAGGGAAAAAACTCAAACGGATACATACAGTTGTCTTTAAAATGAAAAAAATAAAACCATCCTTAGGCAGAAAAAAAGGGGGATTAACACAAGTCACAAACATACATGGGCTTCACTGTGTCAGGCCGCCATGAAAACACTTTTGCACAGGTAAGTGCACGAGCCGGCGCACAAATACACACACACGCACACACACTTCTCTACGGTGCTCAATATGCAGACACACGGACCAATAGCTGATAGACAGATGACAAGTTACATCTAATCTTGGAATCTATTATTTTTCATAATTCATGCTCCTGTAGTTCTGTAAACATGTGCTGATAAACCGGGTAGCTCCACAGACAAAAGGGTTGGGAAACAACACACACACACACACGCATCCACACCCATCCACATCCTCCCACCCACACGCAGTTCACATGAATGTTCTGTTAGCGCATTAAAAAAAATTTAAACAGAAAAGAAAATGGTTTATGTATTCTAATTCCACAAATGCACTGAATACATGCGCTAACATCAGCACAATATCAATGGAAGAGGAAAAAAAAGGTAGCGTAACAAATAATTGTCTCTCAGCAAATAAAATGTCTGAAACCCTAGGTTGAGTGATACCTAATATTTTCTGAAACACAAATGCGTAAGTCATGCATTATCCCATTCATTCATGCCCCTACAATAACGTAGCCTAAAGTCACGTACCAGGTCTGCCAGGGAAGAGAGCCATCCTTCCCCTCAGGCTACTCATCGGTACACACAGCCCTGCACCAGGCGTCTAAGATTGCAATCTGAGCTCAAGACCAGTAGGGGAAACCTCTTCACACAATATGTCCACTGAAAACGTTTACACCCAGTGAAACGTGGAGTCATTTGTTTGTCCGTGCCTAGCGTGATACCTCAAGCCATAATGGAAACAGCCATGTCACAGTCAGGACTTGCTATGACTGGGTCACTGATGATCCGTTGTTCTGCTGGGGTCAAAGCTAATAGACACAAAGGGAAACAACGGGAAAACAACAAAGCTTAACACAGCAGCCGTGAGGTAGGTAAAGCTAGGAAAGACAGAGACGAAGTAACACAGTCCCTTGTGCACAGAGGGGGGACAGATGTACGGCTCTCCAAACATTGACTCCAGTAGCAACGGAACGCGGGACAAGAAGATCGAAGGTTGAGGGGCACAACTTGTGTGGACTGTCACTGTGTAGTCTGAATGCTGTGAAAGACCCGCCAGCTTCTGACACATGGTCCAAGTAAAATGGCTGTCTACGGTTTGGCACAAAATGGCGCCTGGTTTGGGTGGGAGGAGCACAGCTGATCCTGGACAGTTAGCCTGGGCTGCTTTTGATAAGACAATACATATTCTTTAAAAAAAAGGACTCATCAGCAGCAAAATCACACCACAGAAAATAGGGTAAAACAAACTAATGAGTTAATCAAAAAGGAGAAAAGTGATCATTCATGCATCTCCCTCAGGAAGGATGTTTTCATTTTTTACTTATTTTTCCCCCCATTGTTTTCTTGAGGTGGTAATTTTGTAAATCAAGTCCTTTCAATCCTCACTTGGCCACTCGTGCCAGTGCTCATTTCAAAAGGTTCGCACTCATTCTCCAGTCTTTGTCAAAGGTGGTTTTCATTGATGTCGTTGCTCCTGATTTTGTCAAATCTATATTCTCTGGATCTTGTCAGCAACCACAACAGGGTTCTCTTTACGGATCTTGGCAGCAGCTTCGGCCTTGTAATCGTAGGGGCAGTTGTGCTTGTCCGAGTAGCGGTGGATGCCACAGAACAGGTTCCCACAGCGACATCCGAACCCTGGAAACACAAACATATGGTGGTCAACACCAGAACAAGAAGTGGGAAAACTACACTTGAGGTGCTGAGAAAACTCTGTCTTTCCTCTGTCCAGTAAAACAATTACAGCTCTAAAAATAACACGTAGGATAATAATGTGATTGTGAATGTGTTGCATCAGACGCCAGCCACTGCTCACCTGTGAGTCCCACCCTTTTGCGGCACATGAAGCATCTGTTCTTCTTGGGTTTGTCACCTTTTCCATCTTCACTGCTGGAAGAAGCTACAGGAGTAGGACTAGAAGCAGCAGGTTGGCTTACAACTACAGATAAAGACAACAGGAGGAAAAAAAAACATACATATTAGTCCTGCTAGGTTTAATTATCTGTACACTTTAACTTGTAGGAGCAGCAGATGAGTTTTGTTCAGAGATCTGTGTGGCATGTAAACATGCTGGCAGCTAGAATGGTGTACTTTTGTCTAATGAAAATTAGAGTGCCCCTTATCTCTAAATTGCCCTCTCTTAGTCTTGGCTGAAAATAGTGCACGGCTCTGAGAAAGCCTTGAGCAGGCTGCATCAAATCTGAGGAAGCCCTCTGGTGTTGAGGTATTTTTAAACCGGTTTATTTATAGACAGACTCCCTTTTTTGAAGGCAGTAAGTAAAACCAGCAGTTCAGCTTAAGGTATGCAGTTAGGCATAAAAAATAAACTGTGGCTGCAGAGGGTCCTACAATGTTTGCCTCACAAAGTCTGCATGTGAGGAGTCACCTGTGTGTGTCTAAGGTCTTCTAGTTTGTGTCAACTGGCCTGTCTCTTGCTTCAACTGTGTTTATGTGCGTCTGTGAGGCTTACCAGGCTCTAGGGTTTCTGGCTCGTCTTCTCTCGAGATGCTCATCTCTGTCATTTGTTGAGTAACAGGAAGAGATCCTTGAACAGTTCTGGAGATTTGCATAAAAACGGAGAAAGGGGGGATTGAGCAGGAGAAAGGAGGCAGTCAAGCATCGGTTCATATGTTTTGCAATTTGAAGAACTACCTTGAGCAATCAAACTGATCCAATACTGACCTAGACATGTCTGGTGAGGAGGAAGGGGAGGCATCAACCTTGGCTAGACTGGCTTCTAGTCTCTTGATGGCCGAGGCCTCTGAGGTAGGACTACTAGCTGAGGCTGGAAGAGAATAGAGTGAACTCTGTTAAACTTAAACTCATAGAAAACAATCAAGTTCGAAATGAATACAAGATGCAAGATGAATACAACGTTTGCACGATAACAGGCGAAAAGGGAGACAAATACTGGTTTTGAGCCTTGCACTGCTAGGGGTGTAATTTACCAAGGGTTGAGGGGTTGTAACCCTCCCTAAAATAATCATACAGTCACACTGAAAAATATATTGACTTTTACAAAACATGATAAAGTAGCTGGTTCTCACAATTTAATGTCATTTTCAGCACAATCTCAGAAAACCCTTTTAACCCCGATTTTGGCTACTAGCTAGTTTGTATTATCTGGCATGTATGATGTACTATGTGATTATAGGTATATCAAGTGATTCATTAACATATAATAATACAGAGTAACTGACCTCAACCCACCCAATGTTCAACCCAAAGTTACTCCCTTGCTGACTGTATTGATGAAAAACAACTAGTTCACGGCAACATATCTTCAGTAGAAGTGTCAATTTCTTGTGACATTGTCTCTGCTCAAAGCTGAATTAAACTTTGAATGCCTTTCTCTTGGATGAAGAACAAGTTCTAATAGGTTACCAGCGTCACAGTGTGAGAGAGACTTCCATGTTTGACCTTAAAAAAATGTCTCAAGAAGGGAACACATCCCCCCCCCACACACAAAAAAACCTGAACAGTGTCCTGAAGAAAAACAGCTGTCTTTCATTACACTGGGTGGAAAAACAGAGAGGGCTGGCAGGGGGGAGGAGAGCTGAGAAAACACTGACTCGACTTGAACTCTTCCTCGTACCCTCCTTATCTTGAGCTGAAAATATATAGCTTGAACTACATATCTGTGTTTACACCGTAAACACAAGGCACCTGTGATCTGTTTGGAGTGCACAATAACAGTTTTTGTGTAGGCGTCTTACCCATTGGGCTAAGGGGGCTCATGCGGTCGCTGCTCTGCTGTCGGTTCAGGTGGTCCTTATAACATACGGAGCACATGCCACTGGTTCTTGGGTTGCCGTAGAAACCGCAGCCCATGGCACAAAGCACCGGACTCTGGTTCGTCTCTTGGGCCATTGCTAACAGAATGAAAGAGAAGAATTAGAATGCTTATTAGACATGGTCACACAAACACGCACAGAGAAGTCAATTTCCATCACAGGACACGTTTCCCTGTGTTCCCAAAGAAACTTGTTGAAGCAGAGTCAACAGGGCTTCCAGATAACAGCAGAGTCATGTTGTGAAAATATGAGTGAGCTCGTCTGTTTTGACCTGCCCTTTAGCATGAATGCAATAGTGAACGCTACTCCGCAGGACGCCTGGAGGGCAAACAACACTCACTGTGTTCTGTTCAGCACCTTTGGCAGAGGCTGGACTCTGTTCTGCCCCACAGCTCTGTTCACTGTTGTGTCCCCTCCCTCCCTCCCTCCAGCTCTTCTACCCCCTTTTCACTATTTTGCATCGTTCTTCCAAACGTTTGACCCACCTTTCATTTTCTTAGCAACAAACTGCTTTAGGGAGAATTTATCTTTCTACTATTTGTTCTCCTTTCTCAGGGCTAATCGCAGTAATATCAAGTAACTACTTCCTCAACACCTAAAAAGCTATTTGTGTTGTATGTGAAAGAAAATAAATAAAGCTCAACAACGGGCCTCCTCATTACCACAAAATCTTTTGACTACTAATGCAACATCGCTGTGTGTCATGATTATCATGACTCAAAACTGACAATAACCAAGACTCCTCATCGGGCCTTTAACTTCCTCCCTCTAGACACAAAATGACGCCCTGACTCACAAGAAGCAGCTCAGCCTCAAAAGAACAAACACAGAATGTAAAAAAACATTTGGTCCATTCCAAGTGACGACACAGTGACTGAGAATGAACAAAGTACGTCGGCAGTTTCACACACAGTATTCTCCTCCCTTTGGTTCTTGCCACAAAAGGTATTTCCAAACTTCCTGAGTCATCTCTGCTCGCACATATGCCCAGGAAACAAGCATGTGCGTAACTTGGAAAAACGTGTGTAGCCCTGTGACGTGGTCACCCCGGTTTGTGCTGCAATGCAATACAACAGGAAGTTGCATCATGGGAGACACTGCCGTTAAGGCAACAGATCAAAAACAACTTGCTGAATGAACAAACAGAGGGACAGGAAGGCCTGGATTAGTTAGGCAAGAGGCAACTGATACCAAACTGATACTCAAACAAAAGCACACACAACCAGTGTTCACAGCAACAGTATCATATTTCCCCTGTAAACAACCTTTGGTCCTGTTGTGCTATAACATGGCAGCTGCTTACTCATCTACATTCTGGTCAGGGACACAAACAGGGGGCAGGCAAGCTTAGTGTTCCAGGAGAGGCTGACAGTTGTCTCAGAACGTCCTGTCAGTTCACCAGGGCTGTACTGACCTCACCAACACACCAAACAAGTGCCATTATAGCATGAGTCAACCCCCACTAACACCGATCCTCTCTACCCCCCTCTCCTCTTACCCATGCACGCTATTACTGTCGTGCCAACAAAGGGTTTCCTTGGAAAAGCCCACAAGGACCGTCTATCCTGTCCAGTCACGTGTTCAGCTGCTGACTTCTAAAAAAAATACCAGGCATGAGGTCTGAGCCAGAGGTTGGTATTTGCCTAGCAGCTCGAACGGAATTTTTTTTTCACACGTGATCAGCAGAATTGTTATCTTTACACCCAGCTCCACCAACTTTACTATTACATTGATGTCTGCATTTGGACTTTAGCGACACATCTAAACCCCAAGCGCTTGACAAGGTTTCTGGGGCAAGACAGTTCCTGAGAGGGAATGTGGGGACTGAAAATAAGACTTTGTCACAAATGACACCAAAAAGAACAAAGAACGACAGATTAACCATGGCTGTTGACTTTGTCCCACAGAGGAACAATGGACCGGGTGTCTCAGCTGTCACGTTTGGCCCCAGCTGTCAAGAAACACAACTAGACTCTCAACTTAACCCTTAGCAAGACCCCTCACCAGCATGGATGAGGTGGACAGGGATACCAATGTTAACCTGCCTAGCTTTCATCCTAACATGTATCCACACATACCATCCATGAAATACAAAAACAAATTGTTTATGTTGTCATCACCAGCACCTCATATAATCAAAGGTTCTGTTACTGCTCACAAGCGAATACCAGTGTCTCACTCCTGACAGTCAGCGGAAACAACCCAAAATATGCCAATTGGAGTGATGTGTTGTAAAACAAAGCCTGCGGGGTAAGTCAGGGGTTTTCCAGCACAGGGCAGATCACCAGTCACAATCATTCACCAACAACTTCCTCTCACGTTAAAAACCTCGGCCGGATAATGTGTGATCAGACTCGAAATCCTGCCTTTTGCTGCGAGGAAACATTTTGAAAAACATGGGTGTGCTCAATCTCTGGCTAACAAACACAACAAAAGGGGGATCGACTGCGCTCCGGTATCAGCCACAAGCTCAGCTCGTATTTCAGGCCCTGCTGGGCTGAAAACTACTGAGTCACAAGGAAGGACAGAGGAGAAACGGCCCACCGTCGCTTTGTTACAAGCAGTAAATCATAGCGTTAGAAAATAGAACACCATATCGCATAAAAACCAGAGATTCCTGCGAGGGAACGACAGCTCTGATGTTTGGTGGAATAAACCCACAGTCTAGACATTGTGGTCCCTGCTCCCTTTGTTTCTGCTTTATCCCTTTGTCTGCCTTCTCTCTGCTTCCTGTTTGGCCATCGTCCTCCTGCTCGCGATTATCCACTAATAACCATTTCTGCGTGTTTCCAACGAGCAGCATCGCTTATATAACCACACTTTGGTACTTATGAACGACTTGGTGGAGCCACGTAGGTCTTTTAAAGGACGAGCGGACCCGAAACTACACAAAAAAAACAACCAGGGCAGAGGGCTGCGTGCTGTGCTGGCACTTCATTTAATATTTCGACACACGTAGACGTTCCAGAGCAAATCTCTCGCCCTACTTGCCCGTTCCGGCTTATACATTTTCTACTTGTGGACAGGAATTAGCTTGGACTGCCCCATCCCCCCAGCGAGCCGACAAACACAGACAGTAAGCAGCCATCTCTCCATCTATACACCTCCCTCCCTTGTTTTCCCCCATCGAGCCCACGGAGTCACGTTCGAGCGCCTGTGATATTTCCATTGAGGCGGAGGAGGAAGAGGAGGAGGTGGTGGCGAGAAGTTCAACCACTGACCAGATCGAATTAAAGAAGAAGAAGAGGAGAAAAACTTGTTTTGCCTCATCACGCACACACCACCTGACCTTTCGAGCCCCAGTTAAAGGTCGCCATGACATGAGCGACCGTCGAGCCTGTTTTTTTTTTGACACCCCCCCCCCCCCTCTCTTTTCTTTTTACCTCCACAAGCCGAACTTCAAAACTCATCCGCGTCGTTAAGAGAAAAACAAAACAATAATCCGAGATCATCACCTGCTGGAAATCGACGAGGTTTTTTCTCGCGAGACGTGTGGCCGTTTGTCTTGGCAGAAGAAGAAGAAGAAGGGAAAAAACAGGGTCTCGGCGGACGGGTCCTTGTTGTTGTTGATGTTGTTTTTAGGGTCCTTGTTGTTAGGTCCTGGTTCCTCCGTCAGACAGCCTCAGGTCGGTTCACCTCTCCCTTCCTCTGCCCTCCTGCCTCGCTCTGCCTCTCTCTCTCCGTCTCCTCTTCCCTCTGGATGGATGTTTGTTTCCTTCTTTAGTAAGAGGGCTGGCGGATGATGTCACGGGTGAAACAACGTGTCGCCATTGGCTGTCCGCGGAGCCCCCGAGCGCTTTGTACAGTTCCGCGAGACGAGGAGGAGGAGGGCGGTCGGTTGCGCGCGTGCGCGTAGCCAAGGGGTCGCGCTATTACACATCCATTCGTCATCATCCTACAAGGACACGAATCTTTGTCTTTTTTTTTTATTCGTCTATTGAGTAATCCACCCTGGACGAATGGGTGAATGAATAATGGTGCTGACACGACTGAATTTCAAAAGATAAAAAAAGAATGCTGTCACCAGGAGGGTGATCTTCATGGGCTGTCTCTTCCTGTGCCTGTGGGAGAGAGGAGGAACTATTTTGTTTGGTGGAAAACAGCCTCGCCCCTCCTGCCTCAGTGTGATTACTTCTGTCAGAGGAACAAAACAAGCGCACATTTATAGCTTGATCAGATATACGAGCATGTTTGTTGGTGGCTGCCTCACACTTTGTTTTCCAGCAGGTAACAACAAAAAAGAGGGTTGGGTGATAGCATTACCACTATTTTCAAACTGATACTGACCAGGGTCTCAATCACTGATAACAATACTTATATATAATCAAAATAGTTTACGTTGTATTAAATGGAGGCATCTTACTTGACTTATGAATGTGTTATTATCAGTAGACAACTTCAGAATATGTTTAATTACCACTTTTCTGTTCTAAATACAAGTTAAAACTCTATGAATCTGCTTATAAATGTATACATATATTTAATTTGAGAAAATGTTTATTGTCAGAAGTGTTTGTTTGACCAACCAGTCTTTTAGTAGCAAGACTCAGAGCAAGGGTTGGCCAGCCAGGAAAAGTTAACAAGGGTAAGCTACACAGATACATACTCTCCCCTACCATTGGATCCTCTATTCAAAGCCACGCACCCAAAACACATGAACGCAAACTGCTTGACAGCTGGTCGAAGTTGTGTATGTTGCTTGTGTATGTTGGTTCCAATAAAATGATGGGTCGTGTTTATTGCAGTCCTGTGGGTCACAGGACACCCTCGTTTTCTCTTTTGACTTCAGAAGACGTTATTTATTGAGGCTACCAGGATCAAGTGAGAAGGATTTCAACAATGAGATAAACTTTGTTTCATAAACATCAACACCAACCCTCCCTTTAAATAAAGACCTTTAATTTGTAGTATCAATACTAAAGGTAACGTCCCCCACCCCTGAGGACCCTCATATACACAATGCATAGCCCTTGGCTCCTATTATTAGCCCAAACTATCACAGTTATGTGTTCAACCTATTACCTTTAGATCAAACATACTGTACCTCCTAAAACCAATTCTTAGCCCTGAAACTGTTTTTTTGGAAGATCTGGTGCAAAATGTCTTCTATTTGGAGAAAAACATTCTCAGTATGTTTAAGATAGTAAACATGCCTTGTGGGCGGTTACAAAAAACAACAACTGAACAGCACCTGTAGATCAGGTTATATAGACCTGAGGGCGCTTGAGCTCTTAGTGTTGTTTCAGGGAATATGGAGTGATATAATTTACAATCAGATATTTAAAACTCCTAAATTTGAATATGATGTCAAAAACATGAATCAAAACAAGGTACTTTTCCTGAAGAATTGTTTGACTAATGTTATTATTATATATATATATTGAAAACCATTTAGACAGTTGTGTTGATAGATACATTTGCTTAATACATATTTTAAAAGAGAAATGAAACAAAACTGGAAGAGTTTCCATTAGACAGTTTTGTGTTGTAAATCGGTAAATGTAAGCGATGTATTGGATTAAAACGAGGAACTCTGGACTCTTGTTTTCAGTATTTCAAAAATTTGGTGGTGAACATATTCCTTAGGAAAGTCTTAAACAAATCATGCAGGCAATTATTCTTTATCGAGTTTTACATTACATTTCTAACACCATCAACCACCAGTGCATATCATGCATTGGTTTCAAGTATGAAAACATGTAACTCGCAGTGAGTGATGGGAGCTGTATGGTTCATCCTGCAGATCTAACATGTTCCAGCGTATTCCGCCACCTCGTCAGTGTAGTGACACACACTACCCCAGGCACCGCAGGCCATGCTCATCTGAAAACAAATACTTGAGGTGGGATAGTGTGTGTGTGTGTGTGTTGAGTGAACATGTTGTCATCTTTCAGTGAAGGGATTCTTGGAAAGAAGAGTACAGTCCGGAAGCCATTGGCTAACTCAACCTGTTGTGCTCCAGTTCAAACCAGAATTCATGGTGAAACTGAAAAAGAAAAGCGTAGACAAGCGAAAGTAAAAGTAGGAACTACTAATTTCTTCAACCTGTACAGTTTTATAGGGGAAAATATTTTATTATAGGGTTTCAAATGTTTTAGTATGAAGCATCAGCTAAAAAATGAGGAACCAGAGCATTACTTTTCACATAAAACAACATCAACAGAAAAATGCAAAATACAGTCAAACACACATGCACATACATTACGATTACATTGACATACATTCAATTCATGGAACTTTACCCTAACATTAATTATAGTAATGACCTAATCTCTAACCCATATCTTAATGTAACCCAAACCAAACCTCAAAACATGCTGTTTGTCCCTATAAGGAATTCAAATCCTCATAATATGACCGTGTAAGCATATTTTGGTACCTACAACCCAAGTAATATATTCCCCAACATTTTTGCGGAATATATTCATTATAATATGTTATATTTGTTCTCTTTTTAAAATAAAGGAAACTGATCAATAAAACTTACAAAATGTGAAACACAAGTTGAGCGAGTCGAGGAGACCTGGCAACGGATCAAAAGTAAACTCAGGGGGAAGTCTTCCTTAGCAACAACCTGATCAGGTTTGGTCAGATTGTTAATCTCTGTAAAGACAGCTGGTGATTATCTAAGTCATTTAAAAGACATACATAGTCATTGTTTCTTTCTTACAGAGACACTGACCATATCAGATTGGTCTCTTTCTCTTTTTGATCAGATTGGCATGATCAAAAAGAGAAAGAGAAGTAACACAGTTTTCAGCAAATTACTCAAAAGCACATGATGTAAATATTCTGTCTTCTTTTTCTTCAGCTTTTCAGAAAGACTCACTATGATGACAGTGAGGTAATTTGCCTACAATTTATCACCAGTGTATCAAGGGTGTCTTAAAAAACAAGGAGCATTATTCTCGGATTAAACAGACAATTTCATCAAAAACAGGTAAACAAGTGACAAACTGACAGTCAGTTCTTCAGATTTTTATGGCCAAATTTTGATATTGATCATAAAAACTCATCACGTGGCTTTGTGATGCAAACGATCCTCCGAGTATAACCTACAGTAATCGTAGGGTTCACTTACAGGCATGAGCTGAAAAGCTTTTTCATATGTGAGTAAAGAAAACACAGGGGAGGGAGGGCGGGAGAATCTAGTCTGTGTTTTACACTGAGGTCTTTGTGTGTGTGTGTGCGTGTGTGTTGTGTTAACGCAGCCCTGTACTTTGCAGAAAAGAAGGAGTGTGTGAAATGTATGTCTGTTTAGTATGTGAAGGTTCATGGGTTTCAATGAGGGAGGGGGCAGCTGAGGAGAGAGTGGGAGGTGTTGAGTATCATTACCCATCCCCCCTCGCTGTCATAGCTCGGCCTCCATATATATGCGTGCGTCTGTGTTTTTAGGTTTTGGTACCACCGAGAGTGTGTGTGTGGGTGGTTATGGGGCGGGTGGTTGCATGGGGGCTGGGGATTGAGAAGGGGGGGCATTTTTCCTTGATGGACACACGCGAGCAGGTGAAAGTGACAATGTTGCCATGACAACAGATGCATACAATTTGCAGTATCTTTTTTTGTTGTGCTGTGTGTGTGTGTGAGAGAGAGGGTGTGTTTTTGTGTGTGTGTGTGTGTGTGTGTGGGGGGGGGGGGTGCAAGGATTACTTATGTGAATTTGGAACAGCCTGTCTGTAGTTACTAGGCAGATATTGGCCCACCAGACACACGCACACACACGCACGCACACACACACGCACACACACACACACACGCACACACACCACACACACACACACACACACACACACACACACACACACACACACACACACACACACACACACACATACACGGTCAGTCACAGCTTGCCAGTGTCTGGCGTCAGTGTGGTGAGACACTGTTGATAAAGGGGCTAGTGGTGGAAATGGCAGCTTAGCCATTTACATAAGCTGTGTGTGGGGCTTGATAAGCTCTGGACCGAGGTTGACTAAAACCATTGCTTGAAAACTTGATCCCCCCCACCCTGCTCTGTCAACATTCAAGTTCACGTGCAGCCCCTTATGAGGCAAGTGACGACATGTGTGCGCGTGTTTAAGTGTGTGTGCATGTGTTTGTGTGTTGACATAAGTAGGAAGAAGCATGTTCTTGAACAGAAGGTGCCTGTCTGTGGTTCAGGGGAGAAGAGGGACAGCTTTGTTGTGATTCCTCTATACGTTCAGGTCCATTCACACCGTTGAGGCTGTGATTGTTGAGTGGAAGAAACACTGGAGGAAAAGTGAAGCAAGCTAAACCCTAACAGAGCGATGGAGAGATGAATAGAGGGCAACAAAAACAGGTTTGATTCACTGTGATGTGCTGATTCAGCAGCCACTGACCATTCAGGCCCTCACTTGTGCTGCTACACGACTCCTCTCTGCACTCCTCTGGTGAATGTGTTACTTGTTATTTCTGACCAGGGAGGAGTCCCCCCCCCCCAGAAACTTTCCCAGCTCGCGCTCTCTGCTGAAGCTATATTCTTCTTCCCTTCTCCTCCCTTCTTCACACACACAAACTTCACCTTACATGGGCATCTGGGTGATTGTTGGACTAGCACATTGTGTGCGTGTGAAAAAAGTGTGTGTATGTGCAAATGTGGCTCCTGTGTAAAGTGGCAGGATAAGTAATACTTACTATGCCTTTAACAACGTGTCCATGTGTGTTTACTGGCTGCCCTGCATGGGTTTGTCCTCTGCAGCTGATATATGACACTGCATGGGCGCTTGGGTGCCTGCGTGTGGCGAACAAACGAGAACCCCTGCATGTGAGTGCGTGTGTGCATGTGTGAAGGGGAGAGAGTGGGATTGTGTGTGTACATGTGTGTGCAGCAGATGTCCTGTGTTCTGCTCCTCAGACTGACTGCTTTGTTGCTGCTCCCTCGTGCAGACGGGCCTAGCCACGTGCTTCTCTGTCTGTGAGGACAAGCCACGCCTCCGTCTGTATAATCTGTCAATTGCAGCAGCCAAGCCCCGCCCTTCACACTACCCACAGTGGGACAGGGACCGCCCCCCTGCTCGATGACGAGGTTTTACTCACGCATACTTACCATGCTCTCTCTCTTTTTTGCTCTCCCTCACTCACACCCACACACCGTCTCCCCGTGGCAGCGTCATGAGCACGCTTTGCAAAAGGTCTCTCCTGCACTTGATTTGTTGCAGGCTGAGATTTCTTTCTTTTTTGTCTTCCACCAAAACAGTCAGCTCTCTGCATGAACGAGTAGAAACAGGAAGGAGGAATTGAGTAAAGGGGAAAACAAGAGATACAGAAAAAAAATGCCAACCCTGGGGCCCCTCTTTCCAAGTAAAGACACGTGGCTATTCCAAACGACCACTCTTGTTTTCATTTTAACAACTTGATGATAAACCTCATCAATATTCATTGACGTCTGTTTTCCCCGTAAACCCTGAAAAACAAGTCTAACTTCTCCCCAATCAATCAACAGTCTTCCAGATAAACTGCCTGTGTCACAGTGAGAATGCACATGAGACACTGGGCTGCGGACGTCTTTAATGACAAGTCTACACTGAGTGCTCCACTGTTTGTTTTCTGAGTTACAGGTGTATAACTCACATTCTCTTCTCACCTCTCTTCTCCCTCCTTCCCTCCGACAAAAACAAGCCAGACATTAGCCCTCGAGGCCACAACTCCCTGCTGCTTTGCATTTGCTGTCCTGAGCCGAGGAGACGTTAATGTTATACAAAGTTCACGGGTGGATTGATACCAGTTGAGAAGGATAGGAGTCCACTGGCATTTGTTTTGACTGATAATAGGTACACTTTGTTTTGAAAAAAAAGAGGTAACCTCTATTTTTCCTGCGGCTCTGACCTGCATTAGGGTGAACGGAGCCTAGTGACAGACGGATCATCTGTTGCTGAGCTGCTGTTTGACTCATTACAGAACATTCAGGCCCTTTGCAGGGCTCACTAGCCTTTTGTCAAGCCAACAGATGGATGAATCACTGTCTATCGCCTGCACACTGATAGCTTCAAATGATTTTAGCCTTTCACCAGACAGACAAAAAAAACAGTACAGACAAACTGTGCTGTGTATGAACAGCAATACACTCCTATCATTTCCAGCTCAGAAACCCATAAGTACTCTTAGACAATTAGAACAGACCGGGACAAAATGCACTTTCAAATACATAACATTTGATTAGATTAGATTAATTTAAGCACATGTAAGTCTTGTTGTAGGGTTGCTATAAGAAATGCAGTTCTTTAATGACATGTACAATTTAAATCATGAAAAATGCACATACTCAGCTTCGAAGGAATCATATTGAAACCGTGCATCTACCCATAAGGCCACATCACCTGTACAAATCCTACTCTTTGACTGTTCTGTCTGATCATCCAAGTTTACTAAGGATAAGGAGTTTTCTCATTTCACCGGTCGTAACTGGATACTTTTGAATTATCTTTTGCCAGGGACTATCAGGAGTACAAAGTAGATTTAATGAAAACGTTTTTTGTGGATAATGCTGACTAATCAGGTTGTTCTTAAAAAACACTTTCTTTCTTACCACTCATAACATCTCAAACAAATACAATCTGTAGTTTTGGGGGTGGAACTAAAAGGAAGTAACCATCTTTGACATTTATTTGACGTGTACTTTGACTTTTATGTTTGGTCAATGTCCCATCCACTAACATGGAGGAGGTGGAACTAATGACCTATACTGCTACCAACTGAGATGGTTCGGCATAATTTGGGGGAGCTGTCATGTCTTCTATCTTTATCATCTATGGACTATACAAATCTGAGGTAAATTTGTATTGTTGTATCATTCTTCACTAATTGACTGGATGAATCCTTAAAAATGTAATATTTTTTAAGTAATATAGCTTTATCTGTATCAGTTATAAAATATCCTGTTACTTCTTTTAACCACTTTGTAGTCTCTCGGTAATCCTGATATAGTATGTGCCACATTGATGTATCCATTTACAGTCAGCGGCATCTTGTGCAGTGGCTGCAGTTTGTTTCGATGCTACTCTCTGCTCACATGGCCTCGATGACACTCATCGCCTCTGTGTTCAATGATTCCTCGAAATTGCAGCCAACTTTAGCACCAGGAAACTGATATGTCTCCTGCTCTTTCCCCTGCTCAAACACACACGAGTTCATACGCGTATAAACAAACAGACAGGTGTGACATGCTAGACGTTTTCCACTTGTGCCAGCACAAACTGTACACATACTCGGACACACATGCAGAAAACAAATATGTTTGCGATAAAAGTAATCTTTCACAAGGCATAGATCTTTTTCTACTGGTAGTGTAGAGCAACACCGCCCTCTGCAGGCTCATTGGCTTGGTGCTCACCTCCTTGCTGTTCTTGGTGGGTTCATGTCCTGTCAGGAATCAAGCCTCATTAGTCCCTACCCTTAACGCTGATGGTTCTATTGACCACATGATTTGTTCTGCACACACAAGCTGCGTACAGAATTAGATTTTCTTAAACTCTGAGCTCTCCCTGAAATTCTGAAGATGGTATATTTAAAGTTGTGGATAATATGATATGGCAATATCATTAAAGATGAAACCTCAACCCCAATCCTTATACTAACCTTAACCAACCCTTATACTAACCTTATCCAACCCTTATACTAACCTTAGCCAACCCTTATACTAACCATAACCAACCCTTATACTGACCTTAACCAACCATTATACTAACCTTAACCAACCCTTATACTAACCTTAACCAACCCTTATACTAACCATAAAAAACCCTTATACTAACCTTTACCAACTGATCTACCAACCTTAACCAATCCTTATACCAACATTAACCTACCCTTACACTAACCATAACCAACCTTATACTAACCTTAACCAACCCTTATAATTTCCTTCACGAACCCTTATTCTTACTTTTATCAATCCTTATACTAACCTTAAACATAAAATGTAATAGTTTTCGTTGTGGGAGCCAGGCGAATCTCTGTTTTAAAACTTGTTATTATACAACCACATATACACAAACACACATTCAGATGTGTAATTTAGCTGAACGGATCCAGAAACCTGCATCACCAAACAAGGCTTAGACAATATCTGCGACCAGTTTCTCATTCTTCATCACACTGTGAAAAGGTTTTATAACCACAAAAGGCACAACAACTCACAGATATTGATCACAGAATTGTGAGCATTACTATAAGAATAAGAGAAACAGAGGCATGTGGTGTGCACACTGACTATTCATTTATCAGCTCACCCCTACTTATTGATATACAAACCTCTAATGAAAGAAGCGGTTGGTCAAGTATCAGTATCATCTAGATTCATTTAGCTATTTTATCATCAGGTCTGATTCAGATATGACGAGGAAGTGGGTATGACTGTACACTGATACAAGCCACTATAGACATTGTTCTTATTTCATAAATAAAAGCAGATGGTGGCTCACAAGGACGTTCAGCTACATGTGGTGAATGTGATTTTTGAATATCTCTTCTTGAAGAGCTGAGTCATTTGTTACGATACCATTAAGACAAAAGAGCCATGACCCACATTTAGACCCACTGCTCTCACAGCCTTTGTGTTTTTTCTTTGTCTCTCACGAACTCATGCACACTCAAAACCTTCACAAACACACATTCACAGCTGCATAAAGGCTGTCATAATTGTATTGAATAATTAATTGCCAGTGAAATTGCGTGGCTCTTGGGTTTCCATGGGGTCTTTGTCCCTGTTTCGGGTCGATGGGTGGTGAGGAAAAAGTGAACTTGCTCACCATCATTCTAGCCGCTTGACACACACACACACACAGCCAAACGCATACGCACACACACACACACACACACACACACACACAAACAAACACACGCGCACAAACACACACAAACAAACACACACACACACACACAAACACACACACATACACACCTTCCCTGTAACGATGCAGCCGGTCAGAGCCCACCTCACATGCCCACTGGATGCTGGAATGACCGTTGCAGGAGACAGAGGACCATGAGAGGAAGATGCCTCGAGCCGGTCTGATCACCACTGAGAACAACAGTAAGACCATGACCATCTTTATATTTCAAATTTAAAAACAAAATTGCTGCTCTGCTTTGCATTTTTCTATATTTGAAGGGTGTTTTTCAAAGGAGGGTGTTTATTACTTGCACATGTTCAGATACAACATGTCATAGATTTACTTCCCATAATCCGCTATAGGTCTTGTTTAATTTGTCAGTTTGTGCCAACATTTTCATTAGGAGAAAATATCACAGATTTAAAAAACAAACAAGACTGATTAGTTTCATATTTATCTATTCATTTGTTTATTCAGGGACAATTCAGAAACACAGGAACTTGATACTCATGTACTACATGTAGGATTTCTAGTCGGGGCTAAGGGCCAATCCCTGTTCCTGGTTTGACTTTTCAAACCAGGAACCTCGATTGTAACAATACATTGTTACAATCAAAATACAAAATAAAAAAAGATGTTGTCAAATGATCAGTCTCTGAGTTTGTAGTGTATTTTTACGATAAAGATATATTTTGTACAATATTTATTGAGTTTAGTGGAGCCTCAAGTTCAGTTATATAAAGATAACCTACATGTGAAAATGGTAACGCTACTGTTTGAGTTTCTAAGTTCAATGGTTCATAAAAAACACCACTAACACACATAAACACTACTTTCTTGCGTCCCCCTTATTGGACTATTTCTTGCATACCCCTGGGCCGCATATTTGGGTGCTGGCCTCTGGCCCTCGTCTGTCTCCCCCGTCCTCGTGGACTCAGCCGACCCGTCTCCCTTCATTAGACCATTGTCTGTCTCTTTTGTGCCCCTCTCCTGCCCATGGCCGTAATGACCCGTGTGCTGGCCACTCCGGTTACACTAAGGACACACATCAAAGGGCCGACTGCATAAATATCTGTTCAGTCTTTCAGTGGTCCTTTTTGTTCTCCTCTTCATCCCCTTTAATGCAGGACAATAGTGCCAGGTACACAATAAGTTAGTCATTCAACTCTGCCAGGGAAAAGGGTCATGGTGGTTTTTATACGCATAATAAATGCACTGGGTTTAAGGAGTTGAGGTCATCAGAGCAGGCAGTTGTTGGTAATGACATGGAGAAGGTAGTTATTTAAGGAGTTATTTAATCATAAAAAATGCTAATAATACCAATAATAGGCTTTTTTGTACATAAGAAAGTTAAACACTTAATGTATATAATTCATAATATAAAATATTATGAATTAAAATGAATAAAGCTCAAAAACATGACAAATTTAAACACTATGAACCACGATGATGAGGTTAGGATCGTCTCATTTGACTGAACCCCTCAGAGTCTGACTATAATGTATCATGATATAATACACATGAGGCCTCATTAACAGGTTTTGAAATTTAGTCTGAGAATATACTGAAACGTCTGGAGGACAACATATGTTAAAAATCGGAAGACAAAATAGAAGTTGTCACTTTTCACTTTTATATTTTACTTAGTTTTTTGTCTCTTTTACAGGTGACATTGATCTGGAGTTTACAGGTGAGTTTTTTTTTACATCATTACATTAATCACTAATGCGTCACATGGTTCGGATCCCTTTTGCTTTACAAAGTCTTCAGTGTCTTGGACCTGTTCTAAGAAGCTTCCCCGTCACTGCTAAGCCTGCACTGCTGCAACCATGTATAAATATGCTTAATGACCTAGGACTCTATTCAATAAAAACAATCCTATTTGACCGTCTGTCCTGACCTGGGTCTTCCACTGTATGAAATGGCTGAAAGTGGCTTGTACTGGTCGATAAGACAACATAAAATACACTCCATTAATCTGTGGACCATATTAATGGTTATTCTGCCAATGAATAAACACAAAATTCACATTTTACTGCAGGTGACGAGGAGGAAGTGTCCACTTTTCAAGAGGAGCTTGAGAGGGGAAGACACAGAGGGAGGAGAAGGGATGGTGACAGAGAGAAAAATAATAGGAGGAGAAAAGGAGCATCTAAAGAAACAATAGAAGGGGAAGAGGAATCCCAGCACAGGCTTGAGAAAAGAGAAAGGAGGAGAAAGAGAGCAAAACGCCATCAAGCAGCAAGAGGACGAGAGAGGGATGAGGTGGAGCAGGCCAAAATAAAAAGTGGTAAGAAGGCAAAAACAAGGAAGAATGTCGAAAATGAGAAAACAAGAAAAGTGGAAGAAAAGGAGGAAGAGGAAGGAGAGGCTGGAGAAAGAAATGCCAAGGGAAAAAGGAAGCATGGAGGTGCCAAACGTGAAGAGAAAAAAGAAGATGGAGGTAAACACACAATAAAGGAGAAAGCACAGGAAGTTAAGAAGAAAAAGCACAAGAAAGTAGTTGAAACAAGGTAAAGTATTATCTTACAAGTCTTGCAGTTTCCTGTACTAAAGAAAACTATTGAATCATGCTCATGTGGAGGTGCAACATTAAACCCACTACTCCTCTTTGTCTCAGTTCAGAGCAGGAGATGAGTGAGGAAGCCAATGAAGACAATGAGGAAGAGGAGAAGGAGTTGAGGCCAGAGTCTCTGTCGCCGGAGGAGCTGGAGAAACTGAAGGAGGCCGTGGACGAGAGGAAGAAACTGATCCAGAGTCTGAGGGGAAAACCCTGGCCAATGAAAAAGAAACTTGTCACATTACGGTACTTTACTTTGTAGTATGACAAAAACAGGACTGCATCCAAAATGCAATTCAAGATATCACCCGTAAATATTTGAATCCCTCGTCTGCTCCCTTACAGAGAGTCTCAGGAGTTTGTGGAGAAATATGAGGGAGCTCTGGGGAAAGGGAAAGGCAGAAGGCTCTATGCTTACAAGGTCATGATGTCCAAGGCAAGGAATCACTGACCTTAATATCATTTAGATCATGATGTATAGGAATCTACAATGCATTTTCATTTATTTCTTATTAGAAATGGATGAAGTTTCAACGGGACTTTGAAAACTTCAAAACTGTTTGCATTCCATGGGAGATGAAAATAAAGGAAATTGAAAGTGGGTTTATTTGTATATGCACACACATAGATTGAGTTTCCCATTTAAAGTGTTGAAGTCATTAGTGTAATGATCATCCTTCCATTTATTCCCTCTGCTCCCAGGTCATTTTGGCTCCTCAGTTGCTTCTTACTTTATCTTCCTGAGGTGGATGTATGGCATCAACATGATCCTGTTTGGTCTGACCTTTGGCCTTGTGATGGTTCCAGAGGTGTGGTGCCATTTTCCACAAAAACGTCCATATTATTATATTTGTTGTTCCTATTTCTGCAGACATTTGTTTGTTTTAATTGGATTTCTGCAACTCTTTAAATTCCACAAATGTTAAAATGCCTCTTGAGGAAAAAGCTAACTCCTTATTTAAGTAACATTTTATTGACTTCACATAGTGTACAGTACAAAATTATTTGTTTCCCTTTCATCTATCCATCATTAATGTTGTTACAGGCATTGATGGGAAGGCCCTATGGCAGCATCTCAAGAAAAACTGTCCCCAGGGCCGAGGAGGCCAGTGCCATGGACTTTGCTGTCTTATGGGACTGTGGGGTGAGTGACAACAAGCTAACCTCGCCCACTTTCAAAAGCATTTTATGTTGCCTTGTTACATATATCTGATCGCCAACTTTTAAATAAAGAGGGTTTGCTGCACAAAGTTCCAAGTACATCGAACAAATATGAAAATCAGAAATTTGTATTCACAGGGTTATGCTCAGTATTCCGTCCTTTTCTATGGATACTACAACAGCCAGCGTGCCATTGGCTGGCTTAAGTTCCGCATGCCTCTGTCGTACTTCCTGGTCGGTGTGGGAACTGTGGCCTACAGCTACATGGTGGTCATAAGAACGTAAGTTGATCATGACCACAAACGATGAAGTGATCTCTCTGAGGCTCTGTGCTCTACTGAACCTGTGATGATCTCTTTTGAAAGGATGGCCCGCAATTCAAACGAGTCGGGGGGTGGAGATGATAACAGCTTTAATTTCAGCTGGAAGATGTTCACCAGCTGGGACTACCTGATAGGAAACCCTGAAACTGCAGACAACAAGTTTGCCTCCATCACCACCAGTTTCAAGGTCAGTGCGGCGCTACGGTTTTTGTCTTGTGTAGTAAGTGTTTCCATTATTGATACAATCCTATACGTCCTTATTCCTCTAAAGGAGGCGATCTTAGAGGAACAGGAGAGCCACAAGGACGACAACATCCATCTGACCCGTTTTCTGCGGGTGCTGGCCAACTTCCTGGTCTTGTGCTGTTTGGCAGGAAGTGGATACCTCATCTACTTTGTAGTGCGTCGCTCTCAGAAGTTTGCCCTAGACGGACTCGATAATCACACCTGGTGGGAAAGGAATGAGGTAGACATTAGAGATGGAGAGACAGGGAATCATTTTGTGGTGGTGTGGAAGCCTATATTGTTTTTAAAGCATTAGTACAACAGGATGATTTGGAACATTTCAGTGTCCTTTCCTTTGTCGTACTCTGTGGTGGAATAGTTTACTTGACTAACACTCAAAAATCTTAACATCCTAGTAAGATCATTTATTTTGTTACTTTCTACAATAGGAATAAACAACTGACACTTAATATGCTCAGTATCTGTATTTATATATGTTTGGGAAAAAGCCACTGCGCTATGTATTGAGAGTTATAATTATAAAGACTGAGCCATAAAAATCAAATGGTGAAACACACTGCAAATCCACAGAACAACATTTTTATATTGTAAATATACTGACTAAAAACAGGCTATAAAAGCATCTATGCTGTCTTTATGTGTTGCCGCATGTGACATGTGGTTTCTGAGAGCCATGTGTTTCTCAGGTGAACATGGTCATGTCACTGCTGGGGATGTTCTGCCCCATGCTGTTTGACGTCATCAGCGCCCTGGAGAACTACCACCCGCGTGTCGCCCTGCAGTGGCAGCTGGGTCGCATCTTTGCCCTCTTCCTGGGAAACCTCTACACCTTCATCATCGCATTGATGGACGAGATCAACCTCAAAGTGAGAGGGAG
Organism: Platichthys flesus; assembly: GCF_949316205.1. Lineage (NCBI taxonomy): Eukaryota > Metazoa > Chordata > Actinopteri > Pleuronectiformes > Pleuronectidae > Platichthys > Platichthys flesus. The sequence continues at coordinate 18,195,745 of NC_084947.1, forward strand.
TGTGTTTGTACGTGTTAGATACTTTTGTAATGTTACATTTTGATTGATGTGAAGGTGTGTGTGTGTATTTCTGTCTCAGAGGGAGGAGGAAATGATCATAAAGTATAATATAAGCATGTGGGAAGCCAGTTTTTACAACAGTTCAGTATCAGGAAACAGCACTGCTCCTCCCGTCATTATCCAACCTGCTGACGTGCCCAGGGGGCCCTGCTGGGAAACCATGGTGGGGCAGGTCAGTGTGCATGAGTGTTTGTGAACTGTTATGTAACTCTATGATGTAATTGTAGTTGCAGCATACAGGTGTGGGTACTCAATGTGACTGCTTGATTATATGAGTACAAAGCAAAGACCGCTTTCATTTCCCACCACCATTTTCCAAATAACCATTTTATCTCATTTCAATTCATTACTGTTTCTGTCCATCAATCATCACTAACATGGCACAGGCAGTTACTATCTAACTTGCTGCTTACATGGTTTTGACTTAGTCTTTTTACTTTTTTAAAACCTATTAATTGTATCACCATTTATATATCATGTCACCATACATTGCATGTTTCACACCATAATCAAGATTGTATTCAACAATGATTACTGTTGAAAATAGAAATGTGACCTTAGATTATTATCACCTTTCGAAATGTTTGATTTATAAAAACTACAAATTGGAAAAACAAAAACTTCTCTTCAGTCCGAATTAAATGATTTTTCTGTGTTTATTTCAATCCTGAGAGGCCAGGCCAGGCCAGACAACATTATTTATTCATGGTTATTTGGACATGAAGAAGATTTCAACAAATAAGATAAAAAGTTACCAAACAATTACCAACCTTCCCTTTAAAGAGGAAATACAATTAATTTTTGTATTGGGTAGGACATATACTTAGTTACACTGTGTCATTAGAAATAACATTTTTTAAATCAAATATATTGATTGTGATGCTTCAACCTCTGCAGGAGTTTGTCCGGCTGATCATATCTGATACCATGACAACCTACATCACGCTGCTGATTGGGGATTTCCTGAGAGCCGTGCTCGTTCGGTTTCTCAACTACTGCTGGTGTTGGGACCTGGAGGCTGGATTTGTGAGTCCTCTTTTATAACTGATGCCTGTGCACATGAAGTTCAGTGTATCATTTGTGTGCACCTGGCTGTGAAAAGATGAGTCACAGCAGTGGGTTACTTCTGTGTCTTTGATGTATTTCGTGAAAGCCTTCCTACTCGGAGTTTGATGTCAGTGGGAACGTTCTGAGCCTGATCTTCAATCAAGGAATGATATGGTAAGAAAATGAAACATATCTAATTTCTGTGCCTTAACCACTGTGATGTAATACTGTGATGAAAAGCAGCACTTTGAGCCTCTCCTCCACTCCCTCTTTTCCTTGGCCTCCAGGATGGGTGCGTTCTATGCCCCCTGTCTCCCTGCCCTGAACGTCCTCCGGCTCCATGTGTCCATGTACCTGCAGTGCTGGGCGGTGATGTGCTGTAACGTGCCACAGGAAAGAGTCTTCAAGGCCTCTGGATCCAACAACTTCTACATGGCCATGTTGCTGGTCATCCTCTTCCTTTCCACTCTGCCCGCCATTTACACCATCGTCACCATTCCTCCTTCCTTTGACTGTGGACCCTTCAGGTAAATGAGCTCCTTCGTGGGATGTGGATTTTACATTGAAATTACTTTAATTCTGTCCCAATCATTCTCCTCTCCTCAGTGGGAAAAAACGTATGTTTGATGTGATCGCTGAGACGCTGGAGTCCGACTTCCCTGCCTGGTTTGGTAAAGTGTTCAGCTCTGCTTCTAACCCCGGACTGGTGCTGCCCTTCATACTGCTCATGGTGTGAGTCAGCAAACACCCAGCAGCAGACGTCGTGAAAATACATTACATCTTTAACACAGTTCAATGTGTTTTGCTTGTTTTCTTTCAGTCATATAGTTTCAGGTTTGATAATATAATGACAATATTATTGTGATTTCATTTTTCAGACTAGCCATCTATTACCTGCAATCCACATCCAAGAGCTACAAAGAAGTTAATGTGGAACTGAAGAAAAAACTACAAGCGGTAACCAAAATGATAGTGATTATTACATAGTGATTTATTAGCTTTTTACTACATAAGGTTTACAATTAAGTTAAGAGAGTGGAAGATCTTTAAATATAGAGGGAACATTTAATTTCTAGACAAGTAAAGGTACAAAAAATCGAAGAAGCTTTCTTGTTTGTTATTATATTTGCTTAATTTGCTTTCCAATACAATTTGAGGTGTTTTGTAAAAGTCAGCCAGGTGTCTGGCTGACTGCTGTAGTTGTATTAGTATCATTGCTTCAGCAGAGGGCAGCAGAGTCACATTTCTGAATTTGACAAAACATCCCTCATCACTGCATCACAAGCTAAATAAAAGTCACCTGACGGGTACTGTCTATTTTCTTTAACTCTTTTCTGCATTTATAAACTAAAATAATTGATTGCGTGTCTCTTTCAAGCAAAATGAGGAAAACAAGAAGAAGAACAAACGAGCAGCGCTGAAGGCACAAACGGATCTGGAGGAGGCCAGAAATGCAACATCACAGACTGCACAGCAACAACAAGAGAGTGAGACTTCACCTCTGTTCTTTTCTAAATAAATATGTGAAAATATAATAGTTTAATTTTATGACTTCAATTTGTCATTGCAAGACTTATTGTACTTTCGTTTACAAACGTTGGCCCTAGTCTCAAATTCCAATAACGTAAATTAAAGATTATTAGAACAGTCAAAGCTCTTGTTGGATACATCTGTTCAATCAATTCTTCCGGTGCACTTTTCCTGCAATGTCAATAAGCTGCGTTATTATTTCCTACCCACATCTGAAATGCCTCCTATCTTGACCTTCTCTTTCAGCAGATGGAGAGGAAAAACATGGCAGCAGTCAGAGGCCTCATCATGGTAAGAACAGACGCAACACTCCGCCTCCAGACCACGAACGCCGACCTCTGGCCACCAGGGCTCCCGTCCCCAGGCCCTATCACCACGACAACCACGGCACTCCCGGGTACCTGCCTGGGTTCTCTCAGCAAAGTGAACCCAGGGTGTACAGGGTGCCGAGCCTGCAGAGACACTGAGCAGTGACAACAGCAGGACACTGACAGAGACTGAAAACAAAACACTTTACTGAGAGTTGATGTTCAGCTGCAAACTGTAAAGTGAGAGGAAAGAGACTCGAAACACTGTTTTTTGTTAAACGACGTTTTCACAATTGAGAGACAATTGAGATAAGTGTTTGTAAATACAGATGCAATTTTTTTAACTAAAATTTTCTTCAAATTTTGCACAATTGTTCTTATGTCTCTCAGTGTTGTTTGAAAAGATTATCAGTAGTGAATTCAATCTGCAGTATTATGTGGAAATATGTAAAATGCATGTCTTTAAGTCAATTCATCTTTCATATCAGAGCAGCTCAATGCTCCAAATCCATTATTACCTCTGACAAGGAGGTTATGTTTTTGTCTACACTTGTTTGTTTGTTTATCAAAAGCATTATGGGGAAGATCCAGGACAGAAATTGGAATTTAAAGTCTTTGTGTGGATCTAGATCAGACGGCAGATCAAGGAATTAAAAAAATAACCAAAAAACATGTTTGTTGATTTCTCAGAGACTAATTGATAGATTCAGGGGAGCGTTAGTATTTATGAATGTGTGCAACTTGGTTCAGATCCAAATAAAATCTAGATCCAGTCGATATAAATGTGGCTTCACAAGGGGACAGTTGGGCCTCGGTGGAGGTATGAACTCTACCCAGTGACATTCTAGTTTTTGGTTTGCATTATTTTTCTTTATACTCCATCGAGCCCTCATCTCTGAATTGACTAACTGAAGTCTGATCTCTCTAGCTGTGTAACATGTAAATGAAACTAAGATCCAGTGTAAATCTCCTACTGGTCTCTCATGACCCATATCGTGTAGCGTGGTCATCTAATGTGCTGCCTGGATTACCGGCAGTGTTCCGGAAGCTGACTCTGATCTGCTCTTGTTCACTGAGTGGTCCTGTCAGTCAACCTGTCATTTAACTCCGCTGTCAGTCCACGTAGTGCAGTGTCATTAGTCAAACTCTATCAACTGGAAATTCTATAAATTGATGGTCATTGACAAGACTTGTTCCTATTTAATTGAAATTTAAGCTCCACACAATGTAACGGTTACCTGTGAGGAATAAGTGTTGGGTTTAAATCATTCAAGACGACACATTAATAAGCCCATAGAGCCACTGACATTAAATCACAGAGCCAATCAGATCCACTTCCATTGATGCTCATGATCAATTCATGGCAACTAAGCATTAAGTATTAATTCTGCAGTTATTTGATAGTATTAGTATCCCTCCATGTTGGTACGAAGTGGCAGAAAACTGAGCCCTGACAGGAAGCATGTGACCGGATATCTCAATATCAACTGTATCACAACAGGCATCTCTTGTTCACCAACACAACCGAAGGGCGGAGTGGGACATGTGGGGCTATAAGGGCTGATTCAACTCTTTCGGATTGTGTCAGGTTTTGCTTATGAGAGCAAAGATTAGCACTGAGGGTGGGAAGTTAGATTGAGGTATCTTGAGACTAAATGCGTCCAGGCCTTCTTTAAGCCTAAGTACAGTATAGTGAGGAGGAGGCGTGACAGGTGTGTTATTGCAGGAAGTGGAGGGCCACAATCAGGAGGAGGAGCTAAAAGAGGAGGACATGAAAAGCTAGTCTCTCAGGTACAAGCCCTCGAGCCAGCATTCATACAACCCTTTCATGAGCGTTGCTCTTTGTGTCAGCATCCCTGCGTCTCCTGTTCCCTCCTGCATTATTCAGGAGGGTCAGATCTGACATTTGACCATAACTGCCCAGGTAGTAGCTGCATCTTCATGCATTAGAGCTGGAAACACAAGATGTGGACTTTTCGGTCTCCATCCTTCAGTCGTTTCTGTCGTCCCCTTTCACCCCCGTGGTTTAAAAAAGTTAAACATATGTATAAATTCTGAGTTAGTCAAATCTAAAGGCTTTATTCCAAATTGTTCATTCATTGCAAAGTCTCCTATTTGAGTTCTCTGTTTTAAATACAGACATACAAAAAGTCACACACAATTAATGTGTCTGACTAATCAAGCCTCATATTAGCTTCAGCTGAAATTTCTATCAATACGCTGAATGGTTACTTTGGATCGTGTTCCACATTATAGTACAGTCTAAGTCTAACGGATCAGTGTGGGCAGTATTTAAATACAGTGACATGTTTCACTTTGCACTCAGGATTACTTAAGCTTACATCCAACTTTAATGAGACCTGACCTTTATGTCTACATCTGCTCTGGTGTCTTGTTTCTGGGACACAGCTGAATGATTGCAAAAGTCCAACCCTCAGTTGGAGTCAAAGTTATTTGGTACAGGTTGAATTTGAATACATGTTGGGATTGAGCTTGAAACCTGTGTATGTGATCTTGTTGCTCCAGTCAAAAATTAATCAGCCATTTGATTGACAATATCATTGTCTGACTCTGTTTCCTCGCCTGGCTCCTGATTATCATCTAATGGACTGAGTGTCTTTGACTGTTGTCAAGGAGCCAGGTCACTGATCAGCCTACGCCCGTGTGTGTGTGTGTATGCAACCTGGCTTCTTGACATGATACTCTCACAGGTGTATCAGCTGCTTACACCTGTGACTCATGAATGGAGAGTCTGAAGTGAGCAGCAGAGGACAGAGAGAACTGAAGGAGAAACAGAAGGATGCCTCCAAAAAGGAAAAGCAATACCGTGATCAACGTTGAAGATGGTGAGAAAAACACATTTATATCAGCTTTAAATATTCACCTTATTGCCTGATAATGATTTGAAGTAATTATTTGAATGCTGGATTTGAGTTTGGGTTTTTATATTTTTGTTCCAGTTGGGATGGAGGTTGATGCTGTATCAGACAGTGGAAGTGAAGGTAAGGCTGTGAGACATTTTTTATATGCATTATTATTAGAATTATTATTATTATTTGTACTTGTTGTAAGATAGTAAGAAAGTATAAATATTATTGTCAGTAGGTGAAAGCTTCTGTTATTTGTGTACAAATACACACACTGTATATTGTTGTCTCAGATGAGGCCCGGAAGAGAAGTAAAAACAGAAAAACCAAACCACAACGTAGAGCCAAACGGGTCAGTGATGATGAGGAAGACGAGGAGGATGAGGATGAGGCACCACGGAAAAGAGGACGAAAGAAGAAGGCAAAGCCCAGAGCCAGCGACGAAGATGACGAGGAAGAGGACCGCAATGTGAAAAGAAAAGGATCAAAGGCCTCCAGGAAGAGAGCTGCTAAGGAGGAGAGCGACGAGGAGAGCGAAGACGACCGAGAGAAGAAGAAAAAGGGAGGAAGAGCGGCGACCAAAAAGGAGAAAGAGGACCAGAATAAAGGGAATGTTAAAAAGAAAGAAGGGAAGGATAAGGATGGTGAGAAGGACAAGAAAAAGAAGAATGGGAAGTTGAACAGGTGCAGTATTCTCTGAGAGCTGCTTCTCACATACCTGCACGCTCCACACACACATGTATGTACAGTTTTCTCCACGCACTCATCCATGTACCTGACAGTCTCATATCAAGCTAATGTTTGTGTCATTTATTAAGGACAATGACATACTGTTAACTACATCAATTTTATAACACAAAATACACAGTTAGCAGGTATAGGATTTTTAGACTATACCTGCTTGATTATATAAAGTACTGTAAAACTTCTTAGAGCTCAGGTTTCTTTGTGTCAGTATGAAAATGTTAATCAGCATCCAAAAGATATGAACCTCAGTTATGCTGGGGAAATTTAGGTGAAAAAGAGTTTTGGCTGTGGTTTAATCCTCATCCATTTCTTACTGCTGCCTTGAAACAAAAGCAAAGGGACAAAACATAATTTGTCTCAAGTATTCCCACATTCACAGTTTGTATGATTCTTATTGTTTTTGTAATAAACAATATGCGTTTGCTTTGTAATTTTTGTGACCCCCTATGGCAAAAAGAAGAATTCATGCTGCCGTTGAGAAATTTAGTTAAACCAGCTGTTTGAAAACTTTAATGATTGGATTGTTGTGGCCACTCTGGGGAAAAAACGGGAAAGACGTCACTCATTTACATGCACAGCAAAATTCCGATACTAACCCAATTATCTTAACCGGCATAAAGTCATAATGGAATTAAGCAATAACCGAATGAAGACCTGTAGAGTATTCTGACCATAGTCACGTTATGTAGACATGTAGCTTTGTGTTATTGGATTGAATAATAAGATGCAGTTGCAAATAATTTCGTGCAGAATTTGAAAGAAAACATCTACAATGGTATACGGTAGAATCGAGCAATCAACCATGGCGGGTTAATGTCAGAGTAAATGGTGTAATGGACAGAAGGAATTCATAATCAGATTTGACTCAGTCTTTTGAGCTCTGTTTTTGGTCAACACCACATCCTGAGGGAAATGTCCAGCCCCTTATCTGCTAAATGCATGACATTGTTCACCAGCTAGTCGCCTATTGGGTCATCCAGATTTTAGGTTCCTCTATTTTATACAGTTGTTCATACAGATAAGTTGTAATTCTGGTGCAGTGCCTGGTCAAAGTGACGGCTCTCTCCCTTACAGCAGCTCCTCTTCCTCCTCTGACGTCGATGATGAATCGCTCTCGGAGGGAGAGATGGAAGCCCTGAAGGAACAGGTTGAGGAGAAGAAGAAACTCATTACTACATTAAGGAACAAACCGTGGCGCATGAAGAGGAGGCTCCTACTGCTCAAGTAAAAACAAATATGCAGAGAGGCCAACCGTAACTCACACGCTCGTCATAACTGTGATATTTGTGTTTTTTGTTGTTACAGTTGCGTTTTGTTCTTATTTTATTTGGGTGTTATTCTTGTATCCTATTTATTTGTTTCCAATTTCCTCTATGCCTAGCCTCACTCATGTTGTGTACATCTGATGTTGATCATGCATTATTAAAACTTTGATTCATTGACTTTAGGTGTTTAATACTTCTCATCTCAGTGCTGCGATCTACAGACAGTCAAAACTATTGGATTTTTTTAAACAGGGATGCTTTAGGGAGAGGTCAGAGCAACCCTGGGTTGTCTAAATGCAAATCCATTCTTGTCACAGGCAGGACTGAGCTGAAGCAAATAACTCATCAGGCCCTGAAAACTATAATTTTCAGGGTCTGATGAATCTCAGGAAAACAAACACACGGCTGACTGTGGTTCAGCCTGTTAGACACCTTCAGTGTGAGAAGGCTGTGAACAGTTCAGGCCACCAAATTCAGGTCAAGGAGTTGTAGGTTAATGTGTAAGTGATGCTGCGGTGTATGTTTCTCTATGTAAGCAAGGCTCTGGGAAGGGAACACGATAAGTGCGCTGCATTAGGTTTTTCATGAGCTTGACACTGTGTAATGCATGCAGTGAGCGACTCAGTTGCCAAGTGATAGTAGTAGTGTGTCATCAATCAGTAAATTAAAATACACCCTTCTGTTTTGACATCCTGTTCCCACAGACTATTGCATTCATTTGTTGGAGAGGTCACGGTTCTCTGTGTTGTCTTCTGATTGGTCACACAGGGAGGCCCAGGAGTTTGTTGAAAGGTTTGAAGGCGCTCTTGGGAAAGGAAAAGGCCGGAAGCTGTATGCATACAAAGTCATGATGGCAAAGGTAATCTGTTCGTGTTACAGCTTTGTTGACGACTTAAAATACAGAACTGTTTATTTTGTTTATTTACAATGTTGAAATAACCATGTCAAACTTTAACCCCCCCAGAAACTGATCAAGTTTAAACGTGACTTTGAGAACTTCAAAACAGCTTGTATACCCTGGGAGAGGAAAATAAAAGATGTAGAAAGTTGGTACCACAACAACTTTATCTAATAAATAATCACTGAGATATGATGGTGCTCTTTCTACTTAGCTGTCCTTCAAATTCTGAGTCAAGTTCTCTGTCTAATCCTAGGTCACTTTGGGTCATCAGTGGCGTCCTACTTTATTTTTCTGAGGTGGATGTATGGTCTGAACTTGATTCTCTTTGGTCTCATGTTTGGTCTGGTGATGCTGCCCGAGGTACAAACGTTGTCAGATTACATGATGATACCTGATGCAGCAGACATTGTACATGTTTCCTCACCTACACCTTTCCCTCTCCTCTGTGTTTAGCTCCTCATGGGTCTGCCCTATGGCTCCATTCCCAGGAAAACTGTGCCCCGAGCGGAGCAGCCCACAGCCATGGACTTCTCTGTGCTCTTTGAATTCAGTGTGAGGATCTCAGCTCCATTTATCGGTTTATTTATCCCTCCTGACATTTAGAGTGTGCGGCCAAAACAAATCTATTTGATAGAAAAGACAATGTATTAAAGCTGCATTTTAAATATTGGCACCTTTAGCAGAGGCGTGGGTAAAGTGATGGCAAGTCGTCCCTCAATTTTGATCCAGACTAAGTATGGCTCTATCTAGCCATTAGCCCTTTTTTTCATCTTGACATAGTCTTGTTTGTTTTTTTAAATCAAAATTTAATGTTAATATTCTTTAAATGTTCTTAGCACCTTTAGCAGAGGCGTAGGTAAAGTGATGGCAAGTCGTCCCTCAATTTTGATCCAGACTAAGTATGGCTCTATCTAGCCATTAGCCCTTTTTTTCATCTTGACATAGTCTTGTTTGTTTTTTTAAATCAAAATTTAATGTTAATATTCTTTAAATGTTCTTAGCACCTTTAGCAGAGGCGTAGGTAAAGTGATGGCAAGTCGTCCCTCAATTTTGATCCAGACTAAGTATGGCTCTATCTAGCCATTAGCCCTTTTTTTCAGCTTGACATAGTCTTGTTTGTTTTTTTAAATCAAAATTTAATGTTAATATTCTTTAAATGTTCTTAGTTTTGTTTAACAAAAATGTCAAGTTCCTTTGTATCTGCTTGAACGACTGTGATTTGATTTCCACGCCTCATCACCAGGGATACTGCAAGTACTCCTTTTTGTTCTACGGATTCTACAACAGCGAGCGAATGATTGGAGTGCTGCAGTTCAGACTCCCTCTTTCCTACCTGCTTGTGGGTGTTGGCATCTTTGGATACAGCCTGATGGTTGTCATTAGAACGTAGGCAAGACACACACGTGCAGGAAATCAGATGTACAGTGAGTATACACAAAGAGTGGATCTCTTTTGTTCGGTGTGTTATTTGTTTTCAGAATGGCTCGTAACTCAAATGAAGGAGGAGACGGGGCCGGGGAAGGAGAGTTCACCTTCACCTGGAAGATGTTCACCAGCTGGGACTACCTGATAGGAAATCCTGAGACTGCAGACAATAAGTTTGCCTCCATCACCACCAGCTTCAAGGTTAGCAGGTGTGTGTGTCTGTGTATATTTGTGTTTAAATAATGTGATAGTAAGAGTAAGATTCTCCTTTTTGAGTAACCGTTTTTTTCCCAAAATCTAATAATCATAAGGGGAATATCCTAAGGGAGGAAGCTGGGACACCAGTGTTTTCACCATAAGACTTTAGTTTGACCTGCAAATTCTCTGTTACAAAGATCAACGTTTTATGAATGTTTCTTAAAATCTGGCACAAATATTCACTCCTGCATTAATTTACAAAACATGTATCTGGCTGGTTGTGGGGATTTAGCTCAGTGGTAGAGCGCATGCTTTGCATGTGTGAGGTCCTGGGTTCAACCTCCAATCTTGGAAATGTGTTTGAGATCAGTATGTGAATAGAGACTGATGTTGGTACTTTTGTAAAAAATTTGTAATGCTAATAATATGTCAGGGCTCAGGGGGTAGAGGGGTTGTCCTCCAACTAAGGATGCACTGTATGAATGGTTTAATCAAAACTAGTAAGATGCTGTACAAATACAGACTTCTTTATTTGAGCCGAATATATTCAGGTCTGCCTCTGGGGAATAAACCGATTAAGTACGGTTTTAATTTGAATATGAAATTATTTGGAACATATCAAGTGCAAAAAAGGTACACAAAACAGGTTTGAACCTTTAGTTTAATATTGTCCAATTTCCCCCCTGTAGGAATCCATAGTAGATGAGCAGGAGAACCAGAAAGACGAGAACATCCATCTGCGACGGTTCCTCCGGGTTCTCGCCAACTTCATGATCCTGTGTTGCCTGGGAGGCAGTGGATACCTCATCTACTTTGTGGTGAAACGTTCTCAGGATTTTGCTGATATGAAGAGCGAAAATCTCTCATGGTTTGAAAAGAACGAGGTAGGCTGACACTAAACTTGGAAATTAGATTCTTCTGTTTGAGTGATATTTATTAATGTGGTAGATCTGAGACTTGATGATAAGAGTGTGTCCCCTCCTCCATTGTCCGATGAATCAGGTGGAGTTTGTGATGTCTCTGCTGGGGCTGGTGTGTCCTCCTCTCTTTGAAACCATTGCAGAGTTGGAAGATTATCACCCTCGTATCGCTCTGAAGTGGCAGCTGGGTCGAATCTTTGCCCTCTTCCTGGGAAACCTTTACACCTTCCTCTTTGCCCTGTTTGATGAGGTCAATGCCAAGGTATGACATGTGATCATTATGCATTTATATGCCCTAATATTTCTCATTTAACCCTAGAACACTAATGTACAATTATTAACACCATCACTAATGTTGGGTACATTTTACCCGATTTTATATACCCGATAAAAAATACTTCTAATCAAAATATATTAATGTACAACAAAACTTGGCAATTTGAAGCACTCGTCTGTTATTTTCCCCAATACAACATCTCATGAAACGGAAAAAGCTATCATGGGGGGACCATATAAAAAGGCTCTAAAATTATAGAAGAATTAGGGAGTTACTAAAGAAAAATTCCCGCAAAACAAAATAGGGCTGGGAACTTGTTCTTCGTTCCAGCCATTCCTGGGACATGTCCGGTGAAGGCACAGTCTCCCTGCATCATTTACAACTTATACTATATTCAACAAATACTTTACCCTCTATCGCTAACATCGAGTGAAAATCATAGAACACGTGCCTGTTGAAAAAAACAGGGATGGGAGCAGTGAAACTAGCCTACCTTCTATCACGTCAGTGAGCACACTGAAGCTACCCAAGGACCCACCCCACTCAGACAGCAGCAACACAATGAAAATCCCATGACCGCACTCGCATGGGTAGAAATTAACCGATGTTAGTGTTCTTTAAATGGACTATGTCTCACTTGACAAGAGTCAAAGATATGCTTTCCTCGGCTTCAGATATGCTATAGAATTCATTCTTGTAGATATGTTTCAATTTAAGAGCTAATAGTCTGCATTTCTGACCTGTTCTTAAAATACTGCATTGGCCCTCAGTTACTGGGTTGGGCAAGCTCTTACCGCTGATCGATATTATGCATTTAAATTTTTTGCCCATCCTCTTATGTGCTATAAAGATTTTTATGTGTGTGAAAAGGTTTGCAAAGTAGCAAAGCCCAAAGTTTGCTGTGAAGGGAGGTCCTCCCTCTCACAGACCACACAGCTCCAGAGGCTGCTGAAACACCTATTCAGTACTTATGACCATTCTCCTCTCTGCTAGTCTGGCACGCCCCCTAACAAAGCTAGGTAAAATGAGCCCGGAGGTGACCAATCACAACAGAGTATGTAAAGTGAATAGAACTTCTAAATAGAACTTCTCAATCCCCAACCGTGCTGTACATAATCAATGTGTATTTGTGCAACATAAATAAGGTTTGCATGGCCTTGACTATTCTTTGCTAAATGTTCTGTTCTTTAGCTGGAGAGAGAGAAGTCAATCAAGAATGAGACTGAATGGCTTCTGAATCAGTACTATGCTAACTACAGCCTTCACTTCAACACGTCTGACGTGCCTCCTCCGACTGTGGACCCAGCAGATGTGATCCGAGGACCCTGCTGGGAGACTGGAGTGGGAAAAGTGAGTAATGGCAGAATATAGACAACTGTTGTCCAATGAAAAATTGCTAATTGTGGATGCAGACTTTTGCTTGATTTGCAGCATCAGTTCTTTACGTTACCCTTCTCATACTGTCAAATGTCTACTTTCATTTGCCAGTTCATATGTGATCTTATTTCTTTGGCTTATTTTTCTGTGTAGGAATTTGTGAAGCTGATTGTGTCAGACATGCAAGTGACCTATTTGACGATCCTGGTTGGTGACTTCGTAAGAGCCGTCATTGTGCGCTTCCTTAACTACTGCTGGTGCTGGGACCTGGAGGCTGGATTTGTGAGTACTTGCAGTGTGTCTCCATGTGTCGTAGCTGAGTTTACTTTTGTTTGTTTGACTGAATTAACTAAAGAATTCAGCCCCGCCGCAAAACATTAATTAATTATTAAGAGTATTGAGCCAGGCATAAGAAAAATAATATTTGTTTGCATTTGAGAATAAAGAAAATTAGATGGGATGTGATTGAATCCTTCATTACTGACAGTTTTCAACTACAATCTCTTCAAATACCTAATACCGATCACCACACTGCGTTTGTGTGCTCAAACCAATTCTCAAGCACAGCATCACCAATTCATCTACACAAGGCCTTTTGTGGAGGCAGTCATATACATTAACATGCAAATAAACAAACAAAAATCCTCTGATTTGGTTCAATTTTATTCTTGATATTATTCTCGAAATGCTAATCAGTTCCCTACATACTGCGACCAAGTCATTTAACTATAATGGAACTGAGTGAGCACGGTTCATAAAGGGTTGAAGTCAACCTGATACGATGCAATGACATCTTGGATGACAGGTGATCCCTATCATGGAGCAAAAGAAGACACTGCAATGAGAAGTTAATTACAGAAAGAGAGAGAGAGTGAGAGAGAAAGAGAGAGAGAGAGATAGAGCGAGAGAGTGAGAGAGAGAGAGAGAGGAAAATGCAAAGTGTATTAACTTGTTTTTTGTGTTTTCACCAGCCTTCATATGGAGAGTTCGACATCAGTGGAAATGTCCTTGGGCTTGTCTTCAATCAAGGAATGATTTGGTGAATCACTCTTTATTTGATGTCGCTTATAAATATGTCTGAACACTTCTCCTCTAGAAAGCAGGGATTCTCAAAAGTGTCTTCATTTGTTTAGCTGCCTTCTAATGAAAATGCAAATGTCCCCCTCAGGATGGGAGCGTTCTACGCTCCAGGTCTCGTGGGTCTGAATGTGTTGCGTCTGCTGTCCTCGATGTACTACCAGAGCTGGGCAGTGATGTCCTGTAACGTTCCTCACGAGAGAGTTTTCAAGGCCTCGCGCTCCAACAACTTCTACATGGGCCTGCTGCTGCTAGTGCTGTTCCTCAGTCTGCTGCCAGTCGTCTACACTATCATGACCATGCCCCCTTCCTTCGACTGTGGACCTTTCAGGTAAGTAAAGTAAAATTGACTGGTGGTTTAGGCTCCTGAGGTTTTGACACTTAACCACTCTGAGAAACAAACGTTTTCTTTCCCTAAGATGTCAAATATGTTAAACATATCATATAATTTTATTATTATAGCAGGATTATCATACTATACCCCTTTCAGATGGTTGCAGGTTGAGTCAAACAAAATATTTTATCTGTATTTATTGTGATGGTTTTAGTTTCAAAGTCACTAAAGCAACTTTTCATCTGCTGTCATTTATGCTCAAGTATATAATAATGTCTTGTCTTACATATGCAGTTTGGTGGACTTACTTTTAATCGAGTCACTATATGCAACAACAATGTGCTGTATTTGACTCTTTCCTCCAGTGGTCAGGAGAAGATGTATGACGTGGTCATGGAGACGATAGAGCAGGATCTACCTGCCTTCATAGGGAACATTTTTACGTACGCCACCAACCCTGGACTCATCTTGCCTGCTGTCCTCCTCATGGTGTATGTATCATTTATATAGGAGGTGAAATACTGTGTTATGTCTGTAGGAAAACTAAATAGGCGATGAAATGCCATTTCATGTACTGTAGAGGAAGGGACATGTATGAAGGCATTACATTACAACATCTGAAATTCAGCTTCAAATTGTCCATGAAAATGTATTTTTTCCATTGTTTGTATTTTTTAGCTTTACATTTAGAATTCACTGAACTGACTGCACACATTGTGCATGCAGATTTATAAATTGATCACCTTTGAAAATATTTTGATGGCATGAATTATTGTCCGTAGGGAAACGGGTCATAGTTGTTGTAGTCATATTATCTGCTGTCAACCGCTGTCTTTTTTGGTTCAACCACAGGGGGCGCTAATATCTGACATTTTAAAACCCTGTTGAATGTAAAGTCATAAAACTGTCCTGTGGTCTAAGCTGTTGACTGGTTTACAAGGGCTTTCACCTAAAAGAGTGTGGTGCAATTCTATAACAGATTGGCCCTCTACTACCTGAACGCAGTGTCAAAAGGATACCAACAAGCCAACAATGACCTTAAAAGGAAGATGCAATTGGTCAGTCTCCTTCGTTCCGCTCTTTTGTCAAATTTCCCCTCGTGAAATATTCAGTAAATTAAAAACGGTCTGCTTTGTGGATGGACACTTTAGGCTCGAGACGAGGAGAAGAACCGCAGGAACAACAAGGACAGCACTAATCAAGTGATGATGGACCTGGAGGACTTGCTGCCAAACAAGTCCCTCATACCACCTCCAGTCAAGGAGGAGCCGCCTCCACCTGGTACTCTCACACACCCACACATTCCTTTATTGCTCATGCTATCAGTCACCTGACTATCCTCGCCACTGTTTTTGATCTCAATCTGTCTTCTCAGCTGTCGTAAATGAGAAGGGAAGCAAGTCTCCTAAAACGAAGCCCGGTGCAGCAGGGAAAGGGGTAAATCTGCAAAAGGATGTGTCCCTGGCTGCCCCTAACCCCAGAGGGCCAGTGACCCGCGCACCAGGGCCGAGAGGGGGGCACCCTGGAAATGCCAGGGGGCCTCAACCGGGCAGAGGTAGGGGTCGGGGTGGGCCAAGGTATTAAGAGACATTGGTCATAGACCAAAACTGGGACGATACATGAAGATATGGAGGATGGAAGTACCACTGGAATTATGGAATAATAACAATGGATAATAATAATGTTTCACTAATTTATTATATTATTATAGTTATTTTACTGCATATATGAGAGGAATTAAAGTGTTAGTATAATAAACATGCATTCACTATTGTACAGCTGAAAAGTCTATAGATGCTGAAGTGTAAAGACAGAAATTGCTGCTTTAAGTTAAATACTAGTTTTGCAGCAAAAATTGCGACAAATGTTATGACACAATACCAGGTTGTAATCATAGACTTTATATAAAGATGGAAAACACGTCTTTACTTCCTCCCACAATTCAGAAATGAAGCTATGGAAATGAACACTGCCATCTTGCATTTTTTAGATAGGCTGCACATTATTAATCAGGGGATCCATGTCCCGTCCATTAATATGGAGGAGGCAGGATTTCTGACCTATACTGCAACCAGCCAACAGGTGGGGATCAAGAAACTTCGGCTTATATACAGTGTATGGTTGTAATACAGATGTATAGCAAGGAGTGCGATTGGTCATATTTACCGCATTGAAATCAGTGTAGGGTTTACTGGTTATCAAGATGGCTGAACAGTTTTATTGATTTCATTTTGAAATCCCTGTAAATAGTTTGTTCAATGTCTTTTGTCTATTTTTTGTATGAGGCCAATTCAAATGAAGTGCTATTTAAGTTGTAACTTCAGAAAAAAACAACAGGCTCACAATAATGTTACTACTGGAGAAAACCTTCTGTCCCCAAAACCGTTAAAGTAAAAACATCTGAGTACACAAATTGTCACAGAAATATATCAACTAAAAGAGACGTAACACGGACAAGATATTGGGTAAAAACAGGAAATATCTCAGCAGAAATGTGACGAATAAATGTTCATGAAGTGACACAGAATCAAAGATGGCTTCCAAACACACCTGTACGACTGCCCCGCAGAAAGTCTGAAGCCATCAAGAATTCAAAAGACACAATAAAGTCAGTCCTGTGACATGATGGTGTTACGAGTTCTTCTGTGAGATTTTGATGGTGACTGCCTTGACCTCTGTGTACTCCTGAAGAGCATATTCTCCCCTACAATAAAACAAACAAATGATTACATTGAGTTGTCATGACGTTTCCTTACATTACATGAGCAGCATTTACCAGGCAAGTCCCATGTACACAATAACTGAGCTACTTCATGTATCTATGTGGTGGACATATCGTAAATACAGTGTGAATAAAGGACTATTTCATGAAATATTAAGCAGTGGTGAAACTCACATCTCCCTCCCATTGCCAGACATTTTGAAGCCACCAAACGGACACTGAGCACTCATGGCATTGTAGCAGTTCACCCTAGAAAAAAGGCACAATTAGATTGTTCTCATTGCATCAAAATCAGAGGCTGATACTCATTTGCCAAAGGTATTCATTATTATGTACTGATATCATAAGTAATATCACAAAGTGTCTTAAGACTTGAAGGAAGGTGTCTGTGATGATTTGCTGTGCAGATCCTACAGATCCACTAAAAGCTGAACTGTAGAGGATCTGATCCGTACCAGACCATGCCAGCCTGCAGCGCTGAAGAGACTGTCAGGGCTTTGTCGATGTCGTTGGTGAACACGCCCGCTGCCAGGCCATAGTGCGTGTCGTTGGCTCTCTGGATGACTTCATGGACGCTGCGGAAGCACATGATCTGCTGCACTGGCCCAAAAATCTGGATACGAGTGTGAATGCGGGAGGGAAAAGGTGCAAATGTAAAGAGGAAGAATTTCAGAGCACAGTGCTAAAATGAGGATGCAAATAAAGTGGGTGCTTGTCATGTGCAGATGTGTATGAAAGCAGGGTACCTCTTCTTTGGCGATGCGCATATCATCTGTGACATTTGAGAAGACGGTGGGTTGGATAAAGAGTCCCTGCTGACCCCATGCGGACCCCCCACATTCCAGCGTGGCTCCCTCCCTCTTCCCGCTCTCTATCAGCTCCATTATCTTATCAAACTGCTTCTGGTCAATCTGCAGGAAACAGCAGTCAGGGCTTATCAGTAGTTTTGCTTCGTGACAAGCAAAACTGCATCAGTCGTCACATAAATAGGGTTCCTGTATACCTGTGGCCCGTGATCCACCCCTGGCAGCAGTGGGTTTCCCAGGACTTTGGATGTGGCCCTCTCGACGCTGAGACGGACAAACTCCTCATAGATCGGTTCCTCCACAAACACCCTGGATCCAGCCAGACAGCACTGGCCCTGGTTGAAGAACAGACCACTGTGGGCCTGCTCCACTGCGTACTCTACTGCAAGACAGACATGTACACGCTTAGGTCTGAACGGCTGCAGGTGGATTGTTGACATGAAGTAAGAAAGGTTAGACAGTATCATCAGAGTGAATCTAAAAAGCAATCCCTTCAAAAGGATTCAGTATGTTTATGCTGAAAGTACAGCAAGATAACAACAGTTAAAGAAAATGACTGCAAACTAAACAAGTAAAAATACTCACAGTCACAGTCTGCAAAGACAATATTGGGATTTTTGCCGCCGAGTTCCAGTGTAACTCTTTTCAGATTGCTGTCGCCTGCAGCCTTCTGAATGAGTTTCCCCACCTAGTGACCAAGATACACAGTAACTTTACAGAGGAGAGGAGAGGAGAGGAGAGGAGAGGAGAGGAGAGGAGAGGAGAGGAGAGGAGAGGAGAGGAGAGGAGAGGAGAGGAGAGGAGAGGAGAGGAGAGGAGAGGAGAGGAGAGGAGAGGAGTTTTTTCTTACGTCAGTAGAATACTTACATTGGTAGATCCGGTGAAGGCGACTTTGTCTATGTCCATGTGATGAGAAATGGCACTGCCTGCTGTCTGACCGTACCCCGGCACCACATTCACCACACCTGGAGGAAAGCCGACCTGAAACCGGAGAATTGGAGGGAGCGATATAACAAACAGGCACCACACATGCACATGCTTTTACAGCTAGGCAGGTCTCAACAAAGTCTGAATGCAAGTTAATGGCTCTTGTCCACATGTTCTCTTACAAACAGTAATAATCCCACTACCTCTTTTATGAGTGCAGCCATGTGCAGGGCTGACAATGGGGTCTGCTCAGCAGGTTTGATGATGACAGTGTTCCCACAGCACAGAGCAGGAGCAATCTTCCATGCAAACATCATCAATGGGAAGTTCCACTGTCATCCAATATGCACACACATGTTGAGAAGTGAGTATGACAGATTTTAACAAGCATTAAAATACAGGAGGAGGTGGCATAGCCAGACTCATTCGACAGTTACACTGATGTCAGTTAAAACACGTTCGAACAATTTTACTAGACTTAATATTCTCTGTTGTTACAGTGTGTACAGATTACATTATTGTTACATTGTTTGTAAGTCTGATATTGTCAGAGCTCACCCTTATTGGCTGAAGATTCGATGATCTCACACAACCCAATGACCATTTTATCACACAAACAAATGCGAAACTGGATGTAGATATATTAATGCTACAAACTAAATATTCTAAACAGAATGTCAATATTTCAATGCTATTCCTAAAATACATTCTTAAAGTGCTGCATATGTCTTTCTAGAACAGAAAAGTGTTTCTACTCACAGGAATGATCTGGCCACATACTCCAATGGGCTCATGTCGGGTGTAAGTAAAGTACTGTCCATCTAAAAACAAAAATATATATATATGTTGTTAACTCGCTTTGAATAAACTGTGACATAAATGTCAGAATTGTTAAACATGGCTGTATATCTACAAGTAAGATAAGGTAAGATTGTCCTTTGTAAGTTACAGTAGCAAAGCCAAACGTAAAAATCGTCAGAGTAAAATGTATTAATAATTGAGTAAAGATACAATAATGAAATAAAAAATAATGTATTATATATGTATATTTACATACACTGTAAACAAAATATATACAGTGTTACAGTATAACACACCCAAACGCAAACAAACACACTCTTTAAACATATCAGTCTATAATCTTAATATATAATTCAAACAACAACAACTCACCTACTGGGATGGTTTTGCCCTGAACCTTGTCGGCCCAACCTCCATAGTATCTTAAAGTTTTGATTGTTGCCATCAGATCTACAAAATACGCCATGAGAAACACTTTGCCGGAGTCCAGAGCCTCCAGGGTCTGCAAACACACAACATAAGTTCAAATAAAAAAGCCATTGCCTCAGTATTGATCTTTATTTTCTAATCAAAATATTATATATATGTTTGTGTGTGTGAGGGTGTATCTGAGTGTTTCTCACTGCCAGGAGAATTCGATCTCGCTCCACTAAGTCAGCAAGTCTATTAAGCAGATGACCTCGGTCTGAGGCGTCCATGGACCGCCAGGGTGACCCCATCTGGAAGGCGGCTTGGGCGCTCCTCACTGCCTTGTCAACATCTTCCTAAAGGAGATTCGGTTTGAGTCAAGTCTGTTTCTAGGCTCTAAAGCCCAATATCACAAATGAAAAATTGACAACTTGTGAAGCCTGCAGCCTCTAGCCTTAGACACTGGATATAGAAAAACTCCCCAAAAATGATTAATAAACAGGAGGAGTAACAGATTTTGGGATCCCTCCTGCAGGACAGAAAACTCTACCGACCCAGAAACATTTGTAAAAAAAGGCATAATATGGTACAATGAGCTGACTGCAACCTTCATTTTCATATTCTTGCTCAAACAGAGTTAAGAAGCACTTACTGCATCAGCCTCCTCCACGTCACACAGCAGCTCCCCCGTGGCGGGATTATACACAGGAATCTTTCTCCCACTGCATGACTCGAGCCACTCGTTGTTGATGAACAACTAAGACACCAGAGGAGAATCAGAAAGAAATAAAGCATCTAGAAAAAAGTTATTTTTTTTGTTTTGCCTGATATTTTGAATGTGCTGCATCTGCATGCTGTAAATCATATAGAGTATATTCAGGAAGAAGCTTTCATCAGTAAACCTACTGATAAAGGGCCCATAAAACTAGTTTCCCATATTTATCTTGTTAAATCCACATTTTCATTCTCCTCTAATTACAAGCAGATAAATCTATACAATTTTCTTGACAACACACAAACTGAAATACCCAAATCTTGAATATTTTTGGCTCAAAACATAACTTGAATCAAAACTTGACATCTGAATTAAAACTCTACGAAGATCCCTATGCCGTGGATGTGTCTGTGCTCAGTGCTTATAATAAGAACTGGGAAAGTTGAGTCCACCATGTACTTACAGTGGTTGATTTACATATCCTTAATAAGATCATACGTGTGCTGCTTTAGCTCGTCGATCTGGGTTTATCTTACCTTAGTGCAGTGGTTCTCAAACTTTTTCTGTCATGCCCCACTTATGAGCGAGAATATTTGTAATGCCCCACCCGCTCCCTGCCCTAACAAAATTATTAAAAAATAGGCCAAGATTAACTTGTGTATTTTAAATAACATACACATTAACTTCACATCACTTTCAGGAATTTCTGCTAACCAATTACAACTTTTTTTTGTGACATTTGTCACTACTTTGCCACATCAATCTGTGTGCTTCTTACAAAAAATAGTGCAATACCTTTGTCACGTTTAACTTGTGTACTTAAATAGCATGTACATGAACAATAACTTCACATCACTTTCAGGAATTTCTGATAAGCAATTAAAACTTTTTGTGACATTCTTCACTACATTCCTCCATCAGTCCGTGCTATTTCTAATATGGAGAAAAAATGTATTAAATTACAATCACTTTGTTTCCAAGATGATAAAGTTCAACCAAAAATAACACATGCAGAAACAACTCACTATGTAAGAACTCAAGTCTTGTCAACTGTATCAGTGGCTGCAATGAGTTTTACACTGCACAACTTGTCAAAACGGGGTTTTAAGCTTGATAATGCCACTCTTAAATCATTTTCAATATTGAGCCGAGATCTGTACTTTGATTTAAGTGAGGCCACAGCAGAAAAGCCCATCTCACAGAGATAGGATGTGGCAAAGGGAAGCAGAATCCTCCTAACCCTCTGCCCTATGAGTGGATGCTCCTTCATTCCTCCACGCCAATCCAGAATTCACTCAGTGTCTTTGCTGTAAACCTCAGCCTCAGGCTGGAGTCAGATGTCATCTCAATGAACTGGTCCTCTTCAGTTCACACCGGACGCGGAAGCGCCTCGCTGCGCGAGCGCCATTTCTGTTACTCAATTGTGCCGTTCACATCGGCTGCGCCTCGCGCCCTGCACCGATGGTTTCGGCGTCAAGTCTTCCGGCGTGAACAGCCAGGCGGCTGTGCGCTAGAGAACTGCGCTGAGTGCCGCGCAGAGCGGGGTGGGGCGCTGGACCGGGAGGGGGAAATGTGATGCCGGGTTCCAACCATACACAGAAGCGCGGTGCTCCGCGCTGAGAGCCGCGCTGAGGGCCGCGCTGAGCGCCGCGCGCTTCCGTGTATGGTTGGAACCCGGCATCACATTTCCCTCTCCCGGTCCCGCGCCCCACCTGATATGCCTTCACGCCCCACCGGTGGGGCGGGCCCCACAGTTTGAGAATCACTGCCTTAGTGTGTTGGATTGTTGGCTCTGGGACCGGCATGGGCAGAGCCTGCATCTCAGGTCCATCCACGCTCTGTGGTCTGTGATTCTGGTTTGGAACCTGGTGGTTGCACCCGTTGCCAGACTGCTGCTGGTCGTCGTGGTCAGGCTGGGAGTTCATGTTTGCATGTTTTCCCTCTGAAAAACAGACACAAATGGAAGCCTGTGTCCAAAACCGAGCGCGTTTGTGTGCATGTGTGTGTGCGTACCCATAGACTGTAGTGCATGTTGGTGTGACCCCTTGACTGTGAAAGTTAATCTTGTTATCTTGTTCACTGAGTGAGAATTGTTCCTTTCGCGTTGGCACGAGATGCCCTCCCAACCCAGTGGAGTAACATGGACCGTGCAAAATTAGCGACTGGCATTGTCGGCAGGGTAACACCACAAGGGTCAGGGGTTAAGACTGGCACCGTAAAGTCGGGCTGGGTCTGAGCGGTGGACTGGACTGACCTCATTTGGACGGAGGGGATCAGAGAACAGCGGGATGCTGCTGAATACTACAGAGGTGTGCGTCATCAAATTCATCAGAAAATTCAAAGCTGTGATCAGAAATTAGCTGATTTAAGAATATTTCCTATTGTTTGCCCTCAATTTCTATTTTCAACATATAAAGCACATTGTAACTGTGTTTTGAAAGGTGCTATATAAATTAAGTTTATAATTATTATCATTATTTTGATTACTCGTAGTAAAGAAAACAACATACTGCCCCTTACCGAGTTTTTTTTTATGTGTGTCTCATCTTCTATATTGATTAGTATTGAATAAATATAGATTTTGGACTGTTGATTAATTACAATTTATCACCTTTAGATTTTTATGAAAATTTTTCACAATTCTCTGACATAAATGGAGCAAAAGCATCAATTAAATGAGAAAATAATCAGTAGAATCAGGAAATCTTAACTTTAACTATCATTAATGAAGTAGCTGGTTTGGATTGAATATCCAATCATATCATAAGATGATGATGAGTTGTTACCTGTGGGTGAGGCTGATGAGGAAGCTCCAGCCTGGTAGATTCCCCCTCTGGTCACTGGCATGTTGCGGCTGCTCCACTCTTCCTCTGGTGGAGCAGAGCCGCGTCTTTATAAGAGGAGACCGCATCATCCCGCACTGTGGGCGTACCGGAGCCCCCCCCCCCCCCCCCTCCTCTGCACGCGCTAATCATCGTTCACACGGAACCAATCCCACTTCACCCTGGGTGCCCCCAGGGCCGAGGCAGACACCGCTCAGAAGTGAAAAGCAGTGTTGTTTTCCAATTTGAAAAATCATAAAGACAAAAAACACGTGCAGTGAGTAGTGACCAGGAGCTCACTGCATTCTGCTCATTTCACTGTTGTGGAGTTTAACCTCCAGCAGTAATCCTAACTTGAGTCTTTCCATTACAATCAACTTTATAGCTCACTTCAAACTGTTTATATAACAGATCAACTTACTGGTTACTTTGCAGATTACAATTCTGCCATCAAAATACAAATAGGAAATATGGTGCATTCCAGTGGCGGATCTAGGATTTTACTAAATCGAGGGCCATTGAGGGGCTCCAATTTTAACATAGGGGGCAAAGTATATGCCCAACATCCATGCACTATTCCTTATTCAGTAAGGTGCACATCTAAATGGATAGTTCATAGCAGTAGTGGCTATTAGGGAAGAATAACAGGGGACGTTTAGGTGAAACACATGGTGAAAATGTCCTCTTTGGAGATAACTGGAATGTCGGGGCTTACAGTCACTTGGATGACAACACAGGAGAAGTATGGAGGCATTTTAACTGAAGAAGGATTGCGTACATCCCAAATAAAAAACAATTCTTAACACATTTTATATATTTTTATTTTATTGATGTAAGTTAGTGAAACGTTGAAAGTTTAATTTCTCACAGAAAATGATGTCTATTAATTTCTACTAGAGTACCGACTTTTAAAATCATGGACTTCATACAACCACAAGCTGCTTTCGGTCAATTGTTACATTATTTCTGTTGTCCATGAATCATTTCAGCCCCACAGCCTGGAACGGCCCATGTACAAGGCAGCAAACATAATTGGGAAGATGTTTGCTTTGATAAGGGGCCTCCTGCTGCTTCACTGTCTCCCGCGAACAATGTGATCACATAACTTTGTCTGATGTGCCTATTTTGATCTAGAAATACACACATCGCTTTGACTAATATCCCCTGGGACAACGCAACCTCTGTAATTAACCCTTGTTAAACAATGCAATGATCAGCAGAACTGCATTCAGGGAGTGTTGCAAAACACAGAGGGAACTGTCTTCCCATTCCAATGTGTATTACTCTTGTTGCCTTGAAATTTGTGCTGTGAAGGCAAAGTTTGAAGTCTGAATTAGGGATTATAATTTGTATTTAATCTCCATGGGTTAGGGTTAGGGTTACATGCATGTATGTTAAATCAGTTATCCTGCTCTAATGTCTGACTATAAGCAACATGTTCTCCTTCTAGACGATTCAGCATCCAGTCGGTCTCCACAGAGTCTCTGTCTGCCAGAGTTAATGACAAGACCAGACCGCCTCAGCCTCGAGAGGACGTGGACCACCGGGTCAAAGGAGCTGTCGCTCGGCCTGACAGCACCGGGTGTCCCACGTTTGAGCCTGAGCCGAATCGACGGTTCGATGGAGAGTGAGAAAGAAAGGAGAATGAAAGGAATGAAAGATGGAGAGATAGTGAGAGAGCTGGGGAGGAGGAAGTAATGCAGGCGTGTATGAAAGGAGGAAAAAGGAGGGATGAGGGTGGATGAAGGAAGAGAAACAAAGGATTTTGCTAATCAGTGGGATGCAACAAGGTAAACGTGGCAAATTATGAAAAATAAAGATGATGGTTGCTTGAATGAAAGGGAATTCAATCTGTCAGGTATTATATGGGTAGCTGTTGACTTGAGTTATTTCATGATGGTGATCCTTGAACTGTCCCACACATTATTTACATATATTTCTTTGAAGGATGTTATTCCAAACCTGTAGCTGGCTCTTGTAGAGAAGGGCCAGTGTTAAGCTGAGGTGTGTATCTCTCAGCAGGCAGACCAACCTGCACTCACTGTTCGTGGTGCACATTGCAAACGTGTTCACGGAGCATTATCACGACATAATAAAGTTAGCACTGTCTGATTGGGGTGTAACATGTTCTCAGTGTATGCATCACCCCTCCAATGCTGGTCACATCATAGCTTGCACTCACTGTTAGACTCAAATTCACACAGCAGGTCACCCACTAAAATTCATAAACCAAATCTACTATTACACTTTCTCTGATTCGCAACGTACATTAATTTGTTTATAGGATGTACGTGGCTGCCTTAAAAGGATGAAAACATTCAAGTGCATTTCCATGTGCACAGTGGAAAACAACTGAAAACTACCCCAGCTCCACCTGAAGAAGACTTGTGCAATCCACTAGTGCTACAACCCTGTGTGAGGCTTATGTTTATACAGGAGGCTGAATGTGTGGGAGTCATTCGGAATAAAACTGAGGATCCTGGTTTGAATCTGCAGGAAAAGTCAGGGAGTGTGGGAGTAAATCTGTCATATATAATATATCCTGGCTCCAACACAAACTGCAGGGAGTGATGGGCAATGGACGATGTGTAGACGGATTAATCAGAGTGATCATCTGTATGTTAATATGTGTTTTTTGATACTGTAGCGGCCATAACCATGTCATTTACAAGCTATAAGTAGCATGCGGAGGACATCTTGAAACGCACACTGGCATACTGGTACTTTTGACCCTCCACAAATAACCAGACCTCAGGTTTGACTGGGACATTTTCCTCAAAATCATGGATAGCCATATGAATACTTCTGCATAAAAATATTAAGAGATACATTCTGATTTACTTGAAGGGAATTCGAATGTAGAAAACACTGAAATTCTAAATATCATGATGTATGTGTGCATATTTCTTTGCATACAGTATATATCTCTGTGGCTCTATACCACACCTATGGACTCCCAGTAGAATTGGTCATCAAGAGTTCAGAGTAGTTGACTAGTTTAATCTTCCAGGAGTCTGAGACCGGTGTGGTCCCACTTAGCTTGGCAAAGAGAGACAACTACCTCCAATTTCCAACAATTTTTCTTTAAGTTCAGCATCGCAGACAGTTGCCAAACTTAATATCATAGAAGTATTCATGTATGGTTTTGACTCAGAACATTTTAATGTTTGCATCATCGATACATTAGAACATGATTTTTATCATACTGATGCTAAATACAATATTTGGACTTTGAAATTCAAGGTCTGTTTCTTCAGTTATAGACACAAAAACTACAGTAATCAGTGACCACTCATATTAAAGCCTGAAACATGCTTCTGCGTTTTCACGGGCCCGTAAGCGCAAGAGCCCTTCCGGGTCCCTTACGTGCTTATGTATCCCTCCTTACGTGCTGACGGGTGTCGACCCCCTTTTCTAAAATTTACGGCAAAGCTCCGCAAGCTCACTCAGCCCGCAAGGCTGTGATTGGTCTGCTCTACATCCCTTCTGGAGCTGCATTTCCGGTTTCATGCCCCATAATACCGGCAGAAATCACGGAAGATTTAGAAGAACGAATATGGACCAAATAGAAGAGCACTTGGCAGAAGATATCCGATAGTATGATCACTTGTATAACCTGTCACTGACTGGCGGATTTGTCCGCCAGAAAAAGGCTACGAGGAGCCGCAGTGGCTATGTAAATAAACAATCGACGAAGAAGAAAGAAGGCGTCTCTAAGGTCGTCTCGACAAAAAGCATTACTCCGCCTAGTGTTCTGGCGCGGAATTGCTTTGTAAGACGCGCAACGGTTGGGGAAGCATGAATGAAAACGAGTCTTGCGCCACAGCGGCGTGAAAAGACCCAGACGCAGTCGCAGAAGCATGTTTCAGGCTTAACTTGTGACACATGTACCACTAGTATCTGCTAGCTAACTAGCTAGCTACACCAACGTATTCGTCACGGTCCGAGTGAGCATCATTTATTACAAACCATAGAAAAGACATAAACAGGTCGTTAGATAAAAACAGTCTGTTCTTTACAACTCTCTTTAACTTGGTCAGAACTCACCATCAGTCTCTCAGGTGGACTGTTACGCCCCCTGGTGGCTCAGAGTGGGATATAGCATAAATGCGACAGGTATGGCGAAGTGAGGGTGCATCACACATAAACCATTACATGATAAAAGGCAAAGAAAGTATTTATTTAAACAAAGCAACACAGGGAACAACAAGGACTCTCAGTGGCACCAAAGAAAACACAACCCCCCCCCCCCCTCCCCCTTTACAGGTGCTTACAGAGCCGGTCTTTCCTACAGGCGACATAGGCATTTGCCTAGGGCGCCATTCAGAGGGGGGCGCCAAAAACTGCGCAGAGCAAAA
The DNA here is from genome assembly GCF_949316205.1 of Platichthys flesus. Taxonomy (NCBI): domain Eukaryota; kingdom Metazoa; phylum Chordata; class Actinopteri; order Pleuronectiformes; family Pleuronectidae; genus Platichthys; species Platichthys flesus. The sequence goes on from NC_084947.1 coordinate 18,223,637, forward strand.
AATAAAATAAAATAAAATATTTTTTTTTTTTTGCTACGCAGAGTTTTAGGCGCCCCCTTCTCTATGTGGTATGGCCAAAAATATTGTATTTAATTACTCTGACAGTAATTTAAGTAGTTTCATGAGAGAAATAAGTGAATGACAGCAGCAATCAGGAGGAACGTTTGGCACTGGAGCAGTTGCACCCCGTACTGTCAGGTGCAGTCTGGATGAGGAACTGAATGCTCCGTGTCGTTCCTGCTGCTGCTTCCATCCTGTATTCTACAGGGTAGTAGTGGGTGAGAGTCACCTACGTTAGCTCCTCAAGCTTCGCTGAACACCATGTCATTGAGACGTGTTGATGTTGTTTTGATTGTCTACTTAGAGTTAGACTGGTAAAACTTAGAAACTCCGCTGGGCAGTGAGGAGAGACACTCGCGCACTAGGTGGGCGGGACTACATTCGCCTGTATAGGTGTTTATTTTACCTGCACGTCGTCTTGCAGGCGGGTCGCGATAGTATATTGTTTACTTTACAGTGTGTAGTTCAGCTCCGACACACACAGACTCTGTAATTCATGTATTATTATTGTGCCTTATAAAGACCAGTTATAAGCTAATGTTCAATAGGTCTATATTGTAAATGTTTATATTTCTTTGAGTGATAATGTATATTAAGATGTTTGGAGGAAAGAGACACCATAATAATTTAATGTATGTTTTATGCACTTAAAAATGCAGTTACACGCAAAGAAATGCTTGTACTTGAAATTGTGTTTAATTTGAATAAGACGCAGTCTGGATGTGGAACTGAAGCTCTGTGTCATTACTGCTGCTGCATTCATGCTGTATTCTACAGATATACTTTGTTGCTGTCGTATCAATTTTGGGACCCATAACATACATCTCCAACCAATACTTTGACATTAAAAAAATTAATCTAACATTAGGGTAAAATGAGGCAAAAATTGAGGTACGAACCTCCTTGGTATTGTCGGAACATGCTAGCACATTGAGGCTTATGGTTAGAGTGTGTGTGTCCAAGCAACTTCGACGAAGAAAGAAATAATTTTATAATAAGTTTTCGTGTGTGTGTGTTTGGGGGGGGGCGCCAGGAGTGAAGCTTGCCTAGAGCGCCAAATGTGCTAGGGCCGGCCCTGGGTGCTTAGCACCCAAAAGTACAGCGGGTGGTGCTCACTCTAACCTGGGGTATTAACAAGAAGTAAACCTACTTGTGTGTTACATGTAGACCCCGGAGTATCTTACCTGTCCTTGTTGTCCCAGTGCGCTCAACAAACAAACATTAACAAAGACAAAACTAAAGTAGGCGGCAGACAACTCAAATGATAGAGGAAAATCAATGCACCAGCAAATATTTAAGCTAAACCGAACACAAACCCACAGAGCTCTGACACAGCTCCCTACAAAAAGCCTCCTCCCTCGCTAACAAAAAACAAAGGACTATCTAAAGGTGAAGGGTTGATTGAAGATGGGGACCAGGTGTGGTGATTGTATTATTGGCACCAGCTGAGATGAGCAGCCATGATGCTTCTTCCTCTAGCCACTTCAGATGCGTCCTGCCCGAGAGCTCCCCCTTCCGGTCCCTGCAGGCATCACCATTCACCCAGGAGGAGAAGACAAAAAAACACAAAACAGAACACAATACATGTACACATACAGAACATAAAGAGCATGGTTCGTAACAAGGACGATTCTCCCTCTGTATCCTGGAGACCAGTCTTCTTCTGTGGTTCTTCTGAACATCTAAATGCTTTTACTACCATCTAGCGTGCGGGTTATAATTCGTTTTCAGGAGTTTTGTATCTCCCCAACAATACCATTTCATACTGTTTAGAGCCACACATGCGCGCACTCTCTCTCTCTCTCTCTCTCTCTCTCTCTCTCTCTCTCTCGCTCTCTTTCTCTCTCTCTCTCTCACACACACAGACACACACACACACACACAGACACACACACACACTAGCACATATTGTGTTGAAACAATAAGGAAAATATAGAGATTGGTTTGCTGCCTGCACCTGAGTTTACAGAGCTCAGGTGCTGACTGATTGGAGAGCGGTAAGTGTGTCAAAGACATTCAATTATAGGTTCAAGCATGGATACAAAAAATAGCAGAGCACTGGGGTCAACAAAACCAAAGGCCATATAGAGAAAATGTAAGCAGGGTCATTGATCTGTCGGGAAAAACACAACATGCCTGTTCCTGAGGGCTTGTGCATGTGATGATGTACATATCATGCAGGGCCGGCCCTGGCAATGTTGGCGCCCTAGGTGAGATTTCAAATTGGCGCCCCCCAACATACACACGCAAACTTTCATGCATCCCATTCAGTTCTTTTTTTTGAATCCATTCTCACATTTCGTAATTCACACTTGGCCTCCAGAAAGTTTGTGCATATGCACAGACAAGTGATCCAAAGCTGTTTCTCAAGACATAGCACACTTACACTTTGACAAGTGGATGTTTTATTAAAACTATTTCAGATAATTGAATGTCTACTGATGCATGTTGAAATGATTTAATTCTTTGCTTTGGGTTTTTAAGCTATATTAGGATGAAGGTGTAAACAGAGACAGTTTCTCTGTTTGAGAAGGAAATTCTCTTCTTCTAATTTATCTAAATTCTTCTAATAGACCTGTAGTTTATCTACTTGACGGTTAGTTATGTACGAGTCTTTTGACAGCTCATGTGTTTGGAATACCATCGCTCATGTGTTTGAAGTATCCACCATCGCTACAACTGTGTACCCATCATCCATGTTGTGTTGTGAACAACTTTGAAGGAAGTTTTCTCCTGTAAGTACAAAACTGCATATCAAAAGCAGCATAAAATGACATGGGCACAGGATAATTTATCCATCTACTTATAGCGATTTGTTCCTCACCAAAATCCACAGGCGGGGTGGCCTAGTAGGTAGAGTGATCGCTCTTCAACCAGAGGGTTGTGGGTTTGACTCCCCCTCTTTCTCATCTTCATGCTGGCAATATTATGAACTCTTTATATTTGCAGGAATTCACCTTTTAATGCTAACGACCGAAATAGACGTCATAGTCGCACGAAGTACACTCCCCCATAGATCTATGCACTCCCTCACCACCACTCGACCCTCCCATAGATGGACCAACCCACTTTTTTGACAGTCTATTGGTGTCCGGCCGCCATTTCATTCTTGTAAGCCTTAGGAACACTTGGATAAGCTAACTAGCAGCATGAATCGAATTCGACAACCGAGATGCTCAGTGGTCGACTGCACAAATGTCTTCATGTGACTCCAGCTTCAGAAGACACAAGATTGAGATGGATTGAGTTCATTTATGATGGCAACGTTCCTGCAAGAGTTGGCAAATATCTGTTAGTGTGCGCTAACCACTTTGAATCGGACTATTTTATCAACCTGGGCCAATATAATGCCGGATATAGTCCCTCTCGGCATTTTGCGCCCTAGGCAACCGCCTATGTCGCCAGTACCAGGAGCCACCCCTGATATCATGTGTGAAATCATATCAGCACTATCACATCTATATGTAGCCTGAAACAAAACCACAGTCAAAGTGCAGGGGACATGAAGTCAAGCCAAACAGATAGAGACCGCCCCCTTGTGACACAATAGGAAAATTACACTGTTCATAAAAATGAGGATTGGGAGAAATGGGGTGTTCGTGTTATGAAAGGTTCCAGTCGGCGGTAAATGGGTCGATGCGGTCACTGGCTGACCTGAGGCCTGGGCCAAGTTTCTCGCTATGCCTGCTTCCCTATTGTGAGCGGACAGCAGCTCCCTCTGCAGGGGGCCCGATCGCTGCTCAAAGGGATGTCCCGGACTGTGAGCCACTCTCACTAAAACTGATTTCCCCAGGATCAGACCTCAGACTCCTGCCTGTCATTTTGTCTCTGCTTTGCTCTCTGTTGTTTGGTTCTGACTACCGTTTGACACCAAATTTACAGAGGACTCTACATGGTGAGTTTTATTACAAAATTGATTCCGATATTTCTGTTTTTTCTTTCTTTGTCTATTTCTTTTGCTTTCATCCTTCTTTCCACGGAATACTTTTGTATCTTTTGTGGAAAATTTCTCTCAACATTTTCAAACTAATTGAATGTTGGTCTCTTTTATCTCTGAAACATACGTTTTCACTTATATCCTCTATGTCTCAGTATTTTGCAGTTTACCAAGCAAGATGAAACTGACGTTTGGGATTCTGCCCATCAAGGAGAACCCATGCACTTCTATTTCTAGTGTCACTGTCGGTCTGTGTCTTCTCACCCTCCTCCTGATGGCCCTCAGGGGCCGAAAGAGCCACCAACACAACCCCCAGTCGGACCACACTAAATATCCTCCTCCTCCTGGCCCCACACCGTGGCCCCTTGTCGGTAACCTGCTCCAGATGGGGGACCAGATTCATCTTTCTCTAACACTTCTGAGGCTCCAATATGGTGATGTTTTCAAGGTATATAGAGTTAAATGTGCGAAACATTTAAGATGGTCTAATGATGAGGTATTTGCTCATTCTATCATGTGATCATTCCTGTAACTCAGATACATCTGGGCTCCTTGACTGTTGTGGTCCTGAGCGGATACTCCACCATCAGACAGGCACTGGTCCGACAGGGGGATGCTTTTGCAGGGCGGCCTGACCTTTTCACCTTTTCTGCTGTGGCCAACGGGACCAGTATGACCTTCAGTGAGAAGTACGGACCGGCCTGGATGCTCCACAAGAAGCTGTGCAAGAACGCCCTCAGGTCTTTCTCCCAGACTGAGCCCAGGGGGTCTGGTGCCACCTGCCTGCTGGAGGAGCATGTCTGTGCTGAGGCTGCTGAGATGGTGGAGGTGCTTCGGGAGCAGGTTGCTGCTAAAAGGGAAATGGGCCAAGATGTGACGGGCATAGATCCAGTGATACCCTTGGTAACCTCAGTGGCAAATGTTGTGTGTGCCCTCTGCTTTGGGAAAAGGTATGACTACAATGATAAGGAGTTTCTCACTATTGTCCACATCAACAATGAGGTCCTGAGGATCTTTGCAGCAGGAAATCTGGCCGATTTTTTCCCTGTGTTTCGTTACTTTCCGAGTCCATCTCTGAGGAAGATGGTGCAGCACATTCAGAGGATGAATGGATTCATGGAGAGGAGCATTGAGGAGCACATCAACACCTTTAATAGGGTAAGGAGACCCGTAGACTCACTGGTGGACCATCATTTATATCAGTTAAGAAGGAGGATAATGCAAAAGAAATACATGATTACACATAGATGCAGCTACAGCAAAGTCAACATTATTGTTTTGCACAGACAGACATTACTGCATTTCTTGAAGAACAAAATCAGCTTCTGAGTGTTTCAGGACAAATCACATATTTTGAGTGATGATTGTCAGACACCACACAGAAGAATACATGAGTGAAGCCAAAATGTGAAGTTTTGAAGGACACACAACAGAAAATGTATAGTTCTAAGAAAAGTACAAACATATCTCATGAATATCAAGACCAAGGCACCATAATGAGAGGTTTAATATTACTGTTGGGATGGTTTGTATCTTGACCCATGTCAATGTATTGCAAGGTGATCACAAAATACTAAAATCATATATTCAGGACAGTCTCATGTTGTGGATAACGTAATGCAAAGTGTTATTTTCTTTTTATCTGTCGCACTAATTTGCTGCCCACTATTTAATCTATCATTGCACTCATGCAGTAGTAGTTGTGAGTGCGACCACAGCCAAAAAAATAACAAACAAGTTCCCTGGGACGGACCTTTGTTCTTGTGCAGAGTGGATGAAATGTTCGCACACACTCTAATTAGGAATTGGCAACCCAGTGGAAGACACGCGTCGTACCATAACTGATTATACTGTCTCTTCCCTGATTATTGCCTTTAAAATTTAAACCACCATTTCTACACAATCACATTCACCCTGTTGTTAGCAAAGATAGCTTGATGCTTCGGCGATGGTGATGATTACAAAAATTATTCAATTTCCTGTCATATTGTGTCTGTGTATGTGAATGTGTGTGTGTGTGTGTGTGATTGCAGAACTGTATCCGGGATATTACAGACGCTCTGATTGCACTTTGTGAGGACAGGGAGGAAAATAAGGAAACGTCTGTGCTCTCCAACTCTCAGATCATTCACACTGTTGTAGACATCTTTGGAGCAGGTTGGAAGCAGCACATTCATCGATGACAAACAGTGACAATGACACGGAATGGATTGTACTGATCGAAACCATTGATCTATTTTCATTGCAGTAGTGTTCTTTGTTATTTTCTGAAGGATTTGACACCATCATTGCTGGTTTACAGTGGAGCCTGTTGTACCTCATCAAGTTTCCTGACGTCCAGGACAGAATCCAGCAGGAGATAGGTACTGTCTTGTGTTTTGATATTGTATATTAAGAATAATATAACATTATTGATGCATAGCTAATGAGAAGATTATTGTGGCTGGGAGTTTATTGGTGATACCAAACTAGTAGACATAAAGAAAATAAAATCAGAATAGTGAGGTTTTAAAGACCTAATCATGTGAAAATGCATCTAATTCTAGCTAGTGTATCATCATCACAGGAGGAGCCTGCCACAGAAGTCTAATAGGAAGTGTCACACATCAACATTTTAGGCAAAATCACTGTAACAAAAAAACAAAACAATGTGCGGACCCGGTAGCCCTCCCCGCGCAGGCAGAATCTGACAGCCACGAGAGAAACTCACAAAAGATCAATCCAATTTGCTGATGCCAGAGCTACTTTTGAAGTCTGCTGACAGAAGTGCTGCTGTCTTCTGTTCCGAGGCACGTTGCGTTTTTCACAGAGGGGAGGTGGGATGGGTTGGAGGGGGGCACACTTAGAGAAGAACCGGGCTGAATCGGGAAAAGAGAGCGAGAGAGAGAGAGAGAGAGAGGGAGGGAGAGAGAAGGGCGGCACGAACAGCCAGAGAAAGACAGACAAAAAGGTTAGAGAGTTGAACCAGACCAACACAAAGACGGTAACACGCAAGGCATTGAACACATGTCGACTCAAACTCTTCACCTACTGTACGTTTCACTTTATTAAGTTTCAATTAATACAATGAATTGACTGAGAAGCTTTCCCTCTATTCTTTAAAGCAGTTTCTCCACTTTAATGGAAACCTATTAGTGAATTAAAACGAGCAACATTGATTTGAAAGATGAGCATATTTATGTCTTTGTAATTGTGAAGTGCGTTTTCATGAAAAGATAGAAACTCAAATAAGACAACACAACTCAGTCCTTTCTCTCAGTATTGAACTGAGCTGCAGCTACGTTTTACATACAAGAACTTGTGACCAAATTAAAACGAAAGATCATGCCGTCATGTCAGATGAAATAATCAGCTGTAGAGGGATTTGATGTCATTGCAGACCCCAGCTTCAATAGCTCTCAACCTGCATCGTAGCTGAGGGGTTGTAATGTGTCCAGTTTATGTTGCAACAACCTGTGGTGACTTGAATAAATATATATAAAAATGTGTCAGTGTTAATACTTATTGCATATCCATAAGATTACGATGTGTATTACTATTTCGAAAGCATTCTATCTTGCAGTGAAATGTCTATTTGTGATGTTTCATTGCTCAACATTCACCAACAAAGTTAAAAAATCCCTCAGAAATCTGTTGTTTTAAAGTTTGTGCAAACACTCACCAGTTCCCTACATTTGAAACTTACAGGAGTTCTTCTCTCTTGCAGATGACCACATAGGCACAGCCAGACTGCCCAGGTTTTCAGATAAGACTGAGATGCCTTTCACGGAGGCGTTCATATATGAAGTGTTTCGTCATGCTTCCTACATCCCTTTCACCATACCTCACTGGTAAGACAGACGTTTTGTGTACAGTAAAGATATGTATGTCTGCAATGCATGCTATGTTGTTTAGCAGGATTGCACAAACCTACTAAACCCATTTCTGTACAATTTTGTGGAGGGGTGGGACAAGACCCAAGGAAGGACACATGGAATTTTGGTATGGATATAAATCAGGGGCAGATCCAGGAATCTTTTTCTTTAACATTGTGAGTTAGGGTGTGTTTCAACATTTCCTGGTTCTTGAGTGTGCACAATTTAGTGCAGATCCAAATAAAAAACAGGATCTAATGAATTTAAGGGATCATCATAAGGGAGCTGATGAGACGTTCACGCTTTCCGTTCTTTTAGCACCACAAGAAACATCACCCTGAATGGATATTTCATTCCTAAAGACACATGTGTCTTCATCAACCAGTATCAAGTCAATCATGATGCGTGAGTAGCCACAAGCAATCATCACTTAATCGTGACTTTGGATTTAACATGACACTGTATGGTGTGAATTATAAGAAATGGTGCACATTACTGGTCTTCATATTTCTCCCTCTGTCCCAGTGATCAATGGGGTGACCCGGACGCGTTTCGCCCTGAACGATTCCTGGGTCCGTCAGGACTCCTCAACAAGGAGCTGACGGAGAAGGTTCTCATCTTTGGCATGGGGAAGAGACGCTGTCTCGGGGATGGATTTGCTCGCTTGGAGATGTTTGTGTTTCTCACCACACTGCTCCACGGGCTGCAGATTGAAAATGTCCCGGGGCAGGAGCTGGATCTCAGCACTGACTTTGGTCTGACGATGAAACCACGTCCATACTGTTTCACCATCTCCTCCAGGTTTTAGATCTTCAAAACCCCAGATAATGCTCTGTGTGGACGTTTTGGAATATCACAAATACTAATTATTTTGTATCCGCCACTGTTTTTTGGCAAACCTTCATCACACCTCAGAAATACAACACCTCCCTCTATTCATAGATTGGAATATTTGTTTTGGCAAAGGTGGTCAAAACAATCAGCACAAAGATGAATTATACCATATATATCAATCTTTATGTAAGACATTGAAAAATAGACATTAATATCATTTAATACAAACTAACTTCATGTATTGAACTCAATATTAAACGGCTGAGGGTCATTCAAAGTGCGTCTGGGCCTATATTCTGAAAGGGTGGGTAAAGTCCCTCTGCCTTCCTGTCCCACCACATTAAAAATTAAACTAGCTGAAAACAGACACTCATTAAAAGTCTTTATCTTCAGATATTAGTTACAGTTAAACACTGAGGGAGGGAGAGAGAGGCTGTTTCAGATTGATGATCATCGCTCCAGGCCTCAAACTGTGTTCACGCAGGGTTCATCCTCACCCTCACTCGCCCTCTTCTTCCCCTCCTCGCCTCCTCTCTTCCATCTCCTCCTCATCACTTGCATTCTCTATCATCTGCTCATCCCATTCGTGTCCTTGTCTTCGACCCGTCTTCAACCCCCATCCCTTCAATGGATCCTCCTCCTTTTTAATGTCGCTCGGAGGGACGCAGAGCCGAGCTAACTCGTCCCACTTCCATAGTCTCCTCCAGTGGCTGCCTGGGGAAAAGTGTAGAAAAGTGTATATTAAGACATTTTTAACCTCCTCCTCCTCCTCTCCCATCAGCACTGTGACCTCCCACACACTCAGATTAGATATAGTCCCAGACGTCTTTGAGTGAAATAAAGAGGACAGCGAAGCGTGAAATTAGGCGGTTCTATTTTCATAAGATAAATGTAAAGAAGCATAGCAGTTTGAACAAATGGGGTTGTTGGGCACAATCCTTGTGGCGAACTTTATCCTTAAAATTAAAGTTTGAAAGTTACGTCCACAGCAACTCTGGGTTAAACTTTTGGGGAAGTCTACTGAGTGTTCTTATACTTTTCCAACAGATTCATACCTGTACCTGACAAAGGCCTTAAGACCACTCGAACAATAGTCTGTCCAAAGGATTCAAACTTGCAAACCTCTTATCTCCACCAGCCTCTATAGCCAGGAAAAGGTGTTAAATTGACTAAAAATTGTCTAAGATTTTAAAAGTAACAAAAAACGTATAATTGGATGCCTGACCTTTAAAGTGCAGAGTGAGCTGGCAGTACGCAGATTAATTTGCTGTAGAAGATTAATTTCATGTTTATAGACTCTGTTTATGGGTGTTTGAATAAGAGGGAGTAGATATGTAAATTCAAGACTTTTCTTTCTTGTTTTTAACACATTCATTGCAAGGACCAATTCATTTGTTGTGTGCTATCATGTCTGTCAGAGCCATTCAATTATTTATTACTGCAAACATGTTGAATGACCTCTTGACAGGATGAACTCACATCAACTGCTTCTCCTCATTAGAGTTGATAATGACAAGATACTTTTATTATGTATATTTTAAAGGGGAAACTACTTAAAATGAGTGAAATTAATGCAAATCATAACCAGTGAGTTATATGTTCACTAAAAACAGTATAGACCTATAGCCTCTAACAATATCTTTTTGTGATGCAAATTTTGCTCAAAAGCATCCTGTTGCAGTGACAGCTCCCCTGTTGTATGAAGTCATCAATCACAGCTGAGCTGTGGGTGGTCATGTATACGAACCATTGACCGTGAATTGGTTCGTGTGGATTGATTAAACAAACACAGCCAGAGGATGAGACCACGGCCTCAGCCCTCAATGTGCTTACTGCAGCACTGTGTGTCTTTGTCCCTCACTTTGTTCCCATCCACAGTCTGGTTTAAACTATCGCCCTCATTAAAGAATAACAAATCACATGAGAACATGCACTGCACAACCTCTGATCTAAAGCACCCAATAAAACACAGCACACAAAGCTATAGGAATCATGGCTTTAACATGGCGTAACAACGAAAAGCACTTGCTGGGCCCGCGGTATATATTAAAAGTGCTGAACAATTGCGATTAGGCCCAAGAAGACAAAAGACAGCCTACTTATAGAAACTTATAGCACTTTCTGTTTGAAGCCTTGGATTTGCTCTGACAGTTTTAGTCAGACACAAGGCCTCTATTGTGAGAAAAACAAACCAATAAGCAGCAGAATGAATCATCATGGAAAGATGAATGAATCATCTTTCCATGACTTTAAATCATATAATTGCCTCAAGAAACAGTAGCATATACACATGTTGGAAAATTAATTATTGACGGCCTGACCTACTTCTTTAATGTAATAACCTTATAACAAAAAAATCGTCCACTGTCAATGTTGGCACATTTTACGCAGCGTTTACCTTTTGTCATAAAGCTCTAATTTTAGTTTACCATAAAAAGAAAGCACATAACAAAGGCCTTTGCGTGTGTGAGAGCGTCTGTTCCCAGCTGGGACCTGACCCTGCAAATATATATAAGTCATTGGCCCTGGAAACTTAACCTCTCAGGTTCTAATGGGCTACTAACTCATTGCAGTTTACCCCACACAATAGAAGGCACACTGAATGACTAACTGACTTCCTATTTGCCTATTCAGTTACACGTGGGGCCCCATATTGTGGGGGCCTCATTCTATAGACCTGGCAGCTAGCACCCATCAACAAACTGCACGCAATCCCATGAATGTGCCCGATAGTGATGTCAACCGTCCCGCGATGCACGTGACTAAATATCATGTTAAAATTGTAAAAAAAATGCGTCCTCGTTCCTAAGAAGCGACGAATAAAAGACACAAGAAAGACGATCCAATCCAACCACTTCACTGCAATGTTGTAGAGTAGTAGAGGTCAGACATCCTCCTCCTCCGCAGTCTGTCCCGACCTCAGCTTCATGATCACCTGGCAGAAATAACGGATAAAGAAAACAGAAATAAATTGTTTTAAAAATGTATTTGTGCATTGCCAAGAAGTGCAGAGCTGTTTTGTGGGAATCTGTTTCACATCTCCCCATAACTGAACTTTTTGGGGCAATTAATAACTGCATTCCACTTTAAACTAATTCACACAAACCTTAAGAAAATAACTATAAAGCCTTTTTGAAAATCCTGAAGCCCTATTGGACCTGTATTGACACATTACAGACACCTATATCAGGTCTGATATAAAAATGTAACCAGAACACACTCTTGGTCGTCAGAGTAAGCTATAGGATTACTAACATTGCCTCTTGTTTATTCATTAATGTTGTTCCCATTCATATATTATTTTTTTTTTTCTTCCATTCTACCTTCACGTCTACCTTCTCCTTTTGAAAAAGCTCCTACTGTTGTTTGTGGGTCAGGGGATCAGGAGCCATGTTATGTTTTTTTTTGAGAATTTGAGAATAAAATAATAAAAAAGAAAACCACGCTGTACCTCTTTCAGCTGGATGATCTCTTTGCTCTCCACGTTTCTCTGAGCATTGTTGGTTATGGCCTTCACTCTTGTTGCGTAACTGGAGGGTTCAGGAGGATCAGGTGTTATTTGTGAACATGACAGATAAATGAGAGGAAGACCCTCTCTCTGTGATTCGTACATGAGGGATGTGAGAGTCTCATCGACGTTGCACTCTGAGGGAGAAATGTTGACGATCATCAGGGTTTTGGCATTACCGCCCAGCGAGTCCTGCATCACCTGAGGGAGAGGACACTGAATTAGCAACTTAATGCTCACTGCTACAGTCTTTGTCAATTGTGTACATTTCATATCAGTTAATATCAATGATTGAAATAATTTTCATGTTAAATGTAACATTTTTATTTCCTTTATGTTTTACTTCTCTTCTTTATGAGCAGACAATGCAAAAAACTTACTGTATACTCTTCCTATCTTTTTGCACAATGCATAAGCAATATATTGATTTATATTAATCTTTTATTATATTGCTGTTGATGGAAATTATATTACGATAATTATTCATTGGTTCTGAATTCACAAGTTTTTGAGTTAACCTGTGTCAGCTTGCTGTTCCTGTACGGCACATGGGGCAGCTCCGCAGACAGGGCTGAGATCACATCACCCAGGGCGCTGAGAGACTTGTTAATGGAGTTAGCCTCCTGCAGAGGAGTAGAGCATTGTAAGAGACCCTTAGAAATGTCACTTGTTGGGCCATAAGGTTTGAGCGCACCTTCAGCTGGTGGTCCTTGGCGCCAGTCTTGGCTGCTCTCTCACTGCCTGCCAGGTCCACCAGGCTCAGCTTCCCAGTGCTCACGCTCCCATTGGTCAGATTCCTGCTCTCCACCATGATGCCAACAATGAGATGGGAGCGAGAACTCTCCACATTCATTTCTTGGAAAAAATAAACCATAACATAGGAGTATGGATTTTTAGGGCCCCAACAAACAACTATTTTCAGTAAATAATAAATCTTCAGAATTTTGTACATACATTTAATAAAATATTTGAAATGCTTCTTGAAATCTCAACTACAGATCAACACACCAACTGTCAACATTATGGACGATCAACAAATCAAATGATCATCTAATCATTTAAGCTAAAGTCAAGTTTCTGGTGAAAGACATTGCATAATTACAGATAAATACACATAATTCTAATTCCTATTTCTTCCTCAGAACTTCTAAGTGTGTGAGCCTTATATAAACTTGCCAGTACCCACTGTCAATCGACTTTATTTGTTACTGTTGTTTATAACGTTGTAACTGGATTTACAGTGTTGTTGCTCTGCCACTCAATGTCCATTCTGGTAATGATGTACTGAGCTGATGTTCCCTCACACTGACTGTAACTAACACGATTAATCCAAACCATTTAGCAGGGCCCTGTTTGAACTAGGCAGCATGGCACGGTACAGGGAACTCACTGGTGGCAGAGATGTGTCGGTTGGTGCAGGCCTGCTGGAACAGAGCATAGAGCTCCTGGGCACTGGAAGCCTCCTTTGTCTCTGCGCCTTGGGCGAACACAACCCCCTTTCTGTTCCTCTTGATTTCCACTCGCCTGGCCTGGCCATGGGACTGGGGCAGGGCATGGGCCTCACCAGCAAGGCTCACAAAGAGGTCCTGCAACCTGTCGTTGTACAGCTCGAGCATATAGGCCGAAACCTAAGGTATAAGGAAGCACATGAAGGAGGTGGAGGGCATGGACAGAGACTAAAAGGTGATGTGAGGTTCTCTAAGATCTTTTCTCCCAGTGGGATCCTGTCCGTCACCTTGTAGTCAAACCTGGTGCTGTTCTCTCTGATGATTTCAAAAATGGCATGAAAAGATCTCGGCAAGATCCCTGGGTTCTTCTGCTCTTTGTCGCCCACCATGGTGAAGGTCTTCCCTGAACCTGTCTGGCCATATGCAAAGATGCAGACGTTGTAACCATCGATGGCTGACTGGATCAGTCTGTGGGGGGAAAAAATATTCGGAACTACTTAGCTGAGAGCATTAAATCTGTAGTTTTAGGGCTTACACGCCCCTCTCGGGGGGGGGGGGGTTTCCATTAATCTGCATCATTAATATTACATTCATTTCAGGATCAATTTTTAAAGTTTTTGGTGGAGAAACACATTTGGTGCCCATTGTATGTGCTTAATGGTAAATTTGGGAACTGCATAAGTTCCTGCTTTAGAAGTAATCTTTCCCCTCACCTGTTGGTGTCATGAAACAAATCTTCCTGAGATGTTTCGGCACAGAACACCTTGTCAAACTGAAACTCCCTAGGCCCTCGAGCGGTTTCCACCTTCACAGAGAACTCATCGACTTTATCCACAACCACAGCCTCGCCCTGTGCAGCCTCGATTCGGCTCGGTGGCCGAATCCGACACAACACTCGGATTTTACCTGAGGGGAAAAGCAAAACGTGAAACCTTGATAATCTTAAAAATTATTAGGTTTAAAACTTATATTTGTTTCTGTACCTTTCATATCTTCCACCATATTGTAATACTTCATCCTCATTGTCCTTTCTGATGAGTAGTTCTCAATTATTTTCTTATTCTCTTCTTTCATTTGCTTGAGCTTTGGAGAAGAGAATATGAAAATGCAAATATATCAAAAATTCCTTTCAGTTAAATTTCAGTTGGATATTAAAAAAAATTACATTGGAAAGGTCAGAGTGTTGATTCACTGACAACTATACAACTAGAGACACTCAAGTGCACCTCCACCAAGGTCCAACAGTCCCCTCATGAAACCACATTTAAATTCACTACATCTAGAATGTCTATTTGGATCTGCACCAAATGATATGAGCTCATGAATACAAGAATATGAATTCTCATCAAAATCCATGAAATATAATCCAAACCGTTATATTATAGGGTTATGTATGATACTTCATTATTCAAGATTAAAATCATGTCTTAAATTGACACCAGCTTGACACCAGTGGAAGCTGGAATTTCACTACTGACATTACAGAGGGAAGAGGCCCGTCTCTTCCTGTTGTTTAATGCACTGCACGGCAGCTGGGAGATTATCATCAGCCCTGAGGTCTGGTGTCAGCAGAGACCTGTCTGATTAAAGAAACACAACCTGATCCTGCATCAAGACAAGCTGCTGCCCAACCGTCTTCACTCCCTCTGGGGTTCGGATGGTCCCTTGTCCCAAAATGTCCTCCAGCTCTGAGACTGCATCACAATCTGAGTAAAACAATTGTTTAAACTTAAAACCACTGATATAACAGGTGCACCTCATACTCAGTAACACAAACATACAGCTGTAGTAAGTGATGCATTACATTACAGTACATGTTGAAATGAAGTATCATAAGTCACCAAGAGTGTGCGCCTCTTTACCCAAAATAGAAGCATAAAGAAGTATATAATGCCAAAAAGCATAATTTCAATCTCCAAAATCCAGGTGATAAACAAAGGCCCCACTGTGCAGACACATATCAGTTGTGCAAATCTCTATCCTATAGCAGGCAAATCATACACAAACATTTAGTCTTTTATAGAATTAAAAAGGTTTCGGCAGAAAGGTTTGTTGTTGCTGTCTCCAGTATGTAGAATATAAGGGGATTCTCATAAAAGTAATTGCCATGGACTAATGTAATCAGCTGTTCCTGAGGGGCCGCCTCTCAGATCGAGGCCCCAGATCACTACCTGCTTTGCTAACTCTTACTGGTACTAAGTAACATTTTCAGTGGATTGAAGCTGTTTATTTACCGTTTGTTTCGGGGCTCTCTCCAGTTCTGATGCAGTCTAAAGCCATTTGAGAGACCTCGTACTCCCTCACACTGTCTTGGAGCAAAGACAAACTTGATTCATACGCGCTTGACCTGTAATGTGGAAGAAAATAATTTGAATAATAATTAGGCTGGCTATTCCAACAAACACAAATCGATGTAATGTTTGCTTCCATGAGATCTAACCGCTTTGAATCAGTGGTCTTATCCTGTCTGTCATTACTGTCTTCTGGAGTCATCTTAAGACCGTCCAGTTTGTCTTTGGCTTCAACCAGAGCAAAACGATTCTCCTCAATCATCTGGTCCAGAAGAGCTCGGCTCTCACTCCCTGCACAGCAGATTGCATGAGCCTTGATAGACAAAACAAAGCACTTGTTGGGTACCATACTTGAGCATAACAGAGCAAGGAGTTCAATGTGCAGGTTCACAGTTGTGTATGTACCTTGTGTATGAGAGTGGGGAGCAGAACACTGCAGGGTGGCTGAGGAAAAGGAGGGACGGGGCCCCTCTCTGCCTCAAGCAGCTCACTGATCTCTCTCTCCCTCTGGAACAAACACTCCTTTACATCCTCCAGACGGGCTTTAGCCCCCTCCAGTGGCAGATCTGACTTACTGCAATCCTACAAAAACAAGCAAAGCAAAGGGTCGAAACACCCAAGTCAGAAAAACATATTATCTCTACTGAGGAGGTTATGTTTTCACCTGTTTCTATCTGTTTGTTGGTTTGTTTGTTTGTTCGCAGGACGACACAAAATCTATTCTTCTCAGCTATGGCCGTTGAATGAAGGTTATCAGAGAGAAGGAATTGGACAATTGTTTGGCCTTGTTCGTTCTTTTGAGTCCCAAACCACTGGGAGTATTTCAAATAATAATAATAACAAAAAGAATTATTATTTATTTTTTCATTTATTTTGACTATGACCTAAAATGTCTGGGGGCTGGTCTCTGTGTGAATCTGGAACCAAGTCCTGAACCGCATCAACAGATTTATCTGATTGAAAAAAAACTTAAATCATAATGTAAGCTCTAAAGATGTAGAGCTTACTGAAGCACGGCTAACAAGAGCTGCTATACGAACTTGGGGGTCACATGACACAGTCCATTCACCGATTATCCAAATCATTAAAGACAATAATCTCAGCATTTACAACATCATGTAAAACATGAAGTATCAGAAAGGTGTATCATTCAGTTGCAGCTGGGAAAGAGCGGCTATAATATATCCGATTAGTTAGGTTTTGAACTTAATGTGCATGGGGTGCAGGTGATAGTGTTCATGTTCATTCCCCCTGTCATTCCCCACTGTTTTTCAGATCCTTGCTACGGCCCTGCTGGTCTCAATTCATTGTTAACGAGAAAATATGACACTGGCTAATCATTCTCACAGAAATACCATCCAGATATGTTTGTAATCTGTTCTGGGATTCGAGCAGCAGATTGTCATTGTAGCTATTCCCAACCCACCACAGTCTGTTGTTGTTCTTTGTCCTCAGGGCTTGTACCTTCCTCTGTGACTTCCTGCTGCTCCTGCGATGATGCCATCAACAGTTTTTGGACTTTCCCTACTTCCTGTCGGGCCATTTGCAGCTCCTGTATTGCTGTTCGGTGTCACAGAGCATTAATAAAGGTGTACCAAAAAGGCTAATGGTTTCACTTGCCTATGAATGCATGCAGACTCACTGGAGACCTGGTGGCTGTGCAGGGCGTCCAGCCTGGTGGAGAACACCTCCAGCATTTTGCTCTAAATGAAAAAGAGAAGCACTGTCTGTGTAATAAATATGAAAGGAAGTTTGACTGTAAAGTGACCAGAAGAGGGCGCTCCCTTCCTATGCTACCTTTTCTCTGTGCCACTGCAGGGCCTCCTCTTCACTCCTCCTCCTCTCAGCTCTCTGCTCCTCCAGCAGCTGCTCCTTCTGAGCAGTCAGGGCCTGCAGCAGACAGGGTCAAGCAAAAAGTGAAATACACAAATTACTGTTCATTATGTCACCTATAGATGAATTCATTTTGAAAAAGAAAGAGTTTGATTTATTACTGAAGTGTTTGTCCTGGAAGAGCAAAGTGTACCACAAGAGGGCTGCAGGAGTTGAGCCAGATATTTATGTAACAGGGAGAAAAGAATATGAGGTTGATTTGGGTCTTGAGACTTAAGCAAGAGATACATTCAAGGAGAGATGGACAGCGACACTGACCACAACTCGCTTCTCCCACTCAGTGTTCTTCTTCTCCACTGTCTCCTGGTACAGGTCCAGGATTCTCCGCAGGGTGTTTAATTTGTTCTTGTAATGAGATCTGACCTTCTGCACCGTCCATTCCTGATAACACAGCATCATTTCAATTACTGTCATGTACGCAAACACACACACACACACACGCACACACACACACACACACACACACACCCGATTCTCTCTTGCTGTGATCTGGAAGTTCTCCTCCAGCTCTTGCACCATGTCCAAGTGTCTTCTCTTCATTGCTTCCATGTCCTCGGCTACCTGAGTGTTAGCACAGAATGCATGAACCTCAAATACACAAAATACATGGAGTCAGGGTACTGATAAAATGCCTTCAGGGCTACAGTTGCAGCATCAGTGCATGTGAGTGTTAGCTAGAACACAACAACAACTTCATTGTGTGTCTGCATGCCCTCTCACTGAACAACTGGACAGAGCCCTTAGTCACATGTCTCACTAATATTTCCACTTTCACAAGATGAAACACTGTTTTATCTGCTCTCAGTAAGTAACTTTCAGATGCGCACGCACATTTGTCAGAATACTGATAAATAACATTAATAAATTGATTCTACTCTTAATATCGATAAACTGATGTGTTGGACAGTAGTTGTTGTGTGTTGTTTATTTTACCTGAGTGATGCAGAGCTCAGCTGACTCATACGGGATGTACATCTTGACACATGGTGATCTCTCAGCTTCTGTTGCCTGACACACATCACTGCTGTCTGACAGCTGAGAGTCTGAGGAGCCTGGAGAAATAACCATTCGCTGTACAACCACGGATATAAATGATAGTGTAGTTAAGTTATACTTTAGATAACTAATACTAATACATTACATGAGTATTTCACTACCTCATACTTCAACCTCATTACACTGTGACAGTTATATTTTATTTGACAGTTATAGTACTAGTAAGATTGAAAATCATTTTTAGTGTTTAAAATTAAACTAGCGGTTCATACATTTATTTAACATTACCTGCACCTATACAAAGAGTGTTGTCTGGTCGGGGCCCTCATCATGTCCTAGTCTCTGCCTTTTATACTTTTTTAACCCTTTTATCTGAACTTTTTTTTTTAGATGAAGAAGATTCAGTAGACATAACCAATTCATCTTCCATCAACAACAATAGGAAATGTAACAGCTAAATGCTGTGGACACATGCATCAGTATCGGCACTTAATATTGGTTCTTAAGTTCTTACAGAATTACCCAAAAACCTGACAACTTAATGTAAAGACACATGCATTGTACATACTGCTCCACCTCATTATTTTACACCACCTTGGTTGACCTCTTGTCCAGGTTGTTTCCTTCGATCAATGCTGATCCAGCGCCTGAACGCAGCCCACCTCTTCATCCACAGAGGTTTGTCAAGAGCAACAGCTTGAACAATGAAGCAAACGTTGGAGGGCAGTTGGACTCCTCTTAACAGACTCTGTTAATGCCTACAATGTTAGGAATGTGCTGTGTGATAAGACATTTTTAAAACATCTTCTTGAGTAATAAAAACGTACAGAGTCTTAAATAAATTAAAAAAACGTGTAATTTATGTATCGTCTCTGTCAGTGCAAGGTGCATTGCTTTTCCGCTGTTAAAAGGTTTTACAGGAATGCACTAATTACAATTTAATTTAAAATATTCTTAATTGGATGTAAGAGCTCATGAATCACTCCTTCAGCTCTCTGTGTGTGTGTGTGTGTCAGATCATCGCTTCTTATTATCCAAAGTCAAGCGATTCCATAAAGTGTTTCAACTTTGTTCAATCACAGTTTTTCTTCTGAAAAACGTCATTTATAATGTATTTTTAATCCGTTTATTGCATTTGCACATATGCATTGATTGCAAACAATAAAGCACATTTACTTCAGTAAGACAACATTTTATTTATTAGATTTATAACAGTTTTACATCTTTATCATTGTAATGTTTAGGTGACAGACACATGTTTACTTTTAAAGATACATTCATTCAGATAATCAAATAATGTCACTAGTTCCATTATTTAGTGTTATTTAGGCCCTGTTTATTTTCATTTTCAAAATAATCTATGACTCTTGTCAAGTTTTTATGAAATCACGACAAGGTTCCTCTGAATATTCTATAACTCTATTGTCTCATCCCCCCTCCCCCCCTGTGTTTCGACATACAGGATCGGGGCGTGTCGTCATGCTGTTACTTTCCTCCCAGAAACACCTTTTAGTGGAGAGACAGAAATCATGTGAGGGATTAAAGAGAAGAGACGGTTGGATTAAAACAATAAACATTCAGGTTATCTGTTGCACAAGCTCAAGAGCAGGTAGAGTGTGACTGAGGAACATAGTTGGAACTTTCAAATGTTTAATGAGGGGTTTATTAATCAGATGATCGGTTGTAATCATTGGGTCAAGTATTTTGAGTGAGAGATTATACAAGCTTCAGTTTATGTCTTCTGAGTGTGCAGGGCTCACCTGCTGTGTTGTCATCAAACTGTGTGTTGCGGATTATTGGATACGGCCTCTCGTCCTTCAGCTCTGGTATGCTGCCCGGTAAAACCTCCAGCACATGCGGGGCCACTGGGACCTGTGTGGCCCGTGAGGACACCAGAGGGTCCTCCGAGCCGGTGGACGTGTTTGGTGTCTCCCAGGCACCTGAGACAAGAAAAATAAAATTGTCCAGACAGACAGATAAATGAGGAACAGGGTATAATCTTTAAACAGCGGAATGGAGGACAGATAACTTTCAGGCAAAAACATTTTTTTAGATTACGGTGACACAATGCAGGGAAGAACCAAGTTACTTAAACAACAAATTATATTATTACTATATACTGCTATTATATTGTTATAATTACTATCATATATAAATATATATATATTATATACTATATGTACTGTACTAATTTTTATATACTGTCTAACAATAACATTACCATCATATCATCAGTACTATTACCATCATCTGCCACTGCACCTTATCTACCTATTTATATTGTGTTTCTGTTTTTATTCTTTCTACCACAATATTTTATATTTTATATTTTATATTTTATATTTTATATTTTATTGTATTGTATTGTACTGTATTGTATTGTATTGTATTGTATTGTATTGTATTGTATTGTATTGTATTGTATTGTATTCAAATGTACCGGCTGCTATGACGACTTAATTTCCCTTCGGTGATGAATAAAGTAATCTATCTATCTATCTATCTATCTATCTATCTATCTATCTATCTATCTATCTATCTATCTATCTATCTATCTATCTATCGATCTCACACCAGATTCTGCCGGGAGCTGTGTGGCATGTTGGTTCTGATACACTCACTGCTCCACTGCTTCACAAGAGAGGCAGCCAAGCATTTGAAATATTTAAGACTCGTCTAACCTGCAAAACAATCATCACACAGAGCAGCTCCCACTAAACAATGTGCGATATCTGCTGCAGAAATGAGCATGAGAATGTCAATGTCATCCTGCAGCTCGATCCATTGCTGCTGGTGAGGTGTTTGTAAGATGTTAGTTGTGTCTTACACTCACGTTGCTTGCCTGCTGGAGCCACAGAGTGATGTCTCCCGACTTTCTTTCCCAGGAAGGTCAGTGAATATGATCCACTCTCAGCTCCGATAGAGTTCACGTACATCGTGTGTATAATGGTGCTTCCGCTGTCACTACTTTCTCCTATTTGCTCTCTGAATCTGCAAAATAAAATATAGTTAATTTTTGGTTTAAAGCCACACAGATCCAAGATAGATGGATGCAATTGCAAATCCCAGAAATGTTTCGTCTCAAGCATTAACTCAGGTTGCTCAACCCTCAAACTGTTTGCAGATGTCAGAAAGCTCACACAGCAGATTTGCTCAGGGAGTGTCATCCTTTTGTCAGAACTCTCCAAGCTACTAAGCTGCAAGCTTCACTCAATGAAGAACAGAAAATCCCAAAGTTCATCTGATTTCACTTTGCTATAAAGGACAAATCTTGCATGTCACTTTGTGGGATATGGCACAATGGCACAATAAAGTTATTTCAATTTCCTGGAAAATGAGCGACACAGCCATGAAACTGATATAAAATCAGAAATACATGAAACCATCTGAAACACATTTACTTTCATGAGAGAAATGAACTTGACAATAAAAAGAGTTACCTGGCCTCAGAACAGTTCAGGTCCCTCCTGTGTGAGTCTGTGCAGTTTGAGTGCTGCTATGCTTACGAGGACACGTCGGTCCTGATGTCAAAGGGGAACCAAACTCTCAACAGTCTTTAAATATTAAACCTGTGCAGATGGAGTTTCACCAGGTACAGGCCTAAACCCCACACAGCCTTCTGGCAAAGAGATGCCCCAAACAGTTCTCAGGTTTCCAGTGTGTAAGATAGAGATTGTAACTAGATGCTTACTCATACATACTGATACACACATGTTAGTCACACACACTCATTTCACCAAGTCTGTTTGTTTACCTGGGGACTCCACACTTTCCTCAACAGCTTTGGTGAAGGGTATGAGCCGGAAATAGGTCAACAACATTAAAACGTTAGGGGATGTTGTTTTTATGTGATTCTGTTATTGTCAGGGACTGAGCAGTTAAAGGACAAATAGGCACAGGATTTATTTTGTAAAGATGGGATTCAAATTCACCCCAAAATGATCAAAACACAAAGGAATGAAAAATTAATTGGAGACCTAGGCACATAACATATGTCCACCACACAATAGGCTACTCAAAAGTACTGCTTACCCTGCAGGACATTAACTCAATCGACAACACAGAGAAATATAAACTGGCTGATCAAACCATTTGGAAATGATAGATAGAAATAAAATGAAACAACTAAAACTTTGATACAAAGAAACCCCCATGCAAATGCAACACTTGGTCTGACCCATGGGCCTCTGTATTTAAACAGACTCCACCCTCATTTTTTTGTCCATACCAGGAAGGAGGACAGCAATTAAGACACAATAACTTCAAGACAAAGAAAAATGTATCAACACAACAAATAAGGCAAAACAGAACAAAGGTGTGTACTAACACTATTCAGAATGCAATGCAGTGTTACATTTTTTTTGTATAAACATTATTTTAAAACCCCGAAAACTATTTGTTAACTGATGTGACTGCAAAGAAAATGACAAAACCTGTGATGATGATGTAAGTGTGTGAGACCTTCAATCTAAATTAAATCCAATGAGTGTGGTGAGAAAATGTATTTGACCATGCCTTTTGCATTTGGGACTGTGGATAAAACCATTATAGTTGAAGAGGAGATGATCTGGTATATAGATGGAATATATTTGCTACAGTGGTAGATCCATATACATCCTAAAACAAATCTATTTCATGGTCTCAAACATAAGCTACTCTCTCTTTCCTGTTGTTCTTAGCCAAGCTCCTCTGATAATTTCCTTTCTCTTATCTTTCTACTTTCTTAGACTAGGATATTCATTTGGAACATTTGGACAACAGCCTGAGCATCTGTTCAACAGACCTTGCTTAAAGATAAATCCAGATATGATGCTACTTTATTGAAAATGCAGCGTTGCCTTTTCAAATCCAAACGTGCCCTGACAGTATTCCACTGTATAGTAGTGTAACATTTAAATTCTGCAAGGTCGAATGTGTCATCATCCTGGCTGCCCTACCTACAGTGTGTGAGCTGAGTGTGCCAGTGTGTTGAGGCACGCAGTCTGCAAGTGTCATCAGGCCCGCGGCTCTACAGTCATGACATCATGCCACACCTTAGAGAAAGTCATCTCCCCACATAAAAATTGGACTCTTCACAGGAATGTTCAGTAGGTTAATGTCCACTTCTTTCTATAGGACAGATAATTGATAGATACACAATGAGCTATGGATTGAATTGAGGCCTCCTCTCCTGATAACAATTTTGCAAAGGGAGAAACACTGTTAACCGCAGGAATGTCATACGATCAATACACACACTTCACTCTGTCTTCTGTCAACATGAAACTGTTAATTTTGCCATGGAGACATAATCCCCCCCTAGCAGTGAACACATTACCTGTAGAAGAGATGCAAACACTTGCATGTGTGTTGTCTTGTCACAGTCCAAAACTGCACGTTTAGAGAGTTGCCATACATTTCTGCCTTATTGTCCATTAGATCATTACCTTAGACGCAGGCTTTTCTAAAGTATCTGCAGAAGGGTCTGATGACTGTAGGATTCACTTCCTGTTTAAGTGTTTGCTTAGTTTGTGGTGAGTGATAGCAACAGTGTATGGGAGGATCTTTACACTGGATTTGTTTAAGGCCCAATCAGTGCCAGAGTTATGTTTCATATATTCAATGTCAAAGGAGAATGGTTGTGCTTTAATTTGGATGGGTGTGACATTCTGACATAAATGAAACTGTATCTGTACTTCTGTTGTGATCAAAAACAAACTAAGAACTAAAATACTACACTACTACTTCTCATGAATGCTTGAACTATTGAGTTGTGCCAAAAGTGTTTGAATTGCAAAATAATGCATGAATTAAATGACCTAAACTTCTTAAGCCAACATTGTAATGTCTAAATGTTGAGGAAGTTCTCTTAAAGTCTGAAGTATTTGAAATGTAAAAATGAAAGAATGTATTATAATAAGAACAGAAAAAAGAATTACAGAAGTGCTCCAGTACAT
The DNA here is from genome assembly GCF_949316205.1 of Platichthys flesus. NCBI lineage: Eukaryota > Metazoa > Chordata > Actinopteri > Pleuronectiformes > Pleuronectidae > Platichthys > Platichthys flesus. The sequence continues at coordinate 18,248,394 of NC_084947.1, forward strand.
TACAGTGATTCACCATGCACAGCTTCCTCATATCCAAGGTATCTTCTCTGCACGTGATCTCAGTTTATATGAAACATTACAGTCTGGCACTCACTCAGCATGTGTTTCAAACTAACTGTTGTAAATCCTCTGGAGGATCTGAGCACGGTACTTTACGCACGACGACGCGCTGAGGACGCTGATCCGCTGTGCGCGCTGGAGCTGTGGCTGCAGTTCAACCCACTCCCCGCTGTTGAGAGAAGTGTGTGGGCTGCACCCGTTACTAGGTGGGGTTTCTGCTGTGTATAAATACGCCTCTGTCGTTCCAACATCTCCTCAACCTCAGTCACCCAGTCCTCCTCTTCTCCCACGCCGCGCGGTAAGTCCTTCTCTTACCATTACAATGAACAAAATCAGATCTCCAACCTTCATAGTTGAGTGTTTGTTGAAGTCTGGTGCCAGATGTTTTATTCTCATTAAAACTTCCTCAAAGTAACGATTAAACCCCCGAGGGTGTGGTTTGTAAAGGAGCAGTAATGTTTTATTTTTTTAACATTTACGCAATGTTAAGGTGGTTTTTATTATTTAAGTGTAATCATAAAGGAGACTGCATGTGTAATGTAGCTGAGAACAAAGTGTATGTCTGTGTCAGGGGTGAACGTGGGTGTGGTCAGGCAGTCTTTAAATATTTGCTGTCATGAAAAACTACAATATATAAACCTACAGTAAATATTAGTATATTTACTCTCCAGCAGCGGATTCCCACACTTTCCTTCTGTCGCTGCTCTGCTAATTTGTTTAACAAAGAAGAGTCAATAAAAAGTGGTGATAGTTTCACCTTTGAACACAGTGGGTTCACTTTGTAGTTTTGTTTTCAGATCATCTGCTCTGTCTCACAAGAGACTTGCAGAATAATAATACAGTACATGCCGGATTAGGTACTCATATTAAGATCACATCAGTACTGACATCTTCTCTTCTTTTTCATCTCTTCTCTTGTCTTCTCAATCTCTTTTCTTCTCAATCTCTTGTCTTCTCTTCTCGTGTCTTATTTTGTCTTCTCTTATCTTCTCCCCCTGCAGACAGACTCCAGCAGTCCCACCATGTCCTTCATCACAGCCTTCCTGCAGCAGACGGTCTATCTGGGCTTGCCCGATGACTCAGTACGTAACTCTGTGGTTTAGTTCCAGTTGCTATTGCCAACAACTTTTTTTCTCTCCCCCTCTCATCCTGTGGTATGCTGGGGTGGAAAAATGTAGTGTTTAGGACGAGGGGAGGGAGAGAGGCGTGGAGGATAGAGAGAGAAAAGAGTGAGATGTTCGTACAGATGGAAGGGAAAAGGAGTGGAGCAGGGAGATAAGAGGAGGACTGTTATTAAAGTGTAAAGCCAGTCTGGTTGATCAAAGATTATGTGCAATAAGAATGATGACCAAACTAAGTCTTGTGAGTGTGTGACTCATAGAAGCCGGAATTTTTCGCCCCTCCCTTTGTAAACTCTGCAAGCAGCACAAAATGCTTCCCCTCGTTTGTTAAAGTGAGACGAGGGAAAGTTTCATAAGGTCGTCCTTCACGAGTTCAGTCTCGGCTTTCAGAGACAAATCTGTAAGGGGATAAAACCTGCTCCGACTTTCTTAAAGAGCACTGTTATGACCTGCCTCATGCACATAAGTATTTACAAAACACACCATAATCTGTGTTATGTCATTTAGGTCCTCAAGAATGAAGGAACAGTGACTGCAGCACCAAACTTCAGCTCCAGCGGAGACGCAGCAGTCCTGGACAAGGCCATCAAGGCAAAAGGTGAAGTTGAAATGATGCACACAGGCAAGCGCTTGGTGCGTGTGGCAACATGTTCGGGATTTTGACAATGTGGCTTTCCCTTAAGTATGGTTGGCTAGCTTCTGTATGAGAACTTCAACGTCCTCTGCTGGCCAACAGGCAGCACTACTACAAATATTGTAATCTGTAGCAGAAAATTACCAAAGCTCCATGTGGCCCCTCACACTATAGGAAAAATATGACATGGGTTGAATTGATGGAATTAAAGTAAGGGTTGGGTGACTTTGGTACATCAAGACTAGAAAAGCCTTATATGAATAAAGACCATTTACCATTTAAAATATGAGCTCATTTGAAACTTGGTGTCTGTTACACATTAGATGTAAAATGATCATGATTCTAATCAATATCCTGTCATTTTTGCAGGTGTGGACGAAAACACCATCATTGAAATTTTGGTGAAAAGGAGCAACGAGCAGAGGCAGCAGATTAAACAGGCTTACCAGCAGGCCAGTGGCAAGGTAGTCAGAGTTATGCAAGATGGTCACAGCAAGAACACAGAACACCTTTTCATATATTGATTCAGAACTGCTATGCACATGATCATCAAACACATGGCTTTTCCTTGCTAGCCTCTCGATTCAGCGCTGAAGAGCGCCCTGAAGGGAGATCTGGAGGAAGTGGTGTTGGCCTTGCTGAAAACACCAGCCCAGTACGACGCCCAGCAGCTGAAACTGGCCATGAAGGTGCACAAATGCAAAAAGTTGAATACTGTCATCCTTCTGCAAAATCTGTCAACATGTTTTTCTGTCTGTCGTTCAATTTTCTTGAGAAACTGCACATCTGATCAATTTCAAAACAAGTACTTTGAGTGAGAGATTGTTGAGAAATCAAACTTAATCCCAACCCTCCAACTTTAATGAAGGGGTAACATCACAGTAACATTTCAGCTTTGTGAGTTTTTTTTGTAACCATGTCACGCAGCAACAGGCACATTTTGAACCGGCGCAAACCAATAAATTAGCACTGTTAAATACAAAACTTCCCAAACATTCAGAGACCAAACTGCAACCCATCTATGGTAATTGTTTTGACATCTTTGGCAATGCACAGTTATAGCCACCCACTTCTGCAAATTCAGGTTTTGTTTTCTGAACATCAGGGAATTTCCCTGAATAAGGCTGGTGAAGTGTGGTATGTATTTCTCTGTATCACTTCATCTATCCATGCATCCCCATCACAGGGTCTGGGAACAGAGGAGCCCACCCTCATAGAGATTTTGGCGTCCCGGACCAACAGAGAGATTGAGGATATAAAGAAAGTCTACAAGGAGGGTAAGTGCCTACAAATCATTAAGTAACAAGCTTTAGTTTCACTAAGCAAGTGTTTGGAATTACTCAAATTAGTGGAAAGTTGGAGCCTGGGGACATTAAAGAAGGTTAACACATCAGAAATGATTTAGCTGAAACACAATTTTTCATTTCAGCACTAATTTAATACCTTTAACCTTTATGCTTTCTGTGTTTCTTAAGAATACAAGAAGGATCTGGAGGACGACATCAGGTCCGACACCGGTGGAGAATTCAGGACTGCTCTCCTTGCACTCTGCAAGGTGTGTTAATGTGTGTGTGTGTGTGTGTGTGTTTGTGTCACATTTTATTTTTGTCTTACACTCTGTGTTTCAGTCAAACACATGTAGCACAAACAATTATCCAGACGCAGTACCAGGATGTCCTTATTTTCTGAGACAACATAACACTCCCTTCAAAAGCTTCTAGTAACAGTTGTTCATAGTAGATAAACAATCTCACTCCCTCTACACACACATGCTATACATACCAACACAATGGAGTTTTATATTTGGGCAACTGATAATCCATACTATATTATTAAATACATATATCACACTAACCTCTTAAATGTGACGGCTGGGAAAAACTTTGTTGGTTGGGCGTCTGATGTCAGATGGAAGTGATGATGTTGGTATGCAGCTGGTTTTCCAGGTTTGGGTCAGAAGTGAGTCTTTGTAAGGGTCAGATGTGAAGAACTGCTCCCAGGAGCAGTTCTAAAAAATGTGATAAAAACAGTGATAAAAATGTTTGCATCTGGTTTGAGCTGTGCTGCAGCGGCAACAAGGCTCCTTCCCAAATATCAATTCTATTTAAATTTCATCTTCTGAGCTGTCATCCCACTCACCACATAACCTTTATCAACTATTTTATCCAGTTTGTATTTATAGCCGAAAAGATGAGTATTTAAAAAGCATATTTGAATTGTCTCACAGGCCAGAGACTCCCTACTGTGATATGATATAATCACCATATTTAAGCATAAATAAGGACTTGTTTGAAATAAGGAGATATCACAGATCTTATCTGAGATCAAACAGAGAAACTAGTATTATAACCGACTTGCACATCATAGATACTTTGCATTTATTTATTCACAATCTGTGCCGATGGGCATTATAATCAGTCAGGCTTTTGCTACAGTAAATTTAGATTTAAAAAAAAAAGCTATTGTCAGACAGCAAACTAAAGTGCAGCTAGTATAATGCCGGGGTCATCCCAAACCCTCCCTTCCTTAGTGATACCAGAAACTGTTTTGGTTGGATTCACTTCAGTGAAGTTGCTCTGTCTCTGCTCATCACAGGCCGGCAGGACTGAAGGAGTTTCCGAGCAGCTGGTCGACAGCGATGCCAGGGCTCTGTACGAGGCTGGCGAGGGGAGGAAGGGCAAAGACTGCTCTGCGTTCATTGAAATCCTGACCACCAGGAGTGCCCCTCATCTCCGCAGAGGTTTGCTGGCAAACTGCCTCATTTGTAACCTCTGACTTTTTCCTGTTTCCTCCTGTTTCCTCTGATTTGATTCTAACGCTCTTCCTCTTCATCCTCTGCTTCAGTGTTTGAGAGATACTCAAAGTACAGCAAAGTGGACGTGGCCAAGGCTATCGACCTGGAGATGAAAGGAGACATTGAAAGCTGTCTCACTGCAGTCGGTAAAGGCATAAAGCTCTACTCTAACATTAACACTGAAATATCTATTCTGTGAATGTAACCTATTCTTTTATATAACCACAGTGAAGTGTGTTGGAAGTAGGCCTGCATTCTTTGCTGAGAAGCTCAACTTGGCCATGAAGGTACAGTATGCAGAGAATACTCACAAAATAAGGTACAGAGATAAATACCTCTCCTGACGAACTCTTTTCTGCCCATTAGGGTAGCGGTACCCGCAAAAACATCCTGACTCGCATCATGGTGAGCCGCTCTGAACTGGACATGAAACTGATCAAGAACGAGTACAAGAAAAACTACGGCAAAGCACTGTACCAGGATATTCTGGTGAGCAAACATCTGATCCAAGATAATTACTACAAACCTGTCCTCGGTGTTATGAATTCTTCATTTCTTTTATATACATATGGATATTCAAAATACAATATCGATGGTAAAGATCTACTATATTTACTGACTTTTTTGTTTTGTTTTTCAGGATGACACTAAAGGAGACTACGAGAAGATTCTGCTCGCTCTCTGTGGGGGTGAAAACTAAACACCAATCAATGGTATTATATCTCCAAAGATCCACCACCAGTGGGGGAAAATGACCTTTAACCTTTTGACACATATTGTGCCATATGTTCTTGTGGAGAACTGCAAAGTTTAACATGGAGTCTGCACTGCACTCTCAGCAGACTATTTCCTCTTATAGTTATTATTTCTCTCCCAACACTCTTGTCCAAGCAGTGTTATAATGGACATGTGATCCGTCATTCTCGTATCTGATGCTAGAAAGGAAGCTAAAGTCACGTTGCAGCTGAAAACATGTAAACTATAATGTCTGTGATGTGCAAAGATTCCCCTGTGTATGTTACAGTCAGTAGTAGAACTCAACTTGAAGGAGCTCGGATATTCTGAAAATAAAACCTTTTGGTATGAAGGCTTATTCCTGCTGTCTCTGTTTTGAACCTCACACAATGTCAAACTGTCCACATGCAATCCATATCAGACAGACACAAGCCAACAAGCTAG